>NC_057712.1:124677514-124839433 GCF_004010195.1 Chiloscyllium plagiosum
GACAGAGCAACTGTCATCGACAGAGTAACTGTCAGCGACAGAGCAATTGTCATTGACAGAGTAACTGTCATCGACAGAGTAACTGTCAGCGACAGAGTAACTGTCATTGACAGAGTAACTGTCATCGACAGAGTAACTGACAGCGACAGAGCAACTGTCATCGACAGAGTAACTGTCATCGACAGAGTAACTGACATCGACAGAGTAACTGTCATTGACAGAATAACTGTCATCGACAGAGCAACTGTCAGCGACAGACTAACAGTCATCGACAGAGTAACTGTCAGCGACAGAGCAACTGTTATTGACAGAGTAACTGTCATCGACAGAGTAACTGTCAGCGACAGAGCAACTGTCATTGACAGAGTAACTGTCATCGACAGAGTAACTGTCAGCGACAGACCAACTGTCATTGACAGAGTAACTGTCATCGACAGAGTAACTGTCAGCGACAGACCAACTGTCAGCAACAGAGTAACTGTCATCGACAGAGTAACTGTCAGCGACAGAGCAACTGTCATTGACAGAGTAACTGTCATCGACAGAGTAACTGTCAGCGACAGAGTAACTATCAGCGACAGAGTAACTGTCATCGACAGAGTAACTGTCATCGACAGAGTAACTGACATTGACAGAGCAACTGTCATTGACAGAGTAACTGTCATCGACAGAGCAACTGTCAGCAACAGACTAACAGTCATCGACAGAGTAACTGTCAGCGACAGAGCAACTGTCATTGACAGAGTAACTGTCATCGACAGAGTAACTGTCATCGACAGAGTAACTGTCAGCGACAGAGTAACTGTCAGCGACAGACCAACTGTCAGCAACAGAGTAACTGTCATCGACAGAGTAACTGTCAGCGACAGAGCAACTGTCATTGACAGAGTAACTGTCAGCGACAGAGTAACTGTCAGCGACAGAGTAACTATCAGCGACAGAGTAACTGTCATCGACAGAGCAACTGTCAGCGACAGAGTAACTGTCATCGACAGAGCAACTGTCATCGACAGAGTAACAGTCATCGACAGAGTAACTGCCAGCGATAGAGTAACTGTCATTGACAGAGTAACTGTCATCGACAGAGCAACTGTTATCGACAGAGTAACTGTCATCGACAGAGTAACTGTCAGCGAAACACTCACTGTCCGACAGAGCAACTGACATCGACAGAGCAACTGTCATTGACAGAGTAACTGTCATCGACAGAGTAACTGTCAGCGAAACACTCTCTATCAATGTTATGTTTTTCATATGAACCATCTTCGCAGTAACCAAAAGAAGATGACCCAGGGAGATTTTCAGCAGAAAGAAGAAAGCTACCAGAGCTGACAGCCTGTGCAGTTTTGAAATTAAATTGATGGAATTTTAATGTGGGTTTTTATTGGAACAGTATATTGTTATAGAGTTGGAGACAAATAACAAGCATTTCAGAGAAAGGAGGCTTAGACTTATAAATTGTTGTTGTTTAATGTTCATTTTTAGAGTTAATGAATAAACTGATATTTTTTCTTTAAATAGTTGAATTTGGGAGTTCTCTGTCACTCACTCATTAACAGATTATGAGGCACGGTGAACGTTTCTGGGTGTTTGGTTGAATTAACAGAAGGGTTTACTGCTGTATTGTAACAATTCCCAAACAGCTAGTCAATGAGGGCCAAGCAGTCGCACCAAAAGCCATGTAGCCTGCTTAATGAACACTCAGAGTGTTCTAAGTAGTTATCAAGGCACAAACTGAGTCTCTTCGGGGTTTAAGGTTGGGGGTGGATTGGGGACAGGGTGGGGGAGAGGGGGAGGTTGCAGATTGTCATTCCTGCAACAATCATCAATTCCTTTAGTTAGTTTCTGCCGTGTGCTCAACAAGGGCTACATCCACATTTTGACTGTCCCGATCTCCCTGGATGGTCTTTAGCCATTGAGTGCTTAGCCATTGCTATAACATTGGAAAGTCTCACAATGTTGGTCTTTGTGACAAGGTTACTATGCCCTTGAGTTTTTTTTTCCAGAGGATTTGAAAGATTTATTGGGGCCTTTTTTGTTTACCCCTAACAATAATGCCTCTGGACTAATCCTTTCATGTCTTAAAAAATGGTACAATCAAAGGGGAGTGGCCAGCTAGATGTGTCGCTGGCCTTCATTGAGGTAAGAGTTTTTGATGCAGTTCAGCAGCAGTGTGTGTGAAGAAAGGCTGCTGGGGCTAGTCCAGCCGGGTACTCTCTCTCTCTCTCGCTCTCTCTAACTTCAAGCCGGTAAGTCCTGGTTTGTTTCATTTTTACTCTTTGTGTTAAGGGATGTGTTTTTTGGGACTGTTGCAAGTATTTTTGGAGCAGCATCAGTAAGTTGGGATAATCTGTCAGGTTTTGGATAGAATAACTTATCTGGTATTCTATCTTCTGTACTTTGTATTTCATTCCATAATTTTTAAAGTAAATTCTGTTTGTTTAAACAGATCAGCTAAGTCACTCCTGGAATATCCACTAGACGCTTACCTAAATCAAATAGCAAAGTTACGGCCTGGGCTGCCTGCTTAAAAATGTTTTGAGGGTTCAGGCCTGGTCCATAACACCTGCACATCTCAGGACACTACAGGTAATTTAATGTGCCCAATCCATCTAATCTGCACGTCTTTGGACAGTGGAACCAAAGGACCTGGGGAAAACCCATGCAGACACGGAAGAACTTGCAAACTTCACACTGACAGTCACCCAAGGCTGGAATTGAACCTGGGTGTTCAGTGCTCAACTTCAATGCTGCCCGTAAATCTATCCTCATCACTAAAATTTCTCATTTCTGGGGCCATCCTAGTAAATCACTTCTGCATGGTCTCCAGTGCATTCGTATCTTTCCTATTATGTGGCATCTGCGACAAGACTCTAGCTGAGGTTTAACAAGTGTCTTACACAAGATCAAAATCACCTCATTGCTCTTGTACTCTAAACCCCTATTCATGAAGCCGCAAACACTGCTTTATTTAGTGGCAGCAGCTGTGGAGAGATAAACTGAGTTAGCGTTTTGAGTCCAGTGAATCTTCTTCAGAACTGAAAGCATCTGATATTTATGCAGAGGACAGGGAAGGGTTGGAGAGGTGGGAGGAGGGTTGCTGTAAGTGGTGGCGGAGGAGTGAGTTGAAAAGATGAGGAGGCTAGCCAGAGAGAGCCTGAGCCTTTTATAATTCTTCATCATATATCCTGAAAAGGCATGACTACACCCACTGAAAGCCTGGACTGATATGGGAGCTGGGGCCAGTATGACTTCGCTACACATCCTGCAGCTTATGAGAGACTGTCTCACAGCCTAGAATAGTCCAATAATTCTGCACATTGGTAAATCACACTGCCATGCCAATACATTAGCTCATCTTCACTTTGCAAAATCTTCGTTCTTTTAGACACTAATCATCCAGCAGTAGTCGGACTACCAATATCTTGGTACAGTCACAATTCAAGAAATTTAAACACTTCCCACTGTGGAGGAACAGACCACACAAGACACAATCAAGTCAATCAAAGATCTGCACAAAATGATTTTGAAGCAAAATATAAGCCAGCTGCTAGGATGATTATTTCTGATATGGAGAGCACACAGTTCCATCCGTACAAATATCAAGATATTCCCCTTGGTGTTTTGTCTAATGAAGTTGAAGATGTTCTCAAGGCTGTTACACTTTGGCCAGAGCCAGTGTGAATATCTGTACTAGCAATTTCCAAAGATAAGCAACTATGAGAGTTGTAAAAGTTGATTATCCAGCAATGGCCTGACAAGTATTTAAGAAGTACCTCAGAAGATTTGCACATCTTGAGCAGACAAAGATGAATGTGATGTATCACGGCAAGTCTCAAGGGCAAACAAGTCCTGTATGAAACCATCCTGGAGAGGGGTCTCTGGATTCAAAATGTTAACTCTGCTTTCTCCTCACAGAAGATGCCAGACCTGCTGCGTTTTTGTTTTTATTTCAGATCACCAACATGCACAGTTCTTTGTCGTATTTTACCTATACAAAAACATTGCATCATGATATAATTTGCATGTTACATGGGAAAGAGGGATATTGAAAAAGGCAGCTAGCACATGACCCTGTGTACGAGCCAGATGAGTCAGAATATTCAATAACTTGTGAATGTTTGTATGTACTAAACATATCAACCTCAGAGGGAGAGTCTCCATTCACATGATGTTCATTCACTGCTTGGACTCAACTCACAACAGACCTATTCACTGTGCATCCTCATCCATATTAGATCCTTGTGACAGGTTACTTCTCTAAATGTCCAAATGTTTAGCAACTGAGCACACAATGAATGGTGACCAACACTGACACCATTTTCACCTTATTCATTATTCTGCAGCAGATTGTATTTTACAACAGACCAATGTACTGGAAAACCATTTAAAGGCATGTACTAAGTAGGGGCTGACCCATCTCATATTGTCACCCACTGTATATACTCAAACTAGCAGAACAGATGGTCTGTACGATCAAATCAATGATCATAAGTGTTAACAACAAAGCAAGATTTTTGCATTGCATTGCTGCACCTCTCTTCAAAACCGATGGAGAAGACAATGACATTCCCAGCACAACTTATGCTCAGAAGGCAAGTGTGAACAACTTTGCCAGTCACCAATTGCCTATCCATTCCAAGACAAAGGGTGCTCTTCTTCAAAGACAGAGGAGAATGGAAGAGATACACGTCAAGTAAGCAGGTCAATAATGATAAAAAACTGTAAATTGGGCAGAGAGTGCGAGTTAGAAATCTATGACTGTGAGATAAAGCTCTAAACAGGAACACATCAATACCAGAAAAGTTTTCTGAAATATACGACCAGCTCAGACCGTAAAAAGTCATTTGTAATCATGGTGCTGCATTGCAAAAGAACTGAAGCAACCCAGACCAATGTACAGCATACCAGTCACGTACCAAGAGAGTGGGGAAAATTATCTGACAATGATGATTGTGTGATGATGTTGAGTGACAACATCCCGTGGAAAGACACACAAGTTGTCAAATAAGTGCAAAAGGGAACAATGTACATTTCTGACAGACCGATTATCTGATTACGAGATCAGGAGGATATGTCAAACTCCTTATGTTTGAAGCTTGAAATGTTACCTTGCTAAACTATAGGTTTGCTGTTTGTAAAATTCTCAAAGTGACAACACATGCCCCATGTGCAACTATATATATCTGTTCGGGAAAACAGAAAGAAACAAAAGGATCACAGTCAGTATGAGGAATATAGGAACAGGAGTAGGCTATTCAGCCTATTGAGCTATCCTGGTATTTAATATAATGATGGTTGATCAAACACTGCCTTTTATCCACACAAGGAGTGAGTGAGGACTGCGGTTGCTGAGAGTCAGGGTGAAAAAGAGTGGCACTGGAAAAGTGCAGCAGGTCAGACAGCATCCGAGTAGCAGGAAGCTCAATGCTTTAGGCATAAGCCCTTCATCAGGAATCTCATTAGGAATGTCATTCCTGATGAAGGGCTTATGCCTGAAACGTCGACTTTCATGCTCCTTGGATGTGCTTTTCCAGTGCCACCCTTTTCAACTTTTATCCACACTATCCACATAACCCTTTATGCCATTGATAACCAAACATCTATCAACCTCAGGGGTTGAGAATCTAGATTTTATGTAGCATCATCCTATTTTTGAATAGTGACTTTTGTGCACTATACCTGAGACACGCCTGATTAATCTTGGTTGCACTCCTGCTATACCAACAATATCTTTCCTGAAGTTAGGAGACCGAAACTTGCACGGTAGTGCATTCTCTTTACACACTATCCCTCACTAAAATGGAGGTGAGGGAATTCATGGAGATGAGCAAAGAGAGAACTGTGCAAAAATCAAGGGTTCTCAGCTTTTGTGGAAGTGTGAAAGATTGCACTGCAAGGAAGTAGCCTACACACATCAGAAACCCCAGTTTTCTTCAATCAGCCTGGCATAAATTTAGCAGAAACTGTGTTTAAACATTGACCAATGAAGAGAGATCTCCATACACTGAGGAAATTGAAATCCTTCTGAACGGCTACAGAGTCAGAGAGTCATGGAGCCATACAGAATGGAAACAGATCCTTCGGTCCAACTCATCCACACTGACCATGTTCCCAAACTAAACTAATCCCACCTGCCTGCATTTGGCCATTATCCCTCCAAGCCTTTCCTATTCATGAACTTATCTAAATGTCTTTTAAACGTTGTAACTGTGCTGCATCCACCACTTCCTCTTGCAGTTCATTTCACATACGAACTGCTCACCGTGTAAAAGTGTTGCCCCTCATGTCCTTTTCAAATCTTTGTCCTCTAATGTGCCCCCTAGTTTACAACTTGCCCCACCCAAGGGAAATGAGCTTTGCTGTTCACCTTATCTGTGCCTCTCATGATTTTATAAACCTCTTTAAGGTCACCCCTTAACCTCCTACACACCAGTGAAAAAAAAAGTCCCAGCCTACTTTTCCAACTCAATCCCTACATATTGTAAGACTGTTGCTAATTTGAACAGCAACTCAAACTGTAGAATCTTATCTCAGGTTCTCTAGATTGGTTTTCTGGGAAGATAACCACGACAGAAGGATTCCCAATCCACGTGTGGACCTGCCTGGCTAGTGCCAGGTTAATGATCGTGTCAACAAGGGCTGACTCACATTGCCAACATGGTCTGATTGGTAACACAACCACAACTGCGTTGCTGAGTTGATTATTGCCAGATTAACCTGTTCCAACCACAACAAGATCCAAACCTTGAGAATCAAATACAGATATATGCACAAAAGCCAGAACTTGGAGCATCACTTACAGGCCTGCATTCAAAGCCATCAACATTGCATGTTGCAGTGCTCCTTCTGCTGAAATACTGTTCGAGAACGGAAAGAACAGAGGGAATGGCTTCATCGTGATAATAAAATTCCCAACTTAAGAAGTGCCTGATGAAATACATTCTTTTTAAAAAAATAATCAGATGACTTTGTGCGATACAAAGTGCAAATGTGTAATGCAAATATTTGAGTTTGCAACAAAAGGGGAGTGGGTCTTATTAGTGCTCAAAGAGCCAGCACAGACAAAATGAGCCAAATAGTCATCTTTGATCCATAATATTACGCCAAACCTCTCAGCCGGGAGATACAGGTTCAAGTCCCACCTGTCCTAGATATTGTAATAACAACTCTGAGCAGGCAGATTAGAAAATATCTTAATCGTATGATTCTATGCATCCTCCTAGTGTGACAGCGAACCTTACAGTCAGAGGGATGCTGAACTTTATCCATATTCAGTCCGTGCTGAATTAATCTATTAATTGGTCAAGGAAACTGCAAGACAGAGGTTATAACTTGCAATACCACCCCTGGATGAAACATGACTTTTTGCTCTTGATTAACATCTAGTGAGCCCTTGCTAAAAACTGCATGTGTGGAACTATTATATAGAAACATAAATGGATAGCTGCAATATTCCTCCTCCATTTGTCCAGCAGCTTATTAACATTGAAGGGAAAATTTTAAGCCCAGTTCCATTTATCGACACCAGTTTCCAGTACATCATGAAGTATGAAATTGACTGGAAAATTGCTCTATGAAATGAAATTTTGTTTTTGTTTTATTTCCAGTGGCTTCAGCAGAAATAAGGTTAGCAATAGATTTAAAACTGACTGCCAATTCACTTTCACCCATTTTATATTGTTGTGCAAATGACAGCAATGTTGTCTACTACATGTAAAATCAAAGGGAAAATTCAAGAAATTCCTTAAATAAAAGCAGAAAGTGTTGGAGAAATTCAATATTTCTGGCAGCATCTGTGGAGAAACAGAATTTTAATGTTTCAAACCCGACATGACTTCTTCACAACCATTTCTTTTCTCATTATAATTTGATTTCATTTTTAAGGCTCTTTGAGGAGAATAGAAATAAAGAGGTGAAAACGCAGGTGGCACAGTGGTTAGCACTGCTGCCCCAGAGCGCCAGAGACCCGGGTTCAATTCCCGCCTCAGGCGACTATGTGGAGTTTGCACATTCTCCACATTTCCTCCGGGTGCTCCAGTTTCCTCACACAATCCAAAAATGTGCAGGTTAGGTGAATTGGCCATGCTAAATTGCCTGTAGTGTTAGGTGAAGGGGTAAATGTAGGGGAATGGGTCTGGATGGGTTCGGTGGGTCGGTGTGGACTTGTTGGGCTGAAGGGCCTGTTCCCACACTGTAAGTAATCTAATCTAAACATTTGAGGATGTAAGGGAGTTTGCACAGGGCCAAATGAATGGAAGGGTAAAGCATTGTGACAAAAGCGGTTGTCTGTTTCAGAGGAAAAGGATTAGTATGGTTATGGAAGTGAGGAGTGTGGCAGGAAAGGTAATGGACAGATGGAAGGTGAAGAGGCAAGGGCTGAATATGCGATAAGACTTGGGAAGGAATGCATTTTTCATGCAATTTCTAAGCCAAATGAAATGTGTAGCTATTGATGACACCTTTCCTCACCATATTCCACCACATGCATCAGCTCCCAAGGAGCAGCTGGACAGAGTAAATAGAAAATTAAATGGAAAGAAAGACATCTTCGAACGGTGAATATGGGGTGAATGAGGTTATCAGGGAAATTGCGCAACTATTCAGGAGAAGAAAGTCCCACAAATATTTTACATCACACACGCCAAAGTCTCATCATCCCTGCCAAGCAGTTGTGTCTGCTAGATTTGGCTCACATCTCATTCACTGCTGCCAAGAGAACAATGTTTTTCCATATTTCTGCACGATAGTAAATTTTAATATGACCCTGGAGGAGTGGGTTGCAGGATAAGGTCACCATAACATATGAGGCACTTTGCATGCAAATTTTGCCTTGGAAAGAAATTGGGGGTTCCAATGCATTTGTCAATCATTCTCATTACTTGCAATCTTTTGTTTTCCACTTTATCCCACAAAAATGGAAAAAGCTTAGTTGGAGATCTTTGCTGCGGTGCATTGATTTCCAGGGTATCTTGGGCACCGATGGCATAGCATTAAGTGTCGGATAAATATGACTACTTCCATCATTTACCTTGATTCTGGTCAATGTTTATCACTCATCAAAACAATGAAAAATGAAATGGCTACCCAGCATGAGGCCCCACTTCACCATCTCAACATGGAAAGAGAGCAGAGAATCTAAACGTTTAGGCTGCAATTTAGGTAAGAGTGCCATTTTTCCAGTCCCTCTATTGAACGTTTCTAACAAATGTCTACACCCAGAAAATGGTTAGAACACACAACTTGTTCCCATGTGGAGCACTTCACATGAAGAAACTAGAAAAGTATTTGAAGAGAAGGGAATTGCAGATCTTTTGATAGAGTTTGATGAAATCAGTCTGGATGACATTTGTGTGGAACATAAATGCTGTGATCTATCAGACCAATGACTGGTTTCTGTAAATATTATGTGATATATTTATTTCCTCACATTTATCAACAGTAAATCAATTTTCCAAATCTGTTTCTGAGCAACAGTCGTAGTGGACTCAAAACATTAACTCTGTATCTCTCTCTCCACAGATGTTGCCATAACTGCTGAGTTTCTCCGGCACTTTGTATTTTTATTTCAGAAGTCCTGCATTTTTAGTACTTTGCTTTTATTTAATTCAATTTTACTGATTTTCTGTCGATCTCTTTGAATGCCTGAATGACCATTATACTGAATATCATCTCTTTCAATGTGTAGACTACTTATAGAGAGTATTACATTTTGTAATTCAGGAATATCTCTTTCTATGATAACAGAAGCATTATATCAACCAACCCACAATATTGACATTTTCTAATCAACGTGTTCAGAAATGTTACTTTATTCCAATAGAGCAAGTGGGACATGAAGTCAGGCCTCTCAGTCCAGAACTAGGGATGCTATCATTGTATCACAAGAACAGTTCAATCCTGAGCATTTGTGTTTAAGCTGGTCCTTCTTATTAGTCCATATGTGTTAATTAATGAAGATAAACATCATCTGGAGTCAAATTGTTATCTGTGAGGGCAGTTTATAGATCGCCAGCTGTTCACACATTCCAGGCCAGTGAAAATCAGCAGAATAGTAAAACGGCACCATTTTGTTATCGATTCATAGAGTTGTTTCGCATGGCATTACAACTTTGGTCCAACTCGTCCATGCCGACCAGAAATCCTAAATTACTCAAGTCCCATTTGCCAGCATTTGACTCATTTCCCTCTAAAACTTTGCTGTTCTCTTGTTTAAAAATTCATATTTTGGGCAATTGGAGCATTTGCTTTGAAATTTAAATTGTCACATGTGGAAGGTATGCATTAAATGCAAGTCTTCATCTTGACCTTGGACAGCAGAGGTCCCTAGAGGTCTCTGTTGGTCATTATTCTTCTCTCCGCTCTCACTGCAATTATTAACTCAATTTTTTTAATCCCATTTCCAAATTCCTACCTCATTAGTGGCCACAAATGCCACCACCTAAGAATCTCTTACATATTCAAGCCATTCCTATCAATGTGCTGAGTGCAGTTTGGTTTTCATAAGCCCAAACTGACACAAAACCATAACTCTTAATCTTAATAAGTGGCCCCAACTTGGTTAAATGATTGCAAGGAGGTGAAGATGATTTGTCCTGTGTGTTGCGTGTAACAAAATCACGAATGTTCCTTTTTAAGCATGTTTATAATTTGTCACAGATAGGGAAAAAAGGAAACCTTCCCCCGCTGTCTTTAACTGCCACAGATGTCAAGCAGACGGTCTTAGAATGCTCAAGATCTTGCCTCTGATGTTTCTTTCAAATTGGAACGGCGTTTGTTATTTTCCATTCGTCACTGTGTTAGAGGAACTGCTAAAAAAAACTGCACAGTTCGCTCAAATATTATTTCTTTACACTTGGAGGCATTGCACCTGCATCTGTTGCTCTGCACAGGGGCCAGCACTGTAGTCATTTGTCAGCTGTGGTCTGAAAAGTACAACTGAGAATGTTAATCGCTGAACAATTAACAACTGCTGTTTTAGCATAAGGGCTGGTACTTACTTGTACACAGTAATACTTAAGACAGAGGAACAGACTGACCATTCCATCTCTATTCTTTCCGACATCAGAGAGAGTGAGGGGTTTGGGGGGTTGGGGGGTGCAGGTCGTGGAGAGTTTACTGGAAGGGGTCATCTTTTGATTCCCTCAATCCACCTGCTTGACTGTTCCTGTCCATGCTGCTAAGAGTTCCAGGAGTTGTATCTAGTGATGACAATGGAAATGCGATATCTTTTCAAGTCAGAGGGATCAGCGACTTTAAGGAGAATTTGGAGATGATTGAACTCCTATGTACCTGCCACTCTACACAATGGAAGTTAAGGTGGTGCCAAAGAATCCTTACTGAGTTGCTGCAGGACATGGTGTAAGTGTTTTGTCACTTGAGGAAGCGACAAAGTTACTTGATGAGAGAAGGGCTGTAGAAGTCATATACATGGACTTCAGCAAGGCATTTGATAAGGTTCCCCATGGTAAGCTGATGGAAAAAGTGAAGTCACATGAGCTCCAGGGTGTACAGAGGAACCTCAATTACCCAGCATTTGGTTAACCGAATTTCAGATTATCGGGCAAGATTTCAAGGTTCTGATGCTTGGCAAAACTGTGTTACCCGGCATTTGATTATCCAAATTTCAATTATCCGAACAAAATACTCCCCGCCTGTGTCGTTTGGATAATCGAGGTTCATCTGTACTAGCTAGATGGATAGAGAACTGGCTGGGCAGCAGGATACAGACACTAATAGTGGAAGGGAGTCTCTCAAAATGGAGAACTGTGACTAATTTAAGAGCGAACTATACAGTAAATGGAAAAGCCCTGGGGAAAATTGATGCACAGAGAGATCTGGGTATTTAGGACCATTGTACCCTGATGGTGGCAATACAGGTCAATAGAGTGGTCAAGAAGGCACACAGCGTGCTTTCCTTCATTGGACAGGGTATTGAGTACAAGAGTTGGCAGGTCATGTTATAGCTGTAAAGGACTTTGGTTCAGCTACATTTGGAATATTGTGTACAGTTCTGGTCGCCACATTACCAAAAGGATGTGGATGCCTTAGAGAGGGTGCAGAGGAGTTTCAGCAGGATGTTGCTTGGTATGGAGGGTGCTAGCTATGAAGAGAAATTGAGTAGATTAGGATTGTTTTCATTAGAAAAACGGAGGTTGGTGGGGGGGGGGGACCTGATTGAGGTCTACAAAATCATGAGAGGTATAGACAGGGTGTATAGCTATAAGCTTTTTCCCAGAGTGGGGGACTCAATTACTAAGGGGTCATGAACTAAAGGTGAGAGGGGACAAGTTTAAGGGTGATATGCGTGCAAAATTCTTTATGCAGAATTAGAATCCCTATAGTGTGGAAACAGGCGCTTCGGCCCAACAAGTCCACACCGATCCTCTGAAGTGTAACCCACCCAGACCCATTCCCCTATCACTCTGCATTTCACCTGACTAATGCACCTAACCTACACATCCCTGAACACTATGGGCAATTTAGCACGACCAGTTCACCTGACCTGCACATCTTTGAACTGTGGGATGAAACCGGAGCACCCGGAGGAAACCCACGCATACAAGGGGAGAATGGGCAAACTCCACACAGACAGTTACCCAAGGCTGGAATCAAACCCGAGTACCTGACACTATGAGGCAGCAGCTAACCACTGAGCCACCATGCCGAAGGTGGTGAGTGCCTGGAACACGTTGCCAGCGGAGATGATATAGGCGGGCACGACAAGTGTCATTTAAAATATATCTATACATGAATATGCAGGGAGCAGTGGGATACAGACCCTTAGAAAACAGACGACAGGTTTAGATAGAGGATCTGGATCTGGAAGATTCCTGGTCATGAGGCAGTGCAAAGGAGTGAAGTCAGAGGACTGGCAGAACCTGTCCTCTGATGTTGCTACCCCGGTCAGTGCCATCTCGGTGGAGATAAACAGTAAGCAGTGCCATCAGGACATCAGTGACCTTCTTCGCCAGGTAAGTACCACACTGCCACCTCACACTCACTCTATCTCTGTCACTGTAACTGCGCCCCCACCCATCACATCGAGGCTCACGCTCTAACCCTCTCCCTACGGCCTGCAAAATCTTCCCTCACTCATTCTCACCATCCTCCCCACCTCAACATCTCTACACCACTAACCCTGTACTATGCTGCCAACCCACTCTCTCAGAAAACCTTTCCAACCATCCACCTGCACCAGCAACAGCTGTACCACCCACTTTCACCTCACTCCATCCCTCCCTTTCTCTTACTCCAGGAGAAGTCAATCCACAACAGGGCTGCAGAAAGCTGTTAGACTGCATTTGAAATATGAGCAGTTTTCGGCCCCGTATCCAAGGAAAGATGTGTTGGCCTTGGGAGGGAGTGCAGAGCAGATTCACAAGAATGATCCTGGGCATAAAGGACTCGTCACTTGAGGAGCGGTTGAAGACGCTGGGTCTGTTCTTGATGGAGTTTAGAAGGATGAGGAAGAATCTCACTGAAACGTACAGAATCCTGAGACGTCTGGATAATGTGGATGTAGAGAAGATGTTCCTGCTAGAAGGAGGAACTAGGGCTCAAGGGTATAGCCTCAGTGTGAAGGAATGACCCTCTTGAACTGAGATGAGGAGGATATTTGTTAGCCAGAGGGTGGTGAATCTGTGGAGCTCATTGCCAGAGAGGGCTGTGGAGGCCAAGTCATCGAGTATCTTTATTGCAGAGGGAGATAGGTTCTTGATTAGTAAGTGGTTCAAGGGCTAGAGGAAGAATGCAGGAAAATGGGGGTGAAGACCATATCGGCCATGATCAAATGGCGGAGCAGACTCGATGGACTCAATGGCCTAATTCTGCTCTGATATCTTATGGAGCGAGTCACCCAATATTAGACTTCTCATGTACCAATAGGAGTGAATCCTCACCCTCACAGGAGAAGACAGCAGGAATACCAAAATGTCT
Organism: Chiloscyllium plagiosum; assembly: GCF_004010195.1. Lineage (NCBI taxonomy): Eukaryota > Metazoa > Chordata > Chondrichthyes > Orectolobiformes > Hemiscylliidae > Chiloscyllium > Chiloscyllium plagiosum. The sequence continues at coordinate 124,691,453 of NC_057712.1, forward strand.
AACACCTGCTAGCTGAGGAAATACCCCTCTTCATTCCGGTCACCATTCCCATTAGTCGGTCTGATTCATTACACTCACTCAATCTCTGAGGATGAGCGCACCAAGGCCTCAGAAGAAGCATTGACAAGGCTGTCTCCTGCATGCCCACCAGCCCAGATACTGACACCGTGGAAGGGGAAGGTCACATTTCATAAGTTTAGGTACACAAGCTAGTGAGGACCTCCCTGCAACAGCACCGTAGTTGGCCAAGGAAGTTGCAAATCTCCAGCCTTTTCCATTATCTCTGATCACCATCCAAAAAAAAATCAATGCCATCCTGAATTCTTCAACTGAACCTGCCTCCACCACATTTCCATGCAGTGCCATTTCATACCCTAACTGCATGTTGTGTGAAAAGGTTTTTTTCTCTTACATCACCCTCGCTTCATTTGCATATCACTTTAAAATCTATACCTTCTCAAAATGAGGTGGTCATTGATGTCTGCCACTTGGAGGTCTTCAGCAAACAGAGAGTCAATGTGTGAGGGTGGCCAGGGATTAGGGACCCCGCTGGTCAGTACCCTGCACAGTGCATGGGTCCATGTGTAATGTTGCTTCCCTGCAAAAGGTGTCATGTCATTGTGTCCTGCAGCCCTGTCCCTCGACAGGTCAGTGTACCTACCCTCTCATCTCCAGGTGTAGTTGCAGCTGCTCCTTCATCTTGACTGCTAATGGAAAAGTAAGTGATTAACTGAGGGTGAAGGTTCTATAGGTATTCTCATTTTCCAAAGATCAAGGAGCCCAGTACAGAGAGTCATAGAGTCACTGAGCACAAAACGTTTCAGTCCAACTCGCCCATGCAAACCAGACATCCCAATTTGACCTAGTTACTTGATGAAGGAGCAGCTCTCTGAAAGCTAGCACTTCCAAATAAACCTGTTGGACAATAACCTGGTGTTGTGTAATTTTTAACTTCGTCCACCCCAGTCCAACACTGGCACCTCTGCATCATGTGCTGAACAAGGCAGAATGGAGAAGTTATGTTGTTAATTAATAATCTCTAAGGTTGCTGAGCATTGGTTTTCAGGGAGAAATGGAACAAGAACTGCACAATCTGATTCACTACACTGAACACTAACTGAATTTAAAATGGATATTGACAACCAATAGCAGTCACTTTGAGCAGCCTTGTTAAAGTTAAAGTGGGGGGGAGGGGGTTTGTCCACACCCATGCAGATGTAGTCAGATTGGGTCACAAAATAAGATTCCCAAGACACATGAATTTACCCAGTTATTGTGTATCAATGGCCTTGTGACACAATGAAATCTAACTTTACGCTCTGCAAAAAACAAAACAGCAAGAAAAAAGCTTTCGAACGTGCAAGCTGCTGGAGGGACAAGAGATATTTTTACTCATTTGCTGTATCAGTATCTCACTTCCTTTCAACTTACTGGAACTCAGGCAGAGAGGGCTTTGTGTTTTGCTGACCGGATGACTGCTGCAATCTCTGGGCATTATTTATCTGGTTAACTTTTGCTGAGACAAATTGTTCCTCATTTGAATTTCACACCATTTTCAAACAGTAATTGCACTTCCTAAGTGCACAATGCATCTCTTGAGTAATCTTTATCCACATACAAAAAGCTACCCTGTCTTCATGCTGAACTAAACTGCTCAACTCTCACTCCTTTTCTCACTAGCATTCATTGTGCCTTCAACTTCCTTCATCGTTCTGTTTGACCTGTAACCTCATTAAGTTCTGTAAACGTTCAAGATTCTGTGTCCCTCCAACACTGGCCTCCTAACAGTCATTCAGTCATAGAGTCATAGAGATGTACAGCATGGAAACAGACCCTTCAGTCCAACTCGTCCATGCCGATCAGATATCCTAACCTAATCTAATCCCATTTGCCAGCACTTGGCCCATATCCCTCTAAATCCTTCCTATTCATATACCCATACAGATGCTTTTTAAACATTGTAATTGTACCAACCTCCACTACTTTCTCTGGCAGCTCATTCCATACACACACCACCCTCCGTGTGAAAAAGTTGCCTCTTAGGTCCCTTTTATATCTTTCCCCTCTCATCTTAAAGCTATGCCCTCTAGTTCTGGATTCCCCCACCCCAGGGAAAAGAACTTGTCTGTTTACCTTATCCATGCTCCTCATGATTTTATAAACCTCTATAAGGTCACCCCTCAGCCTGGAACACTCCAGGGAAAACAGCCCCAGCCTATTCAACCGCTTAAAACCTTTCAACCTTCCACAGATGGCGCACAGATGGGAGGAGGAGGCAGAAAGGTAACCCAGGCTAATTACCCCAGGCTAATGTTCTGTGGACATGGGTTAAAATCTAATTTCATAGAATGTAGAACATTACAGCGCAGTACAGGTCATTGGGCCCTTGATGATGCACTGATCTGTGGAACCAATCTGAAGCCTATCTATCCAGCACTATTCCATTTTGTGGGCGGCACGGTGGCACAGTGGTTAGCACTGCTGCTTCACAGCGCCGGAGACCCGGGTTCAATTCCTGCCTCAGGCGACTAACTGTGTGGAGTTTGCACGTTCTCCCTGTGTCTGGGTGGGTTTCCTCCGGGTGCTCCGGTTTCCTCCCACAGTCCAAAGATGTGCAGGTCAGGTGAATTGGCCATGCTAAATTGCCCATAGTGTTAGGTAAGGGGTAAATGTATGGGTGGGTTGCGCTTCGGCGGGTCGGTGTGGACTTGTTGGGCCGAAGGGCCTGTTTCCACACTGTAATGTAATCTAATCTAATCTAATCTAATGTAATCTAATCTAATCTAATCCATATGTCTATCCAATGACCACTTAAAGTTGACAAGTCTGCTACTGTTGCAGGCAGTGCATTCCACGCCCCTACTACTCTCTGAATAAGGAAACTACCTCTGACATCTGCCCTGTATTATCACCCCTCAATTTAAAGCTACATCCCCTCGTGCCAGCCATCACCATCCAAGGACAAAGGCTCTCCCTGTCCACCCTATCTAACCCTATGATTATCTTATATGTCTCAAGTCACCTCTCAACCTTCTTCTCTCTAATAAAAACAGCCTCAAGTCCCTCAGCCTTTCCCCATTAGATCTTCCCTCCATACCCACCAACGTCCTAGTAAATCTCCTCTGAACTCTTTCCAAAGCTTCCACATCCTTCCTATAACGCGGTGACCAGAACTGTGCACAATACTCCAAATGTGGCCACACCAGAGTTTTGTACAGCTGCAGTATGACTTTGTGGCTCCAAAACTCAATCCCTCTACCAATAAAAGCTAACACACCATATGCCTTCTTAACAACTCTATCAAGCTGGGTAGCAACATTCAGCAGATCTCTCTGCTCTTCTACATTAGAATCTTACCATTATCCCAGTACTCTTTATTCCTGTTACTACTTCCAAAATGAATCACCTCATACTTTTCCCCATTAAACTCCATTTGCCACCTCTCAGCCCAGTTTTGCAGCTTATATATGTCCCTCTGCATCCTTCAGGGCAAATGTGAGTACTGCAGATGCTGGAGATTAGAGTCAAGAGTGTGGTGCTGGAAAAACACAGCAGGTCAGGCAGTATCAGAGGAGCAGGGAAAGCGACGTTTTGGGCAAAAGGCCTTCAGGAATAAGGCTGGGTGCCTCAGGGTGAAGAGATAAATTGGAGGGGGGTGGGGCTGGGGGCAAGGTAGCTGAGAGTGCGATAGGTGGATGGAGGTGGCGGCAAAAGTTATAGATCGGAGGGGAGGATGGTGCAGATAGGTGGGAAGGAAGATGGACAGATGGTACCAGGTCATGAGGACAGTGCTAAGCTGAGAGGCTGGAACTGGGGTAAGGTGGGGGGAGGTGAAATGAGGAAACTGGTGACATCAACATTGATGCCATGGGGTTGGAGGGTGCCAAGGCAGAAGATGAGACGTTCTTCCTCCAGGCGTTGGGTGGTGAGGGAGTGGTGGTAGAGGAGACCCAGGACCTGCATGTCCTTGGTGGAGTGGGAGGGGGAGTTGAAATGTTCAGCCAACAGGGTGGTGGGGTTGGTTGGTGCGGGTGTCCCCAGTTCCAACTTTCCAGCTCAGTACCACCCTCATGACCTGTCCCACCTGTCCATCCTCTCCACCCCAGAGGCTCCCAGCCTTATTCCTGATGAAGGGCTTTTGCCCAAAACTTCGATTTTCCTGCTCCTCAGATGCTGCCCTACATTCTGTGCTTTTCCAGCACCACACTCTTGACTGCAACATCCTTCAGCACTGTCACAACCCCACCAACCTTAGTGTCATCAGCAACGTAAGTGACCCATCCTTCTAAATTCTCATCTGGGTCGTTTATAAAAAATGGCAAACAGCAGTGGCCCCAAAACAGATCCTTGTGGTACACCATGAGTAACTGGACCCCAGGCTGAACATTTCCCATCAAGCACCATCCTGTCTTTTTTCAGCTAGCCAATTTCTGATTCAAACAGCTAAATCACCTTCAATCCCATGCTTCCATATTTTGTGCAGTAGTCTACCGTGGGGAACCTTATCAACTGCCTTACTAAATCCATATACACCACATCAACCGCTTTACTCTCATCCACCTGTTTGGTCACCTTCTCACAGAACTCAATAAGGTCTGTGAGGCACAACCTACCCTTCACAAAACCATGTTGACTATCCCTAATCACATTATTCCTCTCTGGATGATTATAAATCCTATCTCTTATAACCTTTTCCAACACTTTACCAACAACCAAAGTAAGGCTCATTGGTCTATAATTACCAGGGTTGTCTCTACTCCCTTTCTTGCACAAGGGAACAACATTTGCTATCCTCCAATCTTCTGCCACTATTCCTATAGACAATGACAACATAAAGATCAAAGCCAAAGGCTCTGCAATCTCTTCCCTGGCCTCCCAGAAAATCCTAGGATAAATCCCATTGAGCCCAGGGAACTTACCTATTTTCAGAATTGCTAAAACCTCCTCCTTATGAACTTCAGTCCCGTCTAGTCTAGTAGCCTGTATCTCAGTATTCTCCTTGACAACATTGTCTTTTTCCAATGTGAATACTGACAAAACGTATTCATTAACCGCTTCCCCTATCTCCTCAGACTCCATACACAAGTTCCCACTACTATCCTTGATTGACCCTAATCTTTCTCTAGTCATTCTTCTATTCATAATATACCTATAGAAAGCTTTAGGGTTTTCCTTGATCCAACCTGCCAACGACTTCTCATATCCCCTCCTAGCTCTTCTTAGCTCTGTCTTTAGGTCCTTCCTGAATAATTTGTAACTCTCAAGCACCCTAACTGAGCCTTCACATCTCATCCTAGCATAAGCCTTCTTCTTCCTCCTGACAAGAGATTCAACTTCTTTAGTAAACCACAGCTCCCTCAGTCAACTACTTCCTCCCTGCCCGACAAGTATATATTTATCAAGGATATTTAGATGTAGCTGTTTTTTGAATAAGCTCCACATTTCAATTGTGCCCATCCCCTGCATTTTCCTTCCCCATCCTATGCATCCTAAATCTTGCCTAAATGCATCATAATTACCTTTCCCCCAGCAATAGCTCTTGCCCTGCGTTGTATATCTATCCCTTTCCATCACTAAAGTAAACATAACTGAATTGTGGTCACTACCACCAAATTGCTCACTTAACACCTGGCCTGGTTCTTTACCCAGTACCAAATCCAATGAGGCCTCACCCCTTGTTGGCCTGTCTACATACTGTGTCAGGAAACTATCCTGCACACAATGGACAAAAACTGACCCATCTAAAGTACTTGAACTATTGTATTTCCTGTCAATATTTGGAAAGTTAAAGTCCCCCATAACAACTACCCTGTTATTCTCACTCCTGTCCAGAATCATCTTTGCTATCCTATGCTCTTCATCTTTGGGACTATTCAGAGACCTATGGAAAGCTCCCAACTTTCTCCTCTCCTTTCTTGTTTCTAACCTCAGCTCACGCTACCACAGTAGATGAGTCCTCAAACGACCTTTCTGCTACTGTAATACTGTCCTTGACTAACACCTCCCCCTCTTTTACCATCTTCTCTGTTCTTGCTGAACATCTAAATCCTGGAACCTGCAACAACCATTCCTGTCCTGCTCTATCCATTTTTCCGAAATGGCCACAACATCAAAGTTCCCAGGTACTAACCCATGCTGCAAGTTCACCCACCTTATTCCGGATGCTCCTAGCATTGAAGTTGACACAGTTCAAACCACCTTCCTGCTTGCTGGTGAACTCTAGTGACCTTGAAACCTCATTTCTGACCTCACTATTCTCAACCTCCTCAACACTTGAGCTACCATTTAGGTTCCCATCCTCCTGCTGAATTAGTTTAAACCCTCCTAAAGAATATTAGCAAATTTCACCCCCAGGATATTGGTACCCTTCTGGTTCAGGAGTAGACCATCCTGTTTGTAGAGGTCCCACCTTCCCCAAAATGAGCCCTAATTATCCAGGCATCTGAAACCCTCCATCCTACACTATCCCTGTAGCCACGTGTTCAACTCTCTCTCCCCATTCCTCACCTCGCTAGCACGTGGCACAGGCAACAAACCAGAGATAACAAAGCTGTTTGTTCTCGCACTAAGCTTCTACCCTAGCTCCCTGAATTTCTGCTTTAAATCCCCATCTCTCTTCCTATCTGTCATTAGTGCCTTTGAGGGGGCTGCTTCCCCTCCCCCTCAAGGATCCCGAAAACAAGATCTAAGACATCATGAACCCTGGCACCTGGGAGACAACACATCAATCGTGAGTCTCTCTCATTCCCACAAAACCTACTATCTGTCCCCGTAAATATGGAGTCCCTAGTGACTAATGCTCTGCTTCCCTTCTGAGCAACAGGGACAGACTCTGTGCCAGACACCTGTACCCTATGGCTTATCCCAAGTAAGTCGATCTCCCCAACAGTATACTTGTTCTTGAGGGGATCGGCCACAGGGGATCCCTGCACTGTCTGCCCGTTCCCTTTCCATCCCCTGATGGTAACCCATTTGCCTTTTCCTTGGACCTGAGGTGTGACTACCTCCCTGTACCCCCTCTCAATAACCCTCTCTACCTCCCGAATGATCCAAAGTTCATCCGACTCCAGCTCCAGTGCCCTAACATAGTTTTTGAGGAGCTGGAGTTGGGTGCATTTCCCACAGGTAAAGTCAGCAGGGGCACTAGTGGTGACCCTGCTGATATTAATTAGAATAAAAAATTAGTATAAAATGCTGACCTAATAGTGACTTTTAGCAATTGTGACAAACCCATCTTGTTCGTAAATATCTTGTAGTGAATAAATCTGCCATCCTTACTCAGTCTGGCTACATGTCACTCCAGCGATATAATTGATTCTTAACTGCTCTTGGGTAATAAGGGATGGACAATGAACGCTGGCCAAGTTCGTGGAGCACTGGGAACAAAAGCTGTTGCATATCTGGTTAAGGTCGGATGAAAGAATGGGATGAGGTGACAGCAATCTGACTAACTGGATGACTTTGGAGTTGGAATTGTATAGTCAAACGCATCAAAGGCTACAAGAAACTCTCTTATTTCTCAATTATATGCTACTGCCTTTCGATATCATCATCAAAAACATAGATCCTGCACCTATACTGCCAACCTCATCACCACATCTCTCCATTGATCCACTGTCACCAAATGATCAGACAGCCTGATCTACTTCAGGGTGGCCTAATGGTGACTATGGAATCATTTTTGATTGTTCTGAAAACCATCTGGTTCATGACTGTCCTTTCCTTACCTGATCTGGTTGTGATCTAGACCCACAACCATGTGGTTGATTCTTAACTGAACAATGAGCGATGTGCAATAAATGCTACCTATCCAGTGGTACCCTCATGCCATGCATGAGAGGAAAACAATGCACTGAAAGAGAAGAAATTTCCTTCAATAATGTATTCTGAAAAAGCTGGGAATGGGTTGAGCAAAAAGTGGGATTTTGAGGGACTGCAATTTTCCACAAGAAAAGCAGTCCACATAAACTTCCAAAAGTCAGAAAGAGATTCAGGTCTGAATCAGGGATATGATCCTACACGTATGAGAGCACTGAGAGCTAATGACTGGTTTTGGATGGCTTCTGAAACCCATCTCATTTACCAGTTTCTGACCTTTGGGGGAAAGCCCACTGAGGAGTCAGGACATCTGACAGATAAATGTTAAATGGATTGACAGTTTCGAGTATCATTTTTAGGTGCAGTATTCTAAGTTATTTGTGTTTTTTATTGCAGCAATTGATCATTGTATAGGCAAGGCGATCATTTCATTGATCAGCATCATCGAAGTGCTGGGATATATTGGATTACTTTTCCAATTGAAAGAAATGTTATAATGCATTGCAAACTGAAGAAAACAGTGCTTGGGAATTCCAGTGTTGTAATCTGATCCGATTTCACTGCTTTTCAAATTTAAAGTAAATTCTCTTCAGCTTCCAGATATTTTCTAATCGATCTGTTCAGAGATGTTATCACACACCTTTAAAGCAGGTGGTACTTGAACCTGCTGGCTCAGAGGCAGGGACACTACCACTGTGCCACAACCTCTCTTCAGTCTCAACTTTGGCTTTGTTGACACTTGCTTTATTGACAGTTGTAGCTTAGATGTCTATTGATAAAGTTCCCCAGAAGCTGGTTAGAAAGGTTAAAGTTCATGGAACAAGAGATAATGTACCGGCATGGATTAATGATTGGCTAACACACAGAGAGCAGGGTAGGAATAAATAGATCATTTGTGTATTAATGAACTGTGACTTGTGGGGTACTGCAAGGATCAGTACTTGGAATCCAGATGTTCTTCTTTTTATTTATTCACAGAATGAGGGTGTCGCTGGCTAGGCCAACATTTATTGACCATCCCTAATTGCCTAGGGGGCAGTTGATATAGATCTGGAGTCACATGTATGCCAGACCGATAAGGATGGCAGATTTCCTTTCCTGAAGGGCATTATTGAACCAGATGGGTTTTTATGACAACCGACAGTGGTCATGGTCATCAGATCCTTAATTCCACATTTGTTTCTTATTGGATTCAAAATCCCCCATTTACCGTGGTAAGGTTTGAACCCAGATCCCCAGAACATGAGCTGAGTGTCTGGATTAATAGTTTCACAATAATGCCATTAGGTTGTTGCCTTCCCCAGATATACATTCATTATTTATATAGATTATATCGTTGTCATGAAAATGAACCTTCCAGCTCAGCGAGGAAACCTACATCCAATTAAGAACATATCTATTTCAGCCTTAAATGTACTCAATGATTTAGTCTCCACTGCCTTCTGGGGCAGTGAATTCCCTAGATTCACCACTCCTGGCTCAAGAAGTTTCTCCTTATCTCCATTCTAAAAGGTCTTCCCTTTATGCAAAGGCTGTGCTCTCGGGGCCTAGTCTCTCCTACCTATGGAAACATCTTCCCAACATCCAATCCATCCAAGCCATTCAAAATTCCGAAAGTTTCAATTAGATCCCCCCTCATCCTTCTAAACTCCATCGATTATGGATCCAAAGTCCTCAAACGTTCCTCATATGTCAAACTTTTCATTCCTGGGATCACTCTTGTAAACCTCCTCTCAACTCATTTCAGGGTCAGTACATCCTTCCTGAGATATGGGGCCTGAAACTGGACACAATACTCCAAATGTGCTCTGACCAGAAAGGGTGTTTGGGGAAATTAGGTCTGCATTCTCTCGAGTCATGAAGAATGAGAGGGGATCTCATTGAAAATTACTGAAGGGATAGAGACAGGGTAGAAACAGTTAAGAGATTTTTGTTTTTTGGGGGAGAGTAGAGCCATGTGTACATTTTAAAATAAGGGAGATGAGGAGGGGTGTTATGAATCTTCATAATTATCTACCCAAGAACACTGTGAAAGGTCACTTTTTGAGTATGTTTAAGATCGAGATTGATAGATTTCTGATTACTAGTGGTATACAGATAACGATGATAGATTGAGTAAAAGGATCCAATCAATCATGATAATTATTGAATTTTGGGGGGTAGATTTGATGGCTTGAAAGGCCTACATCTGTTTGTATCTTCCTAGAAAATTGCAACTCATTGCCTTTTGTAGTTTCAATGGTTTCTAAATTTCAGTCCAGCTGTAATGGTTTATTTTGACAGATTATGAATGCTTGGGTATATAACAAAATCACTTATTTCAGCAGAGCAATCACAAAAATAAATCAATGAATTGCGAATGCTGAAGATCTGAACGAAAACAGAAATTACTGGTAAAACTCAGCAGGTCTGGCAGCATCAGGGGAATGAAAGCAGAGATAGTGTTTAGAGTCTGGTGAATCTTCAGCATGGTTCTGATGAAGCGTCATTGGACTCGATATGTTAATTCTGCTTTCCACCTGCAGATGCTGCCTGACATGCTGAGTTTCACCAGCAATTTCTGTGTTGGTTGTGATCATAGTTTGATTGACAGTTTTGAGAAGTAAATAAAAGATTGTTTGCCTCAGATGTGATGACTGATTTTTCTTTTGTTTATTTTTAAAACTCAATTGCCTCATGAGAGGATTTACATTTCTCTCATTGGGTCATGATATTTAAAAAATATAAATAATTATGTTTCTCTGTAACAGTATTTATAAATGTGTTCATGGACCGTGAGTGACACTGGCTATGCCAGTATTTTTATTGTCTATCTCAAATTACTCTGTTGAAGGAGGTGATGGAGGTGAGTTCCTTTTTACAAACACTGCAGTCCATGGGATGTAGGGGCGCAATCTGCCCAGAGGGAATTCAAAGGTTTTGCTCTGATACATCTTCTGCTTTCGTCCTTCCGTGTAGTAGATGTTGCAGGTTTAGAAGATGTTCTTAAGGAAAGTTAGTGAGTTATTGCAGATGATATATATCGCTGCCACTGTGCATTAGTGGTGGAGGGAGTAAATGCTGAAGGCAGTGGCTGCAGTGCCAAACAAGTGGCTGCTTTGTCCTGGGTGGCTGCAAATTCCTGTGCACTCATACATGCAAGTGGGTGGAATTCCATCACACTCCCGACTTAAGCCTTGGAGATAGTTGATAGGCTTTGGGAAGACAGGACACAAGTTAATTGGTACAGCATTTCCTAGTGTCTGACTGGGTCTTGTAGCTGAAGTATTTATATACTTAGTCCAGTTCAGTTTCTGGTTAATGGCAACTCCAGAATTTTGTAAGGTATTCAGTGACAGTGATGCCATTGATGTCAAGGGGCTGTGGTTATTTTCTCTCCTGTTGGAGACAGCCATTAGATGCTAATTTTTGAAGTGTGCATGTTATTTGACAGCCCAAGACTAGTTTTTCCTAGGTCATGCTGCAAATTGACACAAACTCTTTCAGTATTTGAGGCATCATGAATGGTGCTGAACATTATACAATCATCGGCCAACATCTCCACTCCTGACATTATGATGGAGGGAAGGTTAATGATGAAACAGCTGAAGACGGTTGGGTCTAGAACACTTCTCGGAGGTACTCCTGCAGAGATATCCTGGAGCAGAAATGATTGACCTCAAACAAACACAACCATCTTCCTGTGGGCTAAGGCTGACTCTGTCCAGAAAAGAGTTTTGTCCCCAATCCCCATTAGCTCCAATTATGTGAAGGCTCTTTGATGCTGCACTCAGTCGAGTTGGAGGATTGAATCTGTTCTGCTTTTTGTGAGCTATATAAGCATAATGAGCATTTGGAAGGCATAAAAATCTATAAAACAAAAAAAAAGCTAATGCCAGTTTTGTAAGCACCATTAAATTATACTTTTCTTTGTATGTGCTTTGTATGTATGGCATCACCATTACTGTATCTATTCATGCTCTCTTTTCTCCTTTCTAATCCATTTCATTTTTGTTCTTCTGTTCTACTTTTGCCCATGCTCCCTATTCAGCAAACTATAATAGTTCCCACAAGATTGATGCAAAGCTTAATTTCGTTTGTGGTACAGTTCAGAATAACTCAGTCTGAACACAACTTTCAAGAACATTCTTTCCTTATGATGCTGCTTCGTAACCTCAATCTGCTCCGCCTTTTTCCACTTGCTTTATCTCCTGGAAATATTTCATAGCCAGGTCTGGATAGTTCCCAACATTACTTTGAGTCAGGCCAAGTTTATGTCAAAGCCATGACTTCTGATAGAAATCAGTGTTTCACATCATGATTTTAATCCTATGCTAGTTGCTTAGTTGTAGAAAACTGAAATGGTTAAGCCAGCACAGCACATGTATGATGTTGACTGCTGCTGGAATTGTACTGCCATGCAATGTTAGTGACTGCAGCATCAATACATTGCCATCTACCCAATTAAAACCCAGCCAGTTAACACTGACATCCACCTCTCACTGATGGGATGGAAGGGGGTCTTCAATGATACTCTACAATAATTTATGCTCAATTCAGTTTCTTTACTGAACACTAAATCGACTTCTATTGCCCTGTGAATTATTGGATTCCCAATCATAATGACGCAATATGTAAAAGAATTTCTCCCTCTGCATATTTTCTCAAGATCATCTGTCAATTGTCTTAAATCTGTGTCTGCTGGTTACTGAATGGTTTGGCAACTGTGAATGGTTACGCCTATGTCCTCTCTCAGAACCCTTCATAAACCAGAAGAAATCTATTATATCTTCCCAAAGCTTCCCTTTCCATGAGTATTTGGAGGAAAAAGGTAAAGTTGTCATAGCCCAAATGGACCATAGGGCTGCTCTCTCATTAGAGAGGCGACTGGTGTTGATTTAACCTGAGGATCACCATGCCTCAGGGGAGGGCAAAGATTAATAAAGGACAGTCCCTCATGACAACTTGAGACGGTACAGGAATCAAATCCACGCTGACAACAACACTCTGCATTACAAACCAGCCATTCAACCAACGAGCTAACCAACTCTTCCTCAAAAGGCAGTGGAAGCAGAATCTTCAAATATTCTGAAGTCAAAAGTACAAATTCTTGATTAGCAACAATGTAAAATATTATGGAGGGACAGTGTAAGCAGGAATGCAGAGTGGTCAGATCAACCATGATCTTCTTGCACGGTGTAGCAGGCTCAAGGTGCTGAGTGGCTTACTCCTGTTCCTGATACATATACTCTGACAAGAAGAACCCCAGAGTTTCCACACACACCACAAAACTGAAATCACTCATCTTTGGTAACACGTTAGTAAATTATACATCTCCTCCAAAGCCTTGGTATCCTTCCTCAAAGGTGATGCTGAAAACTGGACATCATACTCCAGCTGTCGCCTAACCAATGATTATCGAGGGTTTAATATAACTTCATTGCTTTTCTGTTTCTCCACCTCTGTTTCTAAAGCCCTAGATAGCGTCAGCTTTTGCTTTTTGAAACATCTTGATCGATTTCAATGAGTTTTACAGGTACAACCTCCAGGACTCTCTGCTCCTACACACTCATCAAAATTGTACAATGTAGTGCTGCTCAAACGTTACACCTTGTCACATTCCAATCACCACCATTTTCCACTTTTGTTTTATTTCTCCCTTTATACATAATTGTCTTTTTTTTGTTTGACTTGTCCATTTGTCGACTTCTGATAGGAAAGAAAAATTGGTTTGTTTTTCTGGAAGGAAGAAGTCAAAGGAACTGAAGGGCTTTCTTCATCTAAAAAAAAGGAGATAAACCTTGAGAGTAACTTTGCAAGCAACATCAAGATGGAGAGCAAGAGCTTCTTTATAGAAGAGAAAAGAAGGGAGGGGCCAATGTTCATATAGGCCCTTTAGAGAATAAAATAATAATGATAAACCAGGAAATGGCAGAGGAGTGGAAGAAAAGCATTTCCTTCAGTTTTCACAGCAGAAGATTGGCATTCCAAAAACTACTAAATAATCAAGAGGCAAAAGGAGATAAAGTAAATACAATACAAATACAAACTAATGGAATGAAAGACCAACATTTCTCCTGGGCCTGATGAGATGCATCCTAAGATACTAAAGGAAGTAGCTGCAGACATAGTGGATGCACTGTAGTAATCTTCCCAAGAGTTTGTAACTAGGGGAGGGTCACAGGGATCGGTTCTGGAGCCAATGTTATTTGCATTATATGTGAATGACCTGGATGAGGAAAGTGAATGTACTGTTGGCAAGTTTGCGAATGACAAAAAAGATAGGTGTGGCAGCAAGTGCTGAGTGTGACATTAAGGGTTTACAGAGGGATATAGACAGATTAAGACCATGGACAAAACTTGACAGATGAAATATATTGTCGGAAAATGTGAAGTTAAGCAGAAAGAATAGAGGAGCTGAATATTATTTAAATAGACAAAGACTACTCAGCACAGAATAAGGGGTTACCTATTTAAAAAAGAGATGAGGTGAAATTCAGAGGATAGTGAGCCTGTGGAATTCCTTACTCAAAGGGATGTAGAGGCTGGGTCATTAAATATGTTCAAGGCTACGGTAGACACATTTCTAATCTGTGAGTGAATCAAGAGTTATGGGAAAAGGCTAGAAAATGGAGTTGAGGATTATCACATAATCCGTGATCTCATTGAATTTTGGAGCAGACTTCTTGGGGTGAATGACTTAGTTTAGCTCCTACATTTTAAAGTCTTATCTTCTTTTATAACAACCTTCCTGTCATCATGCTCTCAAAGAAGCAAGATATCAAAATGTATGTGGTTTGTAAAAGAGATATTTGTGAGCTCCTTCAGTGAAAGAAGGCATAGTTTCAGGAGGGAGTTAAAAATAATCCTGAACATTAATTTAAAATGTTGAGGGGCAAATCACAATCAATCTGGTTTCCCTGCTTTTAAATTTTAAATGGCATCACTCACTGACAGAAAGTTTGTACAGATTTGCAATGAGGGGTGATGCAGGTAGTTATGCTTCTCACTATGTGCCCGCATTGCTCAGAAAAAATGTTTCTTTGTCATTCTCACAAACTAACACCACAGGGTACTCTACGTCATTGACTGGTAATGTTTCATCTGTGACCTCTCATGTTAGATGAGCTGCCTGTGTTGATGATGAGGATATTAAAATCCTGATGCCTCTTCAGTGCTTCCACCAGGTCACTCAATCTCCTGACCAGTTACCCATGTCAGATAAATACTGAGTGAGGGAGACAGATTTGATAGAGGGTGGGGTGTGGGATTGTTATGTGATATTGTTTCTTTTTGTCATTGCAATTTGAACAGAAAAACAAATGAATCATAGGCAAAGAAAGTGGCCTTAAAACAGCCTGACAATAAACCATAAATCACATGGAGATGTAATGTGTTAAGTGGATGGGGTTTTGAACGGTTAAACTGCTATCACCTTTCTCCATCTCTATTCTTTTTTCCAGGAAGTGCAAGCAATATTATTTTGTAAGAAAATCAATCTAGAAGTATGAATCATTGATTTGTAATATTGACGGTAAGGCAAAAAGAATTGGGAAATTAATTTCTGTTTTGGTTAAACATTGCAGAATTGAACAATGGGAAAAATGAAGAGGAAGAGAATTTCCAAATGGTGGGTGGAATGGATGGGAGAAATTAATGATGAATGTACAAGGTACTGTTTAAGAGATGGATTTTACATGCTGCCTATTCAACATCCAGTAAACCTTGAGCAGCAATTTCCCTCTTTCAACTTTGAGAAGACCAAAGCCATGATATACAGACCCTGTTATTTAAATCCCTTCCCGAGCCACATAATTCTTCCCTCCCTTTGGCCAGTGGTGGAAGCTGAACCAGGCCATTTGCAACTGAGCTGTCCTTGTGACCTTGAGTTGAGCATGTGACTCCAAGAGTGCCTACTTTCACCTCCATGACTGTTTCCAACTCTGTCTCAGACCGTCCGTGTGTCTGTCACCTCCAGTCTCAATTAGGAATGAATAGCAAAATATGGTTTTTCCAACAATGCTCACATTCCATGGGAGAACTACAAAAACACTATTCCAATAAGCAGCCTCCAGCTTTGAACCCTTCATAAATTTAAGGTCCATCCAAACCTTTACATGAGATGTCAGGTTCTGTTCACTTCTCTTGAGAACATAGTAGTAAGGGGAGCCATTTGGCCTTTCTACCTTGCTCAGTCATTCAATATGATCTTCTTTCTCAATGATGTAGTCCCACTTTTTCTCCTTACCCTTGATGCTTTTAAGATCTAAAAAAAATTACGTTCTCTTTCTTGATATATTCTCAGAGACCCAGCTTTCTGCGGTAACAAATTACACAGCTTGACCGCCTTCTGAGTGAGAAATGTTTCCTTCTCTCAGTCCTAATCCATATGATGGCACTGTGACATTTGATCTGAGACTCCCTAAGCAGCAAAATAACCCCTGGGCAAGTGGCGTGTATTCCATCACTCTCCTGCCTTGTGCCTTGTAGTGGACAGGTCTTGAGGAGTCTGGAAGTGAGCCTCTCTCCACAGAGGTCCTAGCCTCTGACTGGCTATTGCAGCCACAGTATTTACATTGCTCATCCAGTTCAGTTTCCAGTTGATGGCATCCCCAGATGGTAGTTGGGATTCATCAATGAGTAGAGTAGAGCCTTTTATTTGTCAATTCTACCAGATACAACAGTTACAGTAAAAATGAGACAGCGTTCCTCCAGGACCGAGGGTGCCACATGGACAGCACAAACTATACACCCATACACGGCATAAAGTGCATAAGAAGTGCAAAACACACAAGTTACAATGTAATAGAAGAATGATAAATAATAGGCATTTTCTATCAGCAATTTGAAGTTGTGCATGGGAAAGAGTCTGATCATACTGTGTTCAGGAGCCTGATGGCTTGAAGTAAGAAAATGTTTCATAGTCTGGCCATGAGAGACCGAATGCTCTGTTATCTTTTGAGTGAGGGGTATGAGGAGTCTTCCACAATGCTCTTAGCCAGTGGTAACACCATTGAACATTAAGGAGTGATAATTAGACACTCTCTTTTTGAGAAAATTATTGGGTAGCAATTCTGTGCCTCATGTTCTACTTGCCTTATTAGCAGCCCAACCCTGGATTTTGTCCAGGAATTGCTGCATTTTAACATGAACTGCTTCAGCATCTGAGGAGTTGTGAACGGCACTAAATGTTATGCAAACAGTGAACATGCCCAGTTCTGATAAAAAGAATAAAAGTTGACAAAACAGGCAACAGTCTGAGGCACTCCTGCAGAGCTGATCTGTAATTAGGAAGGATTGGTCTCCAAGAACCACAACCATTTCCATTTGTGTTAGGTATGTCTCCAGTCAACAGAGGTTTCCACCTAATTTCCTTTCACTCATTTGCTACAATTACTTGATGCCATACCTTGTCAAATACTGCCTTTATGCCACCTTACCTCTAGAGTTCAGGTCTTTAGTCTACTCTTGGGCAAGACTGTAATGAGGTCAGTAGTTAAGTGGGCCTGGCAGAATCTAAACTGAGCATCAAGGAATAGGTGTCATTTGATTGCACTGTTGATGATGCTGAAGTGGAAGATGGCGTGGGGCAGGGTAACACTAAGCACACAGACACACAAGGTGGCTGCTGAGCCATCAGTTGGTCAACCTGACACATAAGATGGCCACTGGATCACAACATGGACAGAAACAGCAGAGCAGATACAGACACTGCCTGAGACCACCAGAATGCCAGCGCAATGCACTTGATTAGTTTAAGGCGGGTGGGGGAGAGAATACACACGAGTAACAAACTGCCTGCCAAAGTGTCTGGGTTCAGCCAGCACCTCTTATAGAAATGCTAACAACTTGATCCAGACTCAATATGAAACGTTAATGGCCAGGGCTGCAGTATTTGCCCTTCTCAGGAAGAGTGATGAGCGCCCATTACTACAGCAGTGGATTTCCATACAGCATTGAAACTGACATTGTTTACACTGGAACTGACAATGGAACTGACACGGAAATTAACAAAGGCTGCACTGGAACTGACAACTGACTATCAAAACTATCAATGATTCTGTAACAATTACTATAAACAAACCATGTGCAAAGACAATAATCTCATTCCTGACCAATTGTCTCTCAAGATGTATAAAAATTTTCGACATGTGCTCCAGGTTGAGAGAAGACTCGCAGCTGACCACGGGGGTTGGTCCTTTTCTCTCCTCGGAGCTCCAGTATTTCCTTGTTCAATAAACTCTGTCATTGAACCCCAACTGACTCCGAGACTGGTGATTTTCCCCATAACAATGCCTTCCATCACTTTATCAATGAAGGAGTAGACTATTAGGGGCAGCATTTGCCCGTGTTGGATTTGTCCTGCTTAATGTGTACAGGACATACCTGGGCAAATGTTCCACATGGTCAGGGAGATTCCTGTAGTGTTGTTGTACTGCGTTAGCCTGGTGAGGAGTTCACAAGTTTTTCAGGACTATTGCTGGAACTTTATCAGGGCCAATTGTCTTGGAAGCATACAGTGTCATCTGCCATTTTTTAATATCCCCCGAAGTGAATCAAATTGATTGAAACAGGATCTCAGTAGGAGGCTGAGATGGATCATTCACTTGACATTTCTGGCTGAAGATAGTTGGAAATGTATTAGCCTTGTTTTTGCAATAATAGGCTGGTCTGAGAATGAGGATATTTGTGGAGTCTCTCTCCCCCTTCAGTGTTGCGCTGTTCACTATTATTCACACCTCGATGTGGCTGGTCTGCAGATCTTAGATCTGATTCATTGGTCATGGGATCACTTTGCTCTGTCTATTGTATGCTGCTTCTGCTGCCTGGCATGTATGATCTCCTGTGTTATAGCCTCACCAGGGTGACAACTCATCTTTTAGTAGGCTCAGTGCTGCTTTATCTTCCTTAGTCTCACAATACCCAAGATATTTCCATTCTTCTCATTTTGGTCTATTGACATCTACAGGCATAGCCACAAGTAACAGAGCAAATTGTCAAATGCTTAAGCCCAAAATTATTAAATGTTCAATCTCACCCACCAATCCATCTCTCTTCTCTTTTAAGATTCCCTTTAAGGTTTACACTTTTGACTAGTTACTTGTCCTAATGTCCCATTGTTGTTCTTTTCATTTATCCATATGGCAACAAAGCATTATTGAATGGTTTTTGGTTTTCTGCATTAAAGATGCTATACAAATGCAACTTATTACGATTGTGAGGGGTGGGGGTAGGGAAGATTTGGCTGTAAAATGCAATAAATCTGACTTTTCCTGAAATTAATTCATCCTAAAAGGTAAAGCCTTACTTTTTTAAGGAAATGTATCCTGATTTGCCTGATTATCTGTATCTGCCTCAATCAGCAAAAGTTAGGCTGTACGTCCAGCAGTAAAGAATGTTTTGTTA
This sequence comes from Chiloscyllium plagiosum, assembly GCF_004010195.1. NCBI lineage: Eukaryota > Metazoa > Chordata > Chondrichthyes > Orectolobiformes > Hemiscylliidae > Chiloscyllium > Chiloscyllium plagiosum. The sequence goes on from NC_057712.1 coordinate 124,710,656, forward strand.
GGAAATATACAAGTTAATGTGGTTTGAAGCAAAAAAAAGCTGAACACAACGCTACAGTTGATCAAATCCTTTGGTAATTTGCACCTCTCGCATTTGCACTGAGTGCGTGGGTGGTGAAGATGAACAAACCACTAAAGAAAAAGCACGCAGAGCTACTGATGTATTGGATGTATTGCATCTGTAAAACATGTCAACCGCTTATACTCTTCTAGATCATCAGACCTAGCAACCATGACCCTCTCAGGTGTAATGTAATATGCTCAAGGGTCAACTCCCCTCACCAACAGTAGTAGACTCACCAACTTTAAGGGCATTTAAATGGTCATTAGATAAACATATGGATGAGAATGGAATAGTGTGGGATAGATAGGCTTCAGATTGGTTCCACAGGTCAGTGCAACATTGAGGGTCAAATGTACTGTGCTGTAATGTTCTATGTTCTTTCTCCACTTTGCAAGCGTTGGTTTGTTTATTATGCACCTCACTGCAGTACCAGGGCTAGTCATTCAGAAATCAGGGTTTTACTTGCTTAAACCCTACTAAGAAAGCACCATAGGAGAAAGTGAGGACTGCAGATGCTGGAGGTCAGAGCTGAAAATGTGTTGCTGGAAAAGCGCTTTTCCAGCAACACATTTTCAGCTAAGAAAGCACCATAGCCCTCCAACAAGGATGGTTATGTCGTTGGAGAGACAGAAAGTGATCTGAAACAGACGGTGATCTCCAGTGTTAGGGGGAAGGGCCCGCAGTGATGGACTTGGGTGCTATTGGAGACTCACAAAACCACTGCTCAATGTTTCCTGGATGGTTCACCAAAGAAAAATCAGACTTTCGCCATTCATGGATTTTGCTGTAGTGCTTGAAATAATTGGGTCGATAAGAACAGCAAAAATGTTGCCGAAAGCCACACAAGTAGTAGCAAAAGAACTTCCATTCTACCCACCAGGAAGTAGCAATATCGCAATTCTACTGGAGGCAAATGGGGTCACTCGTGGTGTGTGAGGAAAAGACAAAGGGCAAATGACAACTGAGAGACTATTTATTGCTTGTTTGTCAGAACCCAAGAGTGTTTTGGTCAATGATATGATTCACCAAACCGTGATGTCTGAATCCTGGGATAATGGGGTAACCACAACTGCTTCAGGACTAACAAAGCAAGACACAACAACTTTGTTGGCATGGATTCAATGGACAAAATTGCCTTCCTCTATCCCATGATGCCTCTATCATTCATAAGGTAATTGATAGTATCCACAAATCAATTGACACAACAAAGAGGCCTGAAAAGTAACTAGGCCATGCTGAGCACATGGTTAAGTCAAATGTAGGAGCAGGAATCCCAAGGTAAAAGGAGGGGGTTCTGGCCTGCAGTCAAAGCAAGCCAAAGAATGCAGAAGTTACAGGGCAGGCTAACACGTGAGCTAAACCTGCTGTAAGGGTAATATACCCCTGGTGTTTATAGGGGGCTAAGATTGAATTCTATGACCAAAACGAGAATATGATGTCAGATCAGGAAGAAATTTTGAATCATTCTCTTTCTAAACTACAGGCTTCTTCCCTTCACTATGTTTTCACAGTCTTGAATTGCAAACATTGCATTCACTGAACTTCTTTGAAATTGCAGCTAAAGGAGTATTGAGAAAACGATGACAGGAAATCAAACTGATTGCACTTGTTTCCTCCTCCTCGTGAGGTTAACAGCCAAGACCTTGCTTGCTGCAGATCCCGCAAACTGATAATGCCATGCATAAACCATCACAACTTGACATTTCTCTTTCTTCCTCTTTTTACTGATGGTACAGACATCTGGTAAACATGTTACAACTTATCCGTATCATTTTGCAAAGTAAGGCTTTCACATGCGGCACTCTCAGTACAGCACTGGGTGGAAATCTGGTGAGCCAGCACAGTCTCTCATCTCACATGTACATCCCAACTACCTTTCAATACTTTAGTGAACACAAATGCTTTTCAATCTATTTAGTGCTGGCTAGCGGTGATACTGATGGATTCTAATTTAGTCTCCATAATGGATGCATCTTTGTTGATGTTTCAATGTTGTTTCCCAGTTTTCAACTGTGAAGCAGAAATATTCATCCAAGAAATTTCTACCTTTTCTTGATTTCATTGTACTGTTCTATTTTCTTCCCTAGATCCCAACACACTCTCTCAACACTCTTCCACCTCTGTCTTGCTGTGTCATCCATTCTTTACTTCCACTCATTACAATATATGGACTTTGGAATGTCTTTGTGAACTTCTTCATTTTAGAACTCTCTCCAAAAACCTGTTTAGAATACATCCCCTCAACTGTGTTTATACCCACTTCACTAGTGGGCGGCACGGTGGCACAGTGGTTAGCACTGCTGCCTCACAGCGCCTGAGACCCGGGTTCAATTCCCGCCTCAGGCGACTGACTGTGTGGAGTTTGCACGTTCTCCCCGTGTCTGCGTGGGTTTCCTCCGGGTGCTCCGGTTTCCTCCCACAGTCCAAAAGATGTGCAGGGTCAGGTGAATTGGCTATGCTAAATTGCCCGTAGTGTTAGGTAAGGGGTAAATGTAGGGATATGGGTGGGTTTCGCTTCGGCGGGTCGGTGTGGACTTGTTGGGCCGAAGGGCCTGTTTCCACACTGTAATGTAATCTAATCTCATCTAATGTAATCTAATCTAATAATCTAATCACTCCAATTCCTCCCTGACTTATTATTAATTAGCCCCCGTTCACCCTGCAAAGCTTTTCAGGATATCTTCAAACAAAAGCTAAATACTGCAGATGCTGGAGAACTGAGATAGAAGCAGAAGCACAGCCAGCCTGGCAGCATCTGTGGATAGAAAAACAGACTTTGAGTCTGGCATCACTTTTCTCCAGAACGGTTCGTATTAGATTTGAAACATTAATTGCGTTTTTCTCTCTCCACAGATGTTGCCAGCCCTGCTGAGTTTCTTCAGCACTTTCTGTTTATATTGGTGCATAAAGAAAATTAAAATGGGGCTGGACCATTCATGCACGCTGTCTATTTGTGGAGGAGTTAGTGGCATTGTCGTGAAGTCACTGGACTCATAATCCCAAAGACCAGGCTACTGATCTGGATTGATACTGAAATTTTATTGCAATGAAATTTTTTTAAAAATGCAATCATTAGCTAGTCCAACTGCAACGATTGTTGTTAAAACTTACTAGCTCACTAATGTCCTTTATGAAAGGAAATGTGCTACTGTTACCTGGTCTGGCCTGCATGTGACTCCAGACCCACAGCTATGCTTTTTGGACAGTTAAGTGTGGGCAATGAATGTTGGCCTGGCCAGTGACAGTTCCATCCTATGGACATATATGTAAAAAGAAATTCAAGTACAATTTGCCGGGAGGGACCTTATTTTTACTAAAATTGTTGAGGCTATCTTCCAAAAATGAGTTTGATCAATATCTGTTAGACAGGAATATGAAGGATTATTGAGCAAGTGTAGATGAATGGAATTAAGAAACAGATCAGATTGACATAACTGAATGGCAGTACAATCTTGAGAGGCAGAATAACCTGTTCCTGTTCCTGTTATTCAATGCAAATTATATTTCAATCTTTGGACATTTAATCTTGCTTATGAAATTTCAGACCACAAGCGTTCATCCCACCAATCCTGTAACTCCTCGAATAAAACTTTATTTTGAATAATCGGAGATAAAGGATGTAAATGCACTTTTCAATGCATCTCTCCATGAGCCGCTTTCTGTCCTGTTCAAAATCCACTCCCATTGGCGTGTCTTTATTAAGCAATATATCTTCAGAATTCACCCCCAATGAACCATTTCAAAGATTCTTCTTTCTGCCTTTCCATTTCATGGGGGTGGTGCAATGTGCCTTGATCACCTTTGTATCAACCTTCATTGTTTTGGATTTGGTGGGTAGTTTTACAATTAGTTGACCTTCCCATCACAAATCTCCCCATTGATCTGAGCTGGGGACCTAAGCCTTTTCAATATTTGATATAAATAAAGAGGAGGAAAAAAAACCTGCAAAGGCTAGAAATATGAAACAAAATCAGTAAGTTTGGAAAACACATTTTCAGGTGGCATCTAGAGAAGGTACAAATGGAGATTTAGTCCCAGTTACTGCAATCCTTCTTGTAGTGATTGTAATGAGGTCAGCCAGGTAGACCTCATACAATCTGGGTTCCCTGATTGGACTGTTAATCTGGTCTGATCAAGAAGCCTTTGTTGACGCATAAAAAGAGGAATGTCAGACATGCTGGCTCTGAGGGAGCTGGACCAGGTACAAGGACATGTAATTAAAGGGTGACTTGCTGACAGGATACTGGCCTCTGTGGAATTATTTCAATGGCAACAAGAGTAAAGCATGTTCCTGAAGAAATTTGCTCACAACTGTCATCTTTGAGTTGGGATAAGCATTTCTGGCATCATGTTGTTATTTGAAAAGCTTGACTCATTTGACCCTGCCATCAAGACTGGGCTCAATATGGAAAGAATGTGTTATTTTTTCCAGACAAATGACTTTAGGGCAGATGAAAAGCAATGAATAATTCTCCTGACAGTTTGTGGATCTGCAGCTTTTTTGGTCCTTAGGAGCCTACCTTTACCTGAGGCACCAGACACTAAAATCTTTCAAGAGTTGATGGATTTAGTTAAGGAATATTATGACCCTAAGCCTCCTCGAATTCTGAGACATTATCATTTTTACCTGGCAATTCAAGAACCAGGGAAATCCATATCAGGATTTTTGACTAGTTTAAGACAACTGGCAGAGGTGTGTGAATTTGGTTTAACCCTTAATGAGATGCTGAGAGACCAGTGGGTATGTGGGATTAATGATGTAACCATGGAAAAGTGCCTACTGGCTGAAGCCCAACTGGACTTCAAACAGGCACTACAATTGGCTTTATCATTGCAAAATGCAGCAAGTAGAGCCTATGAGTTGCAGGGTGTTCTGATGGAAGTGGACACCCTCGCCAGTCCAACTGTGCTTGGGAGATACAACTTGAGTGAAGGTAATACAACCTCACTCAGGACCTACCCTGAACAGAGGGACGCTAGGTCAGTGCACAGCAAAACCCCAAAACAAAGCCAATCCTTGGCCAAATGGTTAAAACTTTCTTCAAGGTCTGGGCCAGCAAGCCATTGCGAAATCAAGATAGCAAAGGAATCATACTAGACCTGAATTGAGTAAGAGAACTCATAGGCTGCTATCTAGGAGAATGTATGGAATGTATACCCTGGAAGGCCCATCTACATGTGGCTTGGGACAGTTAAATTGCTAAGCAACATACAAATCAAAACAAAGGTCTGGTTAAATAGTCACCTGGTTCTAATGGAGGTCGATGCTGGCACGGACATTTCAGTGATTGTAGAACCAGTCTTTTCCAAAGTTTGCTCTGGACTTCAATGCTTATGCTTGCCCAAGACCTCAGCTAGACTGAGAGAACCTATATCAGGGAATGTTTACAGCTTAAGGATACAATTTCAGTCCCAGTCTCTTATGAGAAGCAGCTGCTTCAGTTACCACTGACTCAGGCCCAAGCCTAATGGGGCCAAATTGGTTGAGAGAGGTTCACCTGGATTGACTCAACAATTCTCAATTAGAAAATGGCTTCCTGAGTGAAGTCTTAATTAAATACCTGGATATTTTTCAGGAAGGTCTAGAGAGTATCAAAGGAGCTAAGGTCACCTTGCATGTTGAGCGGGAAGCAGTTCCACACAGTGCCATTTGCCTTATGGGCAAAAGTAGAGGCAGAAATCAGGAGGGTGGAAAGTGAAGGGATCGTCAAACCAGTACAGTTTGTGGAATGGGCAGCACTGGTCATACTGATCGTGAAGCTGATAGATGAGTTCACCTTTGTGGGGATTTTCAACACACAATAAATTGCTTTTTGTAGCTGGATAAGTACCCAATACTACTGTTGCAGGCAGGCTATTCTATGCGCCTACCACTCTCTGAGTGAAGAAACTACCCCTAATATCTGTTCTAAATCTATCATCCCTTAATTTAAAGCTATGTCCCCTCATGGTAACCTTCACCATCCGAAGAAAAAGGCTCTCACTGTCCACCCTATCTAACCCTCTGGTTATCTTATACCTATATCTTAAGTCACCTCTTAACTTTCTTCTCTCCAACAAAAACAACCTTAGTCGTCTCAGCCTTTCTTCATAAGACCTTCCTTCCATACCAGACAATATCCCAGTAAACCTCCTCTGAACCCTTTCCAAAACTTCCACATCCTTCCTATGATGCGGTGATGAGGACTACATGCAATACACCAGGTGCGGCTTTACCAGTGTCTTGTACAGCTGAGGGATGACCTAGTGGCTCCGATACTCAATCCCCGTACCAATAAACACCAACGCACCGCATGCCTTCTTGACAACCCTATCAACCTAGGTGGCAACTTTCAGGGATTTATGCACCCGGACACCGAGATCTCTCTGTTTATCTACACTGCCATGGATTTTACCATTAGTCCAGTACTCTGTATTCCTGTTACTTCTTTCGAAAAGTGAACACTTTTCCTCAATAAACTCCATTTGCCACTTCTCAACCCAGCTCTGCATCTTATTTATGTCCTTCTTTAACCCACAACATCCTTCGGTACTATCCACTTAGTGTCATCCTCAAATTTACTAACCCACTGCTTTACTAACTTCACTGCCCACATCTAGATTACATTACAGATCACAGGAAAGCCACACACACAGACCAAGTCCTAAACTATGAAAGTAACCACCCCAACACACACAAACGAAGCTGCATCAGGACACTATTCAAAAGGGCCACAACACACTGCAGTACACCAGAACTGCAAAAAGAAGAGGAACACCTATACAAGGTATTCGCCAAAAACGGATACCCGCGCAACTTCATCAACAGATGCCTAATAGAAAGACCACGGAACGAGGACATACCACAACCAAAAGGACTAACCACACTACCATACATCAGGAGCATCTCAGAACTGACAGCCAGAACTACTGCGACCCCTAGGACTCATAACGGCACACAAACCAACAGCCACGCTCAGACAACAACTCACCAGAACGAAGGACCCGATACCCAACATGAGCAAGACGAATGTAATGTACAAAATACCATGCAAGGACTGCACAAAACACTATATAGGACAAACAGGAAGACAGCTAACAATCCACATACATGAACATCAACTAGCCACGAAAACCACTATAAACACTGGAGGAAACATCAAAGAAGCGCTTCGCAGGAGGCTCCCAAGCACTGATGATGTCGCCTAGCCAGGGGACGAAATGTTTGCAACAAAAACTTCCAGCTCGGCGAACAGAACCACAACAACGAGCACCCGAGCTACAAATCTTCGCACAAACTTTGAAGATTACAGATTACATTAGTGTGGAAATAGGCCCTTCGGCCCAACAAGTCCACACCGACCCACCGAAGCGCAACCAACGCATGCCTCTACATTTACCCTTACCTAACACTACGGGCAATTTAGCATGGCCAATTCCCCTGACCTGCACATCTTTGGACTGTGGGAGGAAACCGGAGCACCCGGAGGAAACCCATGCAGACACGGGGAGAATGTGCAAACTCCACACAGTCAGTCGCCTGAAGCAGGAATTGAACCCGGGTCTCAGGCGCTGTGAGGCAGCAGTGCAAACCACTGTGCCACCGTGCCGTCCAGATCATTTATAAAAATGACAAACAGCACTGGCCCCAAAACAGATCCTTGTGGTACACCACTCATAACTGAGCTCCAGAGTGAACATTTCCCATCAAACACCACCCTCTGTCTTCTTTCAGCGAGCCAATTTCTGATCCAAACTGCTAAATCACCTTCAGTCCCGAAACTCCGTATTTTGTGCAATAGCCTACCATGTAGAACCTTATCAAATGCCTTACTGACGTCCATATACACCACATCAACCACTTTACCTTCATCCACCTGTTCTGTCACCTTCTCAAAGAACTCAATAACGTTACTGAGGCACGACTTACCCTTCATAAAACTGTATTGACTATCCCTCATCAAATGATTCCTTTCCAGATGATTATAAATTCTATCCCTTATGACTTTTTTCAACACCTTACCCACAACTGAGGTAAGGCTCACTGGCCTATAATTGCCATGGTTGTCCTGACTCCCCTTCTTAAACAAGGAACAACATTTGCTATCCTTCAGTCTTCAGCATTACCCCTGTCGACAATAATGACATAAAGAAATAAGCCAAATGCTCAGCAATCTCATCCCTGGCTTCCCAGAAAATCCGAGGATAAATCCCATCCAACCCAGGGGTCTTATCTATTTTGAGATCTTCCAAAATTGTTAAAATCTCCTCTTTGTCAATCTCAATCCCATCTAATCTAGTAGGTGTATCTCCGTGTTCTCACTAATATTGCCCTTTTCCAAAGTGAATACTGACAAAAAGTATTCATTAAGTGCTTCCCCTATGTCTTCAGATTCCACATTCAACTTCCCACTAGTACTTTTGATTGGCCTTAATCTTATTCTGTCATTCATTTATTCCTGATATACCTATAAAGGTCTTCGGGTTTTCCTTGATTCTATCCACGAACAACTTCTCATTTCCCCTCCTGGCTCATCTTAGCCTTCTATTTAGATCTTTTCTGGCTAACTTAGAATTCTCAAGCCCCCTAACTGAGCCTTCGTGCCTCATCCTCATAAAGCCTTCTTATTCCTCTTGACATGAGTCACGTGTATATGCAATTACAGTTAGATGAGGATTCCCAGAAGTATGCAAAAATACCCATAAGGGTTTGTACCATTATGCAAGACTGCCATTTAAGTATCACCAGCCTGTGCAATTTTTCAGCGGATGATGGAAAATATTTTGCAAGGTCTACACCATGTTGCAATTTATCGTAATGATGTGTTAATATCAGATAAGAGCAGTAAGGAGCACTTAGAGAACTTGAACATAGTCCTTAGATGGTTCTTCCAAGTGGTGTACACCTAAGGAGGAAAGATATGTGTGTTTCAGGTACCTCTAAGTGACCTACTCAGGCTATAGAGGGGACAAGACTACGTTACACCCATTGAGAAATAAAGTGAAGGAGATGAAATGTGACCGGCTACCATATCTGTATCGAAGTTTAGATCTTACCTTGGGATGGTGAATTATTACGGAGAGTTCATACATAACCTGGCCTCTATCCTGGCACCTTTGCATCCACTCCTAGAAAAAGATCAGCCTTGGAAACAGCCATACAGCTATGGCTTTCAGGGCAGTGAAGAAACAGCTATCATCCTTTAAGGTGTTGGCACACTCTGATTGCAAGAGAGATCTAGTATTGACAGGCAATGCTTGCCCAAATGCCATCGAGGTAGTATTAGCTCATTGATGGCCCAATGGAGAGGAATGCCCAATTTCATATGCTTACAGGATTTTGGCTAATGCAGAACGTAAATACACCCAGATAGCGAAAGTAGTTTTAACAGTCATATTTGGAGTCAGGAAGTTCCACCAATGCCTTGATGGACGTAAATTTGTAATAATAACGGACTACAAACCCTCACTAAGTCTACTTAAAGAGGACAAGGTGGTTCCACCCATAGCTTCAGGCCAAATTCAGTGGTTGGCTCTAATACTAAGTGTATATAACTTTAAACTGGAAGACCATCTGGGGGCCAGGTATCGAATGTGAATACATTGAGCCCCCTCCCACTGATACATGCACCATTAGTGGTAACGCCACTGGAAGAGTCGGCAATGGTTTTAAATTTTCTGGTTACACTTCCAGTCACACCTGACAATACCAGGCTTTGGACACAGAAAGATCGTGTCCTGGTAAAACTAAAACAGCTGGTGGTGATGGGGGAGACCAAAGGGCCATCAGCAACAGAGTTTAAATCTTTCTGGACCCAGAGAGACCAGATCACAGTAGAGAACGGCATATTATTATGAGGAGCAAGAGTGATTGTCCTGAGCAAAGGTCGCTGCCAAATACTGGCTAAACTCCAGCAGGGTCATCCAGGGGTCTCCAAAATGAAGATGTTGGTCAGGCTTGGACGCAGCATTGGTGGGCAATGCCCAGGGTGCCAACAAGGACAAAACTTATCGCAAGCAGCTCCCCTACATTTGTGGGAATTGCTGGGTAAACCTTGCATTCAGTTACACTTTGACTATGCCAGTCCTTTCATGGCCTCAATGTTCTTAGTCACTGTAGACACCCACTTACAGTCATTAAGCATGCATACATCAAACACTGGAATGAGAACAGCCAAACTGCTCTCATTTTTTGAAACGCACTGATGCCTGAAAGTGTTAGTCACAAATAACGGGCCATTGTTTACTAGCAGGGAATTTCGGTATTGTCGGAACTTGAATGGGATCCAACATATAAGAACAGCTCCATACCATCCATCAACCAATGGTCTGGCAGAAACAGCAGTCCAAACTTTGAAGGCAGGTTTGAAGAAACTGCCTACAACTTCCTTAGATACCAAACTGTCCCAGTTTCTATTCGATTATCGGACCACCCCTCATGCAATTACAGGAATAGCTCCAGTAGAGTTGCTGATGGGGAGAAGACTCTGTGCCAGGTTAAACCTGACTTTCCTGACCTGTTGTGGGGGAAAGAAGGTGAAATGGCATCAGGTACATCAATGCTGGACATGAGACTTAGTGAGCGTGACAGTTTACTACAGGGGACAAAGGTTGGTGTGGGAACCATGAAAATGGCCCTGCATGGGTAAGAGTTTGGATCGATGCAAGGTCAGGTCCAGTGACTTTAAAATCCAGGTAAGGGCAACGATCTTGAACAAAGGCATGGACCGTGTGAAAGCACCAAAATCTCAAACAGTGTGGGAGCAAAGATTTTGCCGAGAGGTGCAAGGGAGGAGCAAAGGACTGTTGGGAGTCCTGGCTGACAGATAAGAACAGGAGTGTCAGACATCCTGTTCACTGAGAGCTGCCTCTGAGGGAACTAAATCAATATCAAGGACTTTCCACGTGTAAATAAAAGGTGACTCAATGATGGGAAATTAGGCCCAAAGTGGAATTGGTCTCTGATGATTGCACAGTGTTTAATACCTCAAGTATTGAGTTATTTCATTCTTAAAAAAAAACAAGTATTGTTGTAAAACATTGCAAGTAACCCCTGAGAGGAGAAACTTAACACAATAGTCTACAGAGAAACATTCTTAATTGAGATTCATGGTGCCACCATGGTTCACAGTTACGTTTCTCACATAATCTTCCTCTCTTCAGCTCAATTAATTATTCGACCGGGCAATCTGCTTGGTGCCCAGTTCATCCAATGGTATGATAGGAGTGTTGCAAGTGATTGCTATTGACATGGCGATCCTATGTTCCTGCTACTGGTGCCATATTTCAAGCCCAGCTTCACACCACTTCAGAATCCAGGAGGACTCTGTGGTGCTGGATCATTATAGCATGAAAAGGAAAGGTCACACTGTGCTTCACTGAGAGGGACTTGGTGGATGAGAAAGCAGAAAGCAGATTGGATCAGTGCTGTGCTGTGCCCAGGTGAAGTGGGATGTCCAGCCATGCAGGAAAAACCATCAATGATCTTCTGCACGATACAAGGGTAAGTGTCATAAACTGCCAACTCACAAGGCCTCTCCTCATGTGACTGCTGCCCCTTTACAGTTATCTCTCTGAGGCTCACTGACTACAACTGTCAATATTGAATGCATTTGTGTTCACTCAATGTATCTCATGCATCTCATTGCCTGAAACGATTAACTCTTCCTACTCTCTCACTGAGGACAGCCTCTCCTGCTCCTGTATCACTATTACCTACGCTTCCACCTATTCCATTTACTCAATTCTTGCCTTTATCTGACTGCAGGAAAAATTAGGCCCAAAGTTGAATTGGTCTCTGATGATTGCACAATGTTTAGTACCTTAATATTGAATCAGAGCATGTCCATTCACAGCAAGACTTGGGCAACAACCTGGCCTGGTCTGATAAATAAGAGTTCTGTCACACCAGCACCAGGCAATTGAGGCCATCTCTAATAAAAGAGAATTATTGAACATTTTTAAAACTAGAATTAGACCCTCACAGAATGGAAACAGGCCCTTCGGCCCAACAAGTTCATACTGACCCTCCAAAGGGTAACCCATCCATATCCATTCCCCTATCCTATATTGCCCTTGACTAATGCACCTAACCTACACATCCCTATAAGCAACTTAGCATGGCCAATTGACCTAACTTGTACATCTTTGGATTGTGGGAGGAAACCCATGCATGACACAGGGAGAACATGCAAATTCCACACAGACAGTCACCCAAGGCTGGAATCGAACCCAAGTCCCTGGTGCTGTGAGGCAGCAGTGCTAACCACTGAGTGACCATGCCACCCCATTGATAGTAATGACTTTCAATGTCATTACTATCATGGTATACCCCATTGTCAACATCCTGGGGATTACCATTGAATGGGGACCAGCCATATAAATACTGTGCCTAAAACAACAGGTTAGGGATTCTGCGGCGATTCTGTAATTCACTTCTTGTGTCCCCAGTGCCCATTCACTAAGGCACTTGCCAAAGGTACAAGTTGGGACTATGAGCAATACTGTTCACATACAGTCAGTTCTTCAAAAATGCAATGGTTGTGTTCTTGGATAACCCTGCATTATAGAAAAGTTACACTTTAGAAATAGCGCTTAAAGTGTTGGCGGTGTAATTGCTTTACAGCCAACATGCATTTTAACAGTTCATGCTTTAGAAACAGCATTGCCAACTCGTCAATCGAATCACAGTGAATTTGTGTTGACAAAATGCGCCTGTACTTGGATGAGCACAGTTCCAACAACTTTTGGGAATGCCACCACCTGCTAATTCCCCTCCAAGCCACTTAGCCGTGCCTTAACTGTCGCTGGGTCAAAATCTTAGAACACCTTCCCTGACATTGTTGTGGATGTATCTGCACTAAGGGGACTGAAGCTGTTCAAAATGGTGTCTCATTGCCACCTTCTCAAGGGCAATTAGGGAATGGGCAATAAATGATGACCAAAAATGGGAGGATTTAAAAGTGTTTTAAAAGAGGAAAACTGGTAGAGAAGCAGAGAGGTGTAGGGAGGGGATTCCTACACATGAGGAATGCATATGCTTAGGTAACATAAGCCTCCAGTGGTGTAGCATAATAATAGGGAGTACAAAAGAGGATAGACTTAGAGGAGTGTAGCTACCTTAAAGGGTTGTGAAGTTGAAAGAGATTCTAGAGATATGGTGGAGCAAAACCATGAAGGGATCTGAAAACCAGGGAATTTTAAAATTGAGACATTGCTTGACTGACAGGCAATGTAGATCAGCGTGCATTGGAATGAGGGGGAATGGGACATGCTGTGAGTTAACATATGGGCAGAAGAGTTTCAGATGATCTTGAATTTATGAAGTTTGTATGTGGGAATGGTCAGGAGTGCACTGGAATATTCAAGACTAAAAGTAACAAAGGCATAGAGGAGGAAACAAAAAAAGAGGGTGTATGATGCATATCAGATGAATTATTCAAGCAAGGACCCATCCAAGTAAGTTGAGAGGGAAAGTGAAGAGGGAAACAAGACTGACAAAGAGGGACTATGTGACTAGATTAGATTAGATTACTTACAGTGTGGAAACAGGCCCTTCGGCCCAACAAGTCCACACCGCCCAGCCGAAGCGCAACCCACCCATACCCCTACGTGTACCCCTTACCTAACACTACTGGCAATTTAGCATAGCCAATTCACCTGACCTGCACATCTTTGGACTGTGGGAGGAAACCGGAGCACCCGGAGGAAACCCACGCAGACACAGGGAGAACGTGCAAACTCCACACAGTCAGGCGCCTGAGGCGGGAATTGAACCCGGGTCTCTGGCGCTGTGAGGCAGCAGTGCTAACCACTGTGCCACCGTGCCACCCACTAGAATGGCCATAAATATGTAAGGAAACACAAGATCTTCTACAGGTTTGTGAACAGTGAACGGGTAATAAGAGACAAGCTGGGTCTATTATGAACATGACTTTTTTGGTTAGTCTTTGAAATGTGGCTGGCACATTTTTCAGACCAAATGGCATGACTTTAAACTGGTACAGTCCATTCAGCATCACGAAAGCTGAAATTTCCTCCATTCAGATAAAAGTACCTGCCTATATCCTCTAAGTCCAACTTAGAAATATAAGTTGCTGGTCCTAACGTCTCAATACAGTCTTCCAAATGTGGAATAGGATATGGATCAGATTTTGTTATTGCATTGACTTTGTGATAGTCCACACATAATCGATTGGTACCATCTGGTTTTGGCACCATTACTATGGGTGAGCACCATTTGCTGCAACTCACTTTGATTATATTGTCTTTGAGCACGCGTTCAATCTCTTTTTGAACCTATGCCAACTTTGCTTAATTGGAACAATATTTGCTACATCTACATCATGCATAATCAGATTAGTACTTCCCAGCTTATTCCCACATATATCCCCCTGTGATTGTAATAACTGTTTTAGGTAATTTCAAGTTTTCTGTGAAATAATTTACCCCAATTTTAAGAACTTCTTATTATCCAGTTTAATGAGAGGAATGTCTAATTCAGATTCTTTACTCTGTACTGGAATGAGTAATACATTCTTTGTTTACTTTCCTTTCCTATCAAAATGCATATTCAAATGATACACTCTGTGAGATTTCTTTCTATGTGGTGTTCTTATCAAATAAGTCACCTCACTCAATTTTCTTTTGATTTGATAAGGCCCACTAAACCTTTCTTTAAAGATTCACCAACCACTGGGAGTAACATTATCTCCACTCACTAAATAAGGAATTTTTGATCCTTTGTCTGTTTCATGTTTCATCACATGCTGTGCTACTTTCAAATGCTGTCGAGCCCCTCTATTTAACCTTTCTTCGAAATTTGATGCATAGTCCAAATGTGTGGTCTCTAACTCTGACTTACTAATTTCACCTTAATTAATTTCAGTGGTCCTCTCATCTCATGCCTAAAAAGCTAATTCAAATGGACTGAACTTGGTTGATTCATAAGGTGCATCCCTAATTCCAAAAAGTACAAATGGAATTCCTCTGGATAGTCTTGACTATACGTCCTCAACACGGTCTTTAAAGTTTGATGCTACAGTTCTAATGCTCCTGTGATTCTGGTTGGTACACAGTGGATTTGAATTGTTTTATTCTTAAACCATCCATAACTTCCTTGAATAACTTTGATGTAAAATGTGGCCCTTAATCCTAATATATTTCTGTGGGTAGTCTGTATCTAGTAAATAAATTGAGTAACTCTTTTACAACTGTTTTAACCATGCTACTGCATAATAGAATGGTCTCTGGAAATATAGTAGACACATCCATTATGGTCAACAAACACTTTTTTTCAGTGGGGCCCTATGTAATCAATTAATACTTGCAAATGTTTCCTGAAATGTGGGAATGGGTATTCAGGGTGCTGATTTAATTGCTGCCTGAAGTTTATTACTTACTTGACAAAATTCAACACTATTGTTATGCAGTCCAGGCCAATATAAATGTTTTGTATTTGGCTTCAATATTCCTTACTCCCAAATGACCTCCTACTGGTAATCCATGTGTTACCCACAATACTTCCTTTCTATAACCTACCCACTTGGTGAACCTCTGCCCATTTCTCATCCACCTGAATATGTGGTGGTCTCCATTTCCTCAACAAAATGTCATTTTAAGACACTAACATTCTGGGATACATTCAGATTCTTCTGTGTGGTTTTTTTTCTGATCCAACTGCCTTATTTTTCATCTTTCTGTTGCAACTCAGTGAACTTCTCCAAACTAAAAATATCCACTTGTTCTTGATTTTTTTTCCTCAACCGTTTGATGAAACATAAATTCAAACTTATCTTTACTGTTGAATTTCTCCTCCTATTTCAACCTGTGGTTTTTTGATCTTTTTGCCATACAGTTGGAAAAAGATTCATAAGATATACTTCCTGTAACATCTCAGTTGTATGATGTTCCACTGGCTTTTCAACCACAGCAGGCATCACTATGACCTGTGATCTAGCTCTACCATTGCCGAGGATAAACTGTATTCCTGGAAAAGAGAAATTCTCTATTACTCTTACTACCACGTCACCACTTTTTCACTGTACTGTCCAACCTCATCTTATATCATGGAAAACTACTGTTATAAACATGGATTCTAAATGTTGCAACCTTTGCCGGCAGTACTCCTTCTGAACTCCTTTCTAGATGCCTCCTCTGATAGTGATGCAAATATCTCACTAGCCTTACCTACCAACTTTGTTTGGATCAACAATACCCACATGGTCACTGGCCATTTTATTTGTGTAGCTACTTTCTCAAACTAAGGCAATGGTTGGACATATTTAAACAGATTCCCCACCAGGCCTTTGGCGATGATGGGATCATCATTAATTTTGCTGAAAAGTGCAAAATTTTCTCACCTATGACAAAAGGGCCAGGAAGCTATGCTGACCAGGTATACATTTGGTGACTTGCTGTAGTAAATGGACAGAAAAGGTCACATGACTTTGAAAGCTATCACAAGCTGAATGTAAGTGAGAGAAGGTCTCTGGTCAAAGAGAAGCATCCTGCAGACTCCTATGAATTATGGGATGTTTGTTCCAGGGGAAGAGGTATGGGAACAGGCTTTACTTTGGGAGGTGGATTTAAGAAACACTCCAAAAACTGAGGGAGGATCTGGTGATATTCACTCAATATTACTGGGGCTATGGGAATTCTGTGGAAGCTATAAAGTGACTATGGATTATGTGGACTGTAATTTCAATACAGAATGTAGCTCATGGCACGTATGCAAGGGAAATATCGTTTTCTTAGTTGAAATTGCCTATGAGTACTGTGTAGTTCATGTAGTTTATTTTAGTCATTTGTTACAATAAACCTTTTCACATTTGCAATTTCAGAGGGGCATTCTTTCAGCTAATAACTCCAAAACTAACTCCTTTTTAATGAGTTATTGGTCAGTATGGACATTGTAACACACAATCAACTGCTGATTGAGCAGATAAGTGGAAGTTGGATTTGATATCAAGACATGAGGAGTGATGCACTTTAACAGAGGGATAGAGAGGAAGTCCATTCCTAATGGTTCAGTCAAAGCAGTGTGCAGGGATGGTGGACCTCGATATCATATGTCTAAATACCTGAAGATGTGAAGACATATCGAGAAGAATTTAATATAAAGGCAGTGAATTTATGTTGAACCTTTATACAATTCCAATTCAACCTCAACGAGCACAATAAATCCAGCTCATATTATCACACTTTCAGAAAGATGTAAGAATCCTTCGCAGGATGCAGAGGAGATTTATTAAAATGAGAACTGAGCTGTATGGTTAGGTTGCAGAAACTAAGATTGTTCTGCTTGGAGTAAAGGAGTTAAAGAACATCTAATAAAATGGTAAAAGATTATAACAGGTTGAGAGCAGCTCAACAAGCAAATTAGCCAGTGAACTGACTGGATTGCACATGTCTTTTTAAACCATCTTCTCAACTTCTCCTGTCGCTTTCAAAGATGGGTTAATGTACACTTCCAGCTGCGTCTATTTCTGTACCTTCTTTAAATGTGAACTATTTAGCTTATGTTGCCTCTTCCTATCCAACCAACCAAAATGAGTTATGTCATATGCTTTTGTGTTAAAGTTCATTTTCTACAGTCCAAACATGTGCAGTTTGGGTGGGTTGGCTATGCTAATAGTGTCCAGGGATTTACAGGCTAGGTGGGTTAGCCATAGTAAATGCAGGGCTACAGAGACTGGGTGTGTGTGGACTCAATAGGCTGAAACACCTGCTTACACACTGTAGGGATTGTGTGATTCTATGTTAATTAGTTATATCTTTTTAACATTTGCAAGTATACTCCACTGTGAAAACGAACCTTGCAGATCAGCAAGCAAACCTACATCTATTTGCAAGTACACTCCACGCTGCATTTCTGAGTTTGTTTCTTTGGAAAATGTTGATATTTTCATTTTATTGATTCAGGTCATGGGCATTGAGGGCTGGGTCAGTATTTATTGCCTATCTCTGATTGCCCAGATGGCAGTTAACAGTCTGCCAAAATGTGGTGGGCCTGGAGTCACGTATTGGCCAGACCAGGTAAGGAAGGCAGTTTCCTTTCCTAAAGGACATCAGTAAACCAGATGGGTTTTTCCAACAATTAACAATGGTTTCATAGTCACCAATGGACTTTTAATTCCAGATTTCTTTTGAAAGCAAATTCTACCATTTGCCAGGGCAGGATTTGAAACCAGGTCCCCAGAACATTATCTGGGTCTCTGGATTAATGGTTTAGTAATAATGCAAAGCTATTGCATTCCCCTAATGCAATATACAGTCAAGTCAGATCACATCTATAGGACGGTGAGAAAGTAGTGTAATAACTGAAGTAGTACTCTGAATAGTGCTTATTGTCCAAAGAATAGGATTTAAGTCTCACCATAGTGATTTGGAAATTTGGATCTGGAAATTAAAAGATAATGTCAAGCTCTTAGATAACCTGTTCACTAATCAAAAGGAAACCCTAAAAGCAACTGACCATACTAGACCCGGACCAGCACAACTGAATTTTACGTGGTTGCATCAAAACCAATACCTGTAGTTACAGAAGATTTGCCATCACCTACATAAATAGGAAAGGTTTAGAGGGTTAAAGGCAGGCAAGTGCGACCAGTTTAATTTGGGTAAACTTAGTGGCATGGAAGGTTGGACCAAAAGGTCTGTTTCTGTGCTGTGTGACTCTATGACTATGACTCTATTTGTCAAACACCTCCTAACTCATTGCAGCTCCTGTCTTGTTACTTCTCAGAATAGAGCAGGTACATTGGAAAGGCACTGAACACATTGCAAGACTCACTTGCAGCAAAGTAAAGGCCTGTTAAAATGCACACAAACTTCCCAGTAACTTTTCTACTTGAAGATCTAAGGCACTACCTGGCCTGCATGTGACAGAGTCTGAAGATTAGTTATCAACCATTTCAGAATCCATCAAACTGGAGTGAAGTACTTCATCCTTAATCCCAAGGGACTGACTACGAAGACAAAGAGGATCAAGTGGTTACTTAACTTATCCAAACACAGGAGTTTTCTTTAGAAGCTTGACAATTGTGCTCCAAACATTAAAGAGACATTGTTTTTATAGAAAATCACCTGGCAACCTTCACTTGGGAAGATGCCATCTTCACCTTTTATCTGCTGTCCAAGTGGTATAATGTCATATCTTGTTTTTGCATTATGGAAACACCCCATATTTCTCTCTTGCTAGCAGTGATTCTTGGCTGGATAATGGTTCCATAGATTTTGAATGGTAAATTGGTTTCTTTAGAAAGTGACTGTACTTCTCATATGGACCCAGACATTGAGTATCCACTATCTATTCAACCATAAGGGGAAAGTGAGGAGTGAGGCTATATCTCTGTAACTACTTTGTTTTGACCAGCACTTTATCAACCATCACTCTTGATAAACCAGCAAGAATTATATACCTCAAACACTGCAATGTCCAAGTACTTATGCTGCAAATAAAGCATAACAGTGACCCTCTACATTGTGCTTCTATTACTTCTATTTTTTGAGGGATGTTGATGTCTCACAACTTGACTTGGTCAGGGTTTAAGAGAGAAAGTGAGGGCTGCAGATGCTGGAGATCAGAGCTGAAAATGTGTTGCTGGAAAAGCGCAGCAGGTCAGGCAGCATCCAGGGAACAGGAGAATCGATGTTTCGGACATAAGCCCTTCTTCAGCATTGGTCAGGGTTTACTGCGGTTATGTGTATCTCTTGATTATCCAGAATATTTGATCAGTCAGCACACTACTGGTCCCATAAGTGCTGGTTAATAAAAGGTTTGCTGTACCTCTATGTCTGGTAGCCTCTGAGGTCTCTGGGGTTATCCAATTCTGGCTTACTATCCATCATGTCATTCATTTCTTCAAATTCATAGGTGCCAAGCTCAGGACTTCACTCCCGAATCTCTTTCCCTATTTAATTCTCTTTCCTTCTTCAAATTACTGCTTAAAACCTTTCTCTGAACCTTTGATCTGCTGTCCTAATGTCTGTCTAGAGATTGGTGCAACTTTTTCACTGATTCAGCTTCTGGAAAGTGCCTTGGTATGTTTCACAACTGTAAACCTTGCATATAAATGCAAGGCATTAATGCTGAATTTCCTTCTGGTCACTTCCCCAGATGGTGAGCATAGGAATTGAGCATACATTGTCTGTTCAACCAGTGGGGAGGGTATCACCGCAGAGTTCATTCTGTCCTCATATGTGATCTTTTCCTTGGGGAGGGGGAATTTTTTTTATTTCAAAAATATACGTTATTCATAAAATATTTTGATGAGCTGTACAATTGGTCATGCCATACATATGTAAACATTCCATTTCTTGGCATAGAGAGACAGAGTAATCATTCATATATACAGGTCTGTCGATTACTATCCACATATTTAGCAGGGGGGTCAGCAGAGTCCCCTTACTGCGTCAGACCCCTGTGCTTAGGCAGGCAGACGTTACACGGTGGTCTTTCCCCACCGCGCCTTGGCGGCAGCTGCCCCAAGCTTCAGCACGTCACTCAACACGTAGTCCTGGACCTTGGAATGTGCCAGTCTGCAACACTCAGTCGGGGTCACCTCCTTCAGCTGGAAGATCAACAGGTTTTGGACTGCCCAGAGAGCGTCCTTCACTGAGTTGATGATCCTCCAAGCACAGTTGATGTTCGTCTCGGTGTGCATCCCGGGGAACAGACCGTAGAGCACGGAGTCCTGCGTCACGGAGCTGCTCAGGACGAACCTCGACAAACACCACTCCTTGGGGGGGGATTAGTCATTGCTCATAGGGGGAAAAAGTGAAATGCTTTATCAATATTGTTACAATTGGGTGAGGAGAGGTGGTTCAGCTCTCTCTTTTTGATCACCGCGGTTGGTTGCAACAAGTATTTTTTAATTCTTTTTAGCATTCATCTGTACCACATTTCACTTCAAAATTCATACTGGCAAAACTTAAGAAGGCAATTACAAGGCTGGCTTGAGTGAAAGCAAAGTATTTTATTTCTTACTAACTCTGAGAAAAAAAACAATCACACAAAAATACAGTTATTTGCTTAAGACAGGGAGAATGATGACTACAAACAGGAAAGATAAAGCAGACACAATTTAAAACAGTCTTGAGTTGTTAAGTGTTGAACCTGAGACCATGGCTCTGAATTAGTGATGCTGGAAGAGCACAGCAGTTCAGGCAGCATCCGAGGAGCAGTAAAATCTCGGATGCTGCCTGAACTGCTGTGCTCTTCCAGCACCACTAATCCAGAATCTGGTTTCCAGCATCTACAGTCATTGTTTTTACGTGAGACCATGGCTGTTTAGTTGATGTACTGGATCCTCAGCAATGTTCCCTCCCAGTTACATGGCCACATAGTCACCTGAAGGAAATGTGTGTGCTAATCAGCCTGACGACATATTGACATGCAGTTCTGGAAGGTGCTGCTGTGTACAGACCTCAGAAGCCTGCAGCAGTAGTAACAATTACTAGCAATATTTGTAGAAGCCTTGAATTGTCAATTTTTTTTAGAGACATCTGGAGGGCCAGTACCTTGGCTCATTTGTTAGCACTGCTACCTCAGGGACTTGAACTTGATTCCAGCCTCAGATAACTATCTGTGGAGTTTGCATATCCTCCCTGTGTCTGCATGGTTCATCTCCAGGTGCTCTGGTTTCCTCCCACAGTCCAAAGGTTGTGCAGTGGCCATGCTCAATTGCCTATGGTGTCCAGGGATGTGCATGAATGGATTAGCCACGGGAAATACAGGGTTACAAGAATAAGTGGTGGGTCTGGATGGGATGCTCTTCGGAGGGTTGGTGTGACTTAGTTGCTGTAAGGATTATTACATCTTGAATGTGTGTTTAAATAAAACTGCTGGAATACTGAAACAAAGACAGAAGTTGCTGGAGAAACTCAGCAAGTCTGGCAGCATCTGTGAAAAAAAAACAAAGTTAAAGTTTCAAGTCTCATGATCTTTCTTCAGAACTGAGTAAATTGCCATTTCTTCAGTTTGCTTTAATATTGGTGCTGGCTTTTGAGAAACACTACAATGACAATGTTTTCAATACAAAATATCATGTTTGGTTAAGAAGTTATGGCTCCAGCTTGACTCAGCTGCCACCCGATCCAATGTGGTGCCAGGACTTGACTTTATACTGCTTTATGCTTCAGGAAGTCAAGTTGAACGGATAATTTTAATAAAATTAAGTAGGCACAATACAAATGGACAGAAAATTGAAAGCCACAAGTTTTTTTAACTCTGCTTTTCAATTTACTTCCTTCTTATCAATCTACTCAGAAACAGCTAGAAAACTTGGACTTAAACCTCCCTTATCCACACACCAATTAACCACTATATCTTGTTTTGCAGGAGGAACCCTTGCACAGAGGTTATCTCATTGCACAGTTTGCCAAGTGCCATTGCACACTCCTCCCTCTGGTAATGTAGGAACTTTCTATGCCACCATGCAATAAGTCAATCGAATAATGAATCTTATAGCCCAAAAAAAATTTGTAGTGTACTTTGTCTGTTGATAGTTTTGGCAGTATAATACTCAAGTGAAAACATTGTCAAAAAAGTTCAACTGGTTCAGTGGTTAGCACTGCTGCTTCACAACGATAGAGACATGGGTTCAATTCCCGTCTGGGGCAACTGTCTGTGTGGCGTTTGCACATTCTCCCCATGTCTGTGTGGGTTTCCCTCCCACAGGTGAACTGGCCGTGCTAAATGCCCGTAGTGTTAGGTGCATTGGTCAGAGGTAAACGTAGGGGAATGGGTCTGGGTGTGTTGCTTCTCGGAGGGTCGGCCGAAGGGCCTGTTTCCACACTACAGGGAACCTAATATTTTAAAAAATGTGCAACAGATCAGCAATACTCAATTTTGCTCATTAATGGGGCATATCTAGAATTTGCAAAGACGTTCAACGAGCTGCCACTTTACATCAGGAGACTTAAGAGAGTTTAACGCGGGGATGTGGACAGGCTTTACTGATGGTATGCTTCCACGAGCATACGAGTGACTGTTTTTCAATCCCAACGCCCGCCCTCAACGATTAGTGAAGAAGACAAGTGTGTTTGAATTTGAATGCACTTGCTTTCCGGACAGACTATGGGGCGCGGGGGAGAGAGACACTGAACAATGGCCCAATTGAGGCGCGTAGAGATGGGAAAAGAAAACTCCTTCAAATTATTCATTCATCCCAAACAAAAAGTTCACGAACAGAAGTTTTGTTTGAACAAAAAAAAACTTACAAATCAGTCCACTCTTGCATTCTATATAATGGATCTCCAATTAAAAAAAAATTGCCCAAGCCAATCTTTTAAACTTAAAAGTCGAATGTGTTTAACCCATTAACTCAACTGGTTTTGGAGTAAAAAAAAGGGGGGGGGAGTGACTTTCATAAGCAAAATAAACACTTAAAAGAAAACACTGCTTTAAGCTTTAAAATGAGTTCACCTATTTCTCACAGAGAATTTTCTGAGAAAGAAAATTGGCGTGAAGTTTTTGTTTTGTGTGTGTAAAAAAAGGGGGGGGGGGGGGAGTGACTTTCATAAGCAAAATAAACACTTAAAAAAAACACTGCTTTAAGCTTTAAAATGAGTTCACCTATTTCTCACAGAGAATTTTCTCGAATGGAGCAGAGAAAGAAAATTGGCGTGAAGTTTTTGTTTTGTGTGTGTGGGGTGGAGGGGGGGGAGAAACGGTTCGAGCAGCGAGCAGAGGGCGGGAAGAACTCCACCTCCTGGATGATCATAAATTCCTCACAGCCACCTCAAATATTGAACTTTCTCGCCGGGGCTGGACATTTTAAAGAGATCGTCCAGACCGACACGTGTCTCCAAATAAAAAAAACACTACCGGAGAAAGAGGAGGAAAAAAAATAATCTGACATTCCACAACTTTTTTTGTTGTTGTTGTTGATAATACAAACTACTTGTAAATTTTTTTTAGGGTTTTTTTTTAAAAAAAAAGTTTTAACTCCCTCAGAGTCCAGTCGAATGGTGACTGCGTTTATTCCCCGAGTGTCTCCTATTTTTGGTGGTGGTGGTGTTGGCTCCCAGACTCGAACAAGGAGTTGTTCTGTTCCGACCGCCATCCTTCCAAAAAAAAGTTTTTTTTTGGATGAAGTTTTTAAAGAGTTGTTAGTTGGGACTCATCGCGCAGGCGCAGAGAGACGAGCGCCGCAAATTCAAACGTGAATTTCGATCTCTTCGCTTTTGAGAGGCGAAGGGGAAAGAGAAGGAGGGTAAAGTATGGTAGACAGGGGGCCCTTACTGACCTCAGCTATCATCTTCTATCTGTCAATCGGTGCTGCCATTTTCCAAGTATTGGAAGAGCCAAACTGGAGAGAAGCAGTGAATCAGTATGAACTGAAAAAGTCTCAGATCCTTAAAGAACACCCGTGCCTGACTCAGGCTGATCTGGAAAAGATCTTGGAGGTAAGCATTATACGGCCCCGGCATCTTTCCCACCCCCACCCCATAGCCCTTTATTAATAGGTTTTCATGTCTTTCCTATCTTCACATTTATTAATCCTGTATTTACTCTATATTAAGTGGTGCAACTTTTCACTCCTCTGTTAGCATCTTCTCTCAATAACTATATTTTCCCCCCATGAGCTCTCCTTGTTTCCAAAATCCTTGAAAAAGTTATTAATCATTTAAGTTGTGCCTCTGATCAACTTTCATATGACTGTAAGATTCCCTCAAATTAACTTCCATGTGATTTCTTAAAAGTCTCAAATCAACTCTCAAAAACTCTCATCTTAAAACTCCCTCAAATTAATGACTTGTTATAAAAACTCTCAAATCAACACTCAAATTTTAACGCACCCTCAAATTAACGTTCAAGGAATTGTTAAATTCCATCAAATTATCTATATTCTGACTTTAAAGTTCCCTTAAATTAACTTCCGTGTGATTTAAAGAAAAACTCTCACTACATCTTCCATATAAGATATCCCACACTTAAATTTCTTGAATGACTCCTTTAAGATTTCACTCTCTAAATTACTTGGTGTGTGGCTTTGAGAGAGGATATCTGGTAACGTCGTAATGGAAATGAAAATGATTTTTTTTGATCCACTGGAATTTGACGTGTATTTGTTTTAAATGTTATTGAGCCCGTGGTTGCGAGAGACCCAAGTTATGCATCAGAACCTCGTGATTATTTCATTTGGAGTATTTCCCAAACTCCGAGTAACTGAAGCAGTCTGTGTTATTTATGTTTTTAAAAAAAAAACGTACTGCCAATGCGTTTATTCACGATGCAAATCAAAACACACACACACACAACTGTTGAAACCTGACGCTCTGAGGGGAGGGAAAGTGGGGGTGGGGGGTGGGGAAGGGGTCAACACTTTATTGACCCTCCAGAGGCACGGGTTGTGGGTTGCTCCGGACTTTACTTCCCGTATTGAGTATGAAGGCGTGTGACGGTGGTCCCGGCTTTATTTTCACCCTCTCCTCCCTTCCAAAGCGGAAAAGAGAGAGAGAGAGAAAATTTGTTCACAGCCGCCTCCAATCTAAAAAAAAGTAACCCAAATGTGAGATCGAAGCGGAAAATCGCCTCCAGTGTGAAACGCCGGATTTAAATGAACTGGGATCTGAAAGGTAACATCGTATGGAGTCCCCAATCCGTTTGTCAAACGTCCGAAAGACTTGCTCAGTGTTATCACTGTTTGCCACTTGAGCAAGTCTCGAACACAGCGATTACACCAGCACTGAGTTAAGAACGAACAGTGATCCCATATGCAAAGTATCAAAATTTGCACGGAGTTCCCCGTTCCTTCCCGCAGACGAGAAACAAGAAGTTCTTTTTAAAAATAAAACTGTTTAGGTTAAAATATACAAGAAGCTTGTCTTTCTGTAATCTTCCTCGTCCACAGCGGTTTAGCGGTCCTGCCTGACAGCACCAGGGACCCCGGGTTCGATTCCCGCCTCGGGCGACTCTGTGTGGAGTTTGCACATTCTCCCTGTGTCTGTGCGGGTTTCCTCCCACAGTCCAAAGATGTGCAGGTCAGCTGGATTGGCCATGCTGAACTGCCCGTAATGTCTCGGGGAAATGTGGGCTTTCGGGGATTGGGATGCCCTTCGGAGGGTCGGTGTGGACTGGATGGGCCGAATGACCTGTTTCCGCATTGTAGGAATTCTGTGACTTGCCTCGGATCTGAACGAAGTTTGAAAGTGTTGTGCCGTAGACAAAATGTACCAGTTAAGGGAGTTGGTGTGTGCTGTTTATTTATTGATAAGACACACTCTCTCCACACCGCAGGGCAGATTTTAATGAATGAATGTGTGTACATAGAATGACTCTACAACTGTCGGGCGGCAACACAAAGGATATAAGTTGTGAATAGGAAGGGAAAATTTCAGCAATGGATCTGTCCACGGGTGAGTGGGTAAAGGAAGTGTGTTCTGACACTGGAAGGTGGCTGTGTTAGAGAGAGGGGGTGAGTGCGCGTCCAGCTTATACTTCACAACCTGTCAAACATCAACGCCTCGCGTTTTTCAACCCTCCACATACCGATACATCAAGATATTATTATGTATTTAAATATATATTATCAAGGAGGTTTTTAAGCTGTGCTTAAGGCTCCCGGTTTGGGGAGCGATTCAGTACAAGGACAACTTTGCCTTCAAACTTGAACTGTGCAAATCGCGCCACTGAGAGGATATCTGACAGCAGAGTGCAGACTATTTAGTTCCCTGGTCCCTTTTCTTTGGAGGACCCGCTCCCTCCCCGCCAATCTTACTCGCCTCTCACTTCTTCAACAATAGTGACGACTTAAGTCCTAGTACTTGAAGATACAAGGAGCAGTGGGACCCGCAATTCTTTCCTGCCTTTCCCTTGCCTACTTTGTTGACCCTGCCTCCCTGACTTTGACTCGGTTGGTTTGACTTGACCCTGCTTTAGGCTCCCTGCCCGAGTGATGAGCGGTGGGTGGGTGGGAGGGTGCGCACACCGGGTTGTTTTCACTGTGAAGTGCACTTGTTTTGTGTTTTTTCAGAGACCCCACGGTTAGCTCTCGGCAGAAGTGAAACGTGGTGAGTGAGAGAGACCGCAAATTTTTGGTGGGGGCGGGGTATTTTTGTGTTGCTCGCACTTGTGGTTTTACAGAGAGAGGCTCTCGATAACGTAAAAGCAGCTTCTGTCTGACGGGTTGACTCGTTGTCGACACGTCGGGCACCTGTGGGACTTGCCGTGCCCACACCGAGGGGGCGGGCAGTGGGGGGGGGGGGAGAGTGCGTTCTGTTTTCAAGACGGAAAATTTCCCAGGGCAGTTTATGCTGTAGCAAGTTTCCAATCTCAGAACTGAGGGGCAGTATGTGGAGATGGGAAGGTGTGTTTCATCTTTGTGTCTGAGGTGGGGAGAGTGTTGGGAAGATAAAACTCAATTTCCTCTCCTAAATTTTTCCAATCTTGAAATGTCTGGTGGTAAATTCAGGAGAACTTTATTTTTCGCTGAAGAATTGATACAGTACAGAACAGGCCCATTCAGCCTGCCCTGACGCACAAACTACTCTAGTCCCACTTTCTTGTATTTTGCCCATAGCCTTGATTGTTAAACATGTTGCATTGCCACAAGGAGGTGAAGAAAATCTAGATAAGGATGCTGGATAAATGAAGGAGAGAGAGAAAGGAATAGAATGTTCCACTGAACGTGA
This sequence comes from Chiloscyllium plagiosum, assembly GCF_004010195.1. Taxonomy (NCBI): domain Eukaryota; kingdom Metazoa; phylum Chordata; class Chondrichthyes; order Orectolobiformes; family Hemiscylliidae; genus Chiloscyllium; species Chiloscyllium plagiosum. The sequence goes on from NC_057712.1 coordinate 124,738,337, forward strand.
TGGAAGAAGGCTTATATGGACCATGAAAACTATCAAGAATCAAGAATTGTGTACCTTTATATCTGCTGTATATTGAAAGTAATTATACACAGTGTGTCCACATTGTAGGACACAGAAGAAGTGAGGTTTTTTTCAGGAGTGGCGGTGGGAAAGATCAAAAACTAATGGAGATTTTAAAGCTTCTTTCTATTTTGGTTTACATATCCTAATCGAGGTGTCCACACTCAGAACCATGAGCATGGAAAGTCAAAGCAAAGAGACTCAATTAATTCAAAGCAATTTCTTTTGAGGATTCTTTTTCTTCCACTTCCAGCTTTGTTCTTTCATTGTTTAGGTTTTTATTTAAAATTGTAGAGTCATTTTCTTTTGAAAATATATGCTGTGGTCAGCTATTGTGTGTTATTCTATTTACAAACTGGTCAAAGTGTTCTGCAGATGACGGTGCCCTTATTTTTTAAGAGAAACCAATATTATGCAGGCTCTTTTGAATGTAAAACACCCATCAGAATGCTTTTGAGTCTTTGCCAAAATAGCTTTCTGTTTTAACATACCACTTGCCTAGTGAGTGAGGAGATCAATTAACCTTTTAATTGGGCATCTGTTTAACTTTAATAAAAGTTGAGTTTTTTACTTGCATTCAACTTTCTGAACATACATTTTGAATATGATCAAGCCTCAGACCTCAACAAAGCTCTCTGTATCAGTTTTGTTGTGTGTAGAGAGGCTACCATTAGCAAAGTATCAAAAGCAGTTAGCTCCTGCTGACTTTTGAATTGGCCTTCTTGATCCTCTGTGTGTGGATAACAAAACATTGGTGCTGTTCACCTGACAGTGAAATATTCCCTTGTCAAGCTTGAAGAGCTGTTTGTCAGCCAGGGCCCAATTGCATAGTACTCTGGTCCCTCTCTAGAGACTTGATCACATAATCAAGGCTGACACTCCATTCTGAGGACGGGTCACTAGACCCGAAACGTTAACTCCGATTTCTCTCCACAGATGCTACCAGACCTGCTGAGCCTTTCCAGCAATTTCTGTACCTGTTTCTGATACTTTAGTACGTTACTGGGTGAATGCTGTGCTGCCATTGTTTGGGTGAGACATTAACTGAAGGCTTATCCTGTGCAGGTGGAAGTATAAGATCACCTGGTACTGTTGGGAACTGAAAATGTGTTGCTGGAAAAGCACAGCAGGTCAGGCAGCATCCAAGGAACAGGAGAATCGACGTTTCGGGCATGAGCCCTTCTTCAGCCCTTCCTCATTCCTGAAGAAGGGCTCATGCCTGAAACATCAATTCTCCTGTTCCTTGGATGCTGCCTGACCTGCTGTGCTTTTCCAGCAACACATTTTCAGCTCTGATCTCCAGCATCTGCAGTCCTCACTTTCTCCTGGTGCTGTTGGGAAGGAGAGTACTGTTCTGGCAAATATTTATCCCAAACCAGGCATTGTTAATTTATATTTTGTTGTTTGTGGGGGCTCACTGCATGTAAATTAGCTGCTGGCTTTCTGCGTTTCGAGCTCCAACTGCACTCTTTCAAAAGCATTTTTTTTGGGTGTGATGCAATATCTTGAGACAGTACAAAGTGCGATATCAATGCAAATACTGTAGAAGTTGTCAAAGTAAATTAATTGTAAAACTGAAATTCTAAGATTTATTTGTTGGTCTCTGTTGAGTTAGCTGATCATCTTCAATATACTGTTTATCCTCAGTGCTTCAGTCCCACTGAATCAAGGTTCAATTATGTCTGGATTCTTGTTTCTGCTAGAAAATGCCTGTGAGGACATCAGGATGTTTTTTCAGGCTTAGCTGTGAGGCATCCATCATCAAATAGCGCTCTGTTGCTCAGACACCAAAGTATGACTGCCCGTCTGAGAACTCAAATGTTTGCCTGTAGAACTATTTTGCAGTATGAGACCACACTCCCTGGGTGAGAGAGAAGGTGGTTTGGGGAGAAACTGGGTTGGGGAGGAATGTAGGGAGGGAGAGATATTGTGGGAGGAGTGGTTTGGGTGGAGGGATGAGAGATGTTCCATAAAGGTAATTGTGCGGTTATTTTGGAAACATTTAAACTGCGTGTCTTTTCTCTTATAGCTCGCCAAGCTTTCCCAAGCTGCCGGGTAATCTTTGTATATAGGTGAGTGACGCTGAATCCCCTGCCCTCGCTCAGAGGGAGGAATGGGAGAGCGTCGGTCACTCTTACTGGTGTTAGCCAAATTGGTTTCCTTTCTCACTTGTGCTCTCGCGCGCTCTCTTCCAAACCTCTTTCCCTCCCTCTGCTGATAAAACTGCTTTGAAAATCAGCTCTTTGCTTACCAAACGTAGAGGTCTTGACAACAATTTGATGTGGGTGGGGGTGGGAGTTGGGTAGAGGGTGGGAAACCATTTTGTGCTTGGCCACCTTGGCTGATGCGAGATGTCTTGTGCATGGGTGTGAAGGTACCTGTCTGCTGCATGGTCTGTTTTGTTGTGAGATCTTGTCGTTCATTTTTAACATGCATTTTAGAGTGCACTAAAAATTATTTTCTCGTGCAGCTATTGTCGGCGACATAATTTGCATCACGGCTGAACTGGCTAACGTCACCCTGTGTAGACGAGTGCAGTGGAAAAGTCCGCCAAGCAGTTCGCGCATGTGATGACCCCCTCCCCCTTCAGTAAGCTGAAATGACTGAACTCTATTTTTCTCTCTATTGACTTGACTGTTGGGGGGGGACTTAATTCCCTCTGCATAAACCGAATGATGAAAGGGATAACACTGCTTTGGTAGGACATTAACACACTTGTCAGCAAGCACGCATTCCACACAGAGGAAAGAAAACCCTTTTGATCCGGCACTGAACTGATTTTGGTTCAGTTGTGTCTGTGGTGATGACTCTTTGCCCACGTGTTAATGCCAGTGGTAATAAAATTGTTTAATAGACCCCTGATTATTACATTCCAACATGTATTTCATAGGTTGCCCTTTGAATTTCACGTGGAAACAACGTGCTATCTGATTAATTTTATAGCTCCAGTCAACTGATTATAAACTGCAAGGCTAGCTTGGAACTTCTCAAGGTCTCCTTGGAACTACTCAAAACGCTTGTCGCACACTTCCAGAATTTCAAAAAATAAATGCCAAGGTACTCTCTCTCCTGCCACCTACCAGTGGGTGTTGACTCGTTGGGGTAGAGTTTCAAGGGTACAGGTAGCCTTTTTTATAAAATGGCTGATTTGCCATTGTGATTGTGCACATTTTGACAAAGAACATTACCATTTTGGACTGTCTCAGTGAAACCTGTCCTGTCCTCCACTGGTACATGGTGGGATTTGTTGATGATGTAGAATTGGGTATTGCAGTGCATTATTGCTGTGCAATGGCTTTTAAAAAATTTTGTTCATTAGCCAGTATTCACTGCCAATCCCTAACTGCCCCTGCCAAAGGTGGTGCTAAGCTGCCTTGATGAACCTTTGAAGTCCTGGAGAGAGGGGGTGGGGAGAAGGGAGATGCACAATGATGTTAGGAACTGAGTTCCAAGATTTTGACTCTACTGGACAAGAATTGATTTTAGATTTGTGGTCTTTGCTTCACTCAAAACCAACCCAGACACCAACCTTACCTTCTGCTCATTCTGCAGCTAAACACTGTATGAATATCCCCTATTTATTCCAGCTTGATGTTTTACCTCTGGGTCTAGAATTTGGATTCCATCACATTAATGGGAGTGTTATCCTTTGACTGTTCTCTATAATGAGAAATTAAGTTGAGGCATCTCGAGTCCATTGCAAATGGACATCAATTCACAGCATATTACATGTTAATTGACATAAAGTTGTCATCTTGCTTGGCAAAGCCTCAGGATTGGCTGAGTATTTATGTGAAAGGTGGGGCAGAGGGGAATGAAGATGATATGAAGATACTGCCCACTAAGTTGAGAGTAATTTGGGAGAACCTGCTGATCTTAGAGATGTATCAAGTGACTTGACATTCAGCTTTAGGCAAAGTGCAGTTTGGGAGGTAGTGAATTGTCATCCCATTATACAATCCACCCAACCAATCTTCACATTCTAATCAATGGAAAGAAAGTTGGGCAGGGTTATTTATCAGGCTGAAGTTGAATTTCAGCCTAAATGAAACATTGCTGGTTATCCCAGAAACTGGCATCCCCTACCTTTAAGAAAAAGCAAATTCTTAGGAAGGGCTTTGCAAGGCAAGGCTTTTGCCTGCACCTTTCTCTCTTAACCTGACTATTCTGACCAGTGGGCTACAAAAGAACATTTTCTGCTTGACGTAGCCTATAAAACCAGTTGCACCCAGACCCAGGGGCAACTGGCCACTGTTCTTAATCCCTAACTTTATTCTTTTCTCTTTTGTACGTTAAGTGGCGTAACAGGGTGCACCGGAGGCAACTGCAACGAGCGCTGATGTCTCTCGCTTTTGACCCTGGTGGCTGTTGGGAGCTGAGAAGGATTCGGGAGAAATTGTACTGGAGTACTATCGGGCAAGTGACAGATTTTCCCCCGGATTTAGTTGGTGAAAAGCTAGGCTTGAAATGTATCATAAGAGGTGGCCACAGAAGAGGACATTTGCAAATATTCATTGGTCCAAAGGCAGAGATGGCGAAACACGAATAGCCCTCATGGCCTGAATTGCCATTTCTTGATCGATGTTTCTTTTTCCATTGAGTAATTTGATTCAATGGCATCAAGGCCCTCATTGGCTCTGTGTGTATGTGGAAGTTGTGTATAAAATCATTTGTTGTATTTGAGACAGCACCCATACAAACTTCACCTGTATCTAATATTCTACTTCTAAAAGAAAAACATAGGAAGTGAGCAGTTGCCTTTGAAGACTGGGTGGACACTGGTTGGTGGGGTGTGGGGGAAGCGGAGTGGAACCTGTGGTGCATATCACCCCGATAACATTTTGATTTTGCTGTTCTATTGAATGTTTATTTGGTTTTTTTACAGTGTCCCATCAGGCCAAGTCTAACCTGCTGTTGTTTTGTTGAAACCTGGCCTTTACTGATGGCAGAAACTAGTATTTGCAAATAACTGACAAAAAGCCACATCTGTTGTCCTCCAATTGGAACCTCCATTTATGTATGTCCAGAGCAATTAACCTTGGTGGCATTGAAAGTGCACATCATAATGTGTAGAACTCCACATTGTTACTTGATTGAATTGTTGTACTTTACATGATAAATTGTTCCAAACTTTCCAGAATGTCCCTCTGACTTACCCCCTGATCAGTGCCAAAGCAGATTCAACTTTGGATGTTTCTATAATGCTGGATTCATAATGAAGGACATACTGGACATCTGCAGTGCAGTAAGGAAAGGTAGTGATGGTCTCAGCATTGGCTATCCATGGGCTATCTCCAAAGTGGTGGCAATTGTGGCCACAATAAGGAGGTTTCCTTTTGAAGATGTGGTGATCTTAGAGCAGCTTTAGGCCATTAAAGGCGTTTGCGGTCATCATTATAGATGGCAGAGAACAAAAATTAAAAATTTTTAGACATTTTAAGAACATCTTGGTGGTAAGCATTATTCTTTTTTTTTCCAGCATTAAATGGGATCCAACAGAATACTGAGATTCATGGATTGATTCATGGGTTCTGCCATTTTTGTCCTTGCTCCTAAGTGGCCCAACTTAATCATGCAAACCAGGTCATGTGTCTATTTGAAGACTCTTCTGTGAGATTAGTGGTAAAATGGGCAAAGCGTCTATCAACGTGCTCTCGTAGTTTTTGTCCAGCTCTACAGTGGCCTAGCCATTAGCTCTCAGAAGAAGCATCTTGGCCATGGTACAGTGGACAAAGTATTTTCATGTTGATGCAGATCCAGGAGAAGAAGGAATTCCCATGGTTTCGTGGATAAACTACTAGTTACCCCTAACAGGCCACGTTTCACCTCTTCTCTCCTTTCTCACTTCCTGACTATTCTGATCACTGGGCTACAAAACAACATGTTCTGCTTGATGTAGCCCTTTAAAACCTTTGAAGGCAGAGCTGTAGACATTGTCTACATGGACTTCAGCAAGGCATTCAACAAGGTTCTGCAAGTTGGGTGGATAGCAGGGTTTGATCATGTTGAATCTGGGAGAGCTGGACAATTGAATACAAAATTTCCTTGAAGGTAGGAGACAGGGTGGTGGTGGAGGATTGTTTTTCAACCGAAGGCCTCTGATCAGCAGTATTCTGCAAAGATTGCTGCTGGTTCCATTGCTTTTTATCATTCACATAAACGATTTGGTTGTGAATATAGGAGGTATGGTTCATAAGTTTGCAAATGATATTAAAATTGATGGTGTAGTAGACAAGAACGTTATCTCTGAGTAGAACTGGACCTTGAACAGGCAGGTCAATGGGCTAAGGAGGGGCAGATGGAGTTTAATTTAGATAAATGTGAGGTGCTGCATATTGGTAAGGCAAATCAGGGAAGACCTACATATTTAATGGCACAGCCCTGGGGAGTGTTGCTGAAAGAAACACAGGGATGCAGGTGTATTGTTCTTTGAAAGTGGAGTCGCTGGTAGACAGGGTAGTGAAGAAGGATTTTGACATACTTGCCTTCATTGGTCAGTACTTTGAGTATAGCTGAGGGGCTAACCTTATAGAGGTTAGTAAAATCATGAGGGGCATGGATAGGGTGAACAGCCAAGGTCTTTATCTGAGGGCAGAGGATATCTGGTCGGCATGGACGAGTTGGACCATGCTATGTGAGTATGACTCTGACTCTTAAGTGGCAAAACAGGATGCATTGGAGGCCACTGCCTCTTGATTTTGACCCTGGGAGCTCAGGAGGTCTCGGGAGAAATTGTACTGGAATACCATTGGGTGTGTGACAGCTTGACTTGACTTAACAGGCCAAAATTAGCATACTACTTAGGAAAGGCTAGTTGGTATGTTGCTTAGCACCTGCAGCATTAAGGACCAAGAAACAATTATCCACAAAGTTTGGGACTTAGCCTTGGGAATTATTCTCTTTGCATATTTGGCATAAAAAGACTGATCCAAGTATGTTCTGGCTGCTACAAAGTGTGCATTGTAAAACACACCAATGTCTTTTGAGTGTTGTTGATGGGAATATATACACTGAAGAGAAAAATTAGGAGTGGAGTACTTTGACGCACCCCAAACTCTTCCCCCGCTTGGCCTCTGATCAATAACAAGGAGAAAATAATTCCCTTCTCTGCACTTTTTGCAGGCCAAGAATTCAGGACCAAGACCCTACCCTCTAGAAATTTTCCCAAGAACATTTGCCTGGCAACCTTTCACTTTGCCTCCAAGGAAAACTTCTTAGAGTCTGCTAATGTTCGGAGCCTTTCATCTCCTGCACCACTAAATCAGCCCCTCCCTCACCTGTGTCATCCTTGCCTTCCACATGAGGATATTCCACTCAGGTCTCTTCAATCTTTGAAACCTGCTGTATTTAAAAGATGTGAAAATATTATTACTTATACAATATTATTACTTATACAGTTTCTTGTGGTTCTCTGAATGATCTATTCCAAGCCAATATGTCCTTTTGCCTCATTACTGTTTTAAAACAAAAAGATATTTTAGTCACTTATCGCAAATGTTGCTTTTCTGAGGTCCTTCAGCAAGGTCAGTGGGTATCGCTGATTAGTTCTTGGCCTTATCAGTCAAGAAGCTTTCTGACCTTCTCCACCGTGGGATGCCAGCACTCAGAATCTGGATACTCTGGAATTTTCCATTCTCTTCTGTCTGGAAACAACCCTTCCTTCTCCGGAAGTATTGCACTGCTTGAGGCGATCTACCACAATGTAGAAGATGACTCTTTGTTCCCAAGAACTTTTATGCTTTTTCTTTTTTTTTAAAAACAAAAACCCTCCTTTCATTCTTAAAGTTACTGAGAGAGTTGTTGGAAGGAGCTAAGGTCTGAATTGACTCAGTCTGATTCTTGCATGTCCGATCATGCTTGGGCTGTTTCAGGCATTGTATTGCAACATTTGGCAAACTGTGATCCAAACATTCCTCACTGTTCAAGCTTTATCCAGTGCATGTGATTTTTATGAGGATATGTAAGGAATAAGCTGTGCTGCTATGTGCTCAGCCCCTTCCTGAAAGGAATCTGATTCAGTCTTGAAATATTGTGCTCGAGTTCAGAGGTTATTCAGCCCAGTGAAAAGACTTTCACTTTCCAACTCCATAGTTCAGTTTTCCTCATTCTGTCTGGAATCTGGCAGAAACCTGAACTCCCTCATTATAAAATTCCAGGCTGACAGTAAATGAAGAAGTGTTTTTACGCCAGTGATTTTTCATGACGTATGCTTAATCTCTCTCTGAGAAAATAATGTTAACACAGTTAAAGATTTGGCTGAATGCAGGCAAATGTATCGTCTTGGTCTTTGCCACTGATCTGGAATTAGGAGCCAAATACTGACTTAAATATCTTGGGTTAATTTCTCCTCTCTCTTGGCTTCTCGTGAAAAATGAATGTGACTCAGCCCAAGACCAGTGAAAAGCAGGAAAACACATTTGCTCTTATCACTGCATGGAGTCTACTTCCACTTCAAGTACATTTGTGGAAATTAACAGCCAGCCGTGAGGAGCTGCCAGAGAAAGATGAGCTATAATGGAGGTCTTGTGGGAAGAAAATGAAGATGCAGTTCAGCTTGTAGTGAAAACCTGCTGGATACACACAAATCACTGACTTCCTTGAATCAATTATATGCAGCCACCACATTTTATTTTCTGTTTTCTGACTCTGATATGGCATGCTGTTTTCATATTACAGTATAAAAGTCTCTGCATGTGGATAATATTAAATATATCAGGTTCCTATTGTTTCACATTTGTGGAAATAATCAGAGGAATAACATTTAAACAAAATACCAACATAAGTGCACTGTAAAAGAAGACTATGGGGTAGAATTTGCAGTGTGGTCCTGTCATAACTGGGGGGGGGGGGGGAAGTAGCACTACCAACAGTAAATTGCATTGATATATTGATATTTTTCAGCATTAGCGAAATGTCCCAAGGCATTACGCCTGTTCAGGGTGGGAGGTAGATACAGAGACTTCTGGTGCAGTTCAATCAGAAATTGAATATTAGAAACAATATTAATTTTTAGTCTTTGCAATGTTGGTAGACATAAACCTGTCCCATCTGATCTTGAGAATTGCAAACTCAGTAATAAAATTATTAATTAATTATTTTGCAATGATTTGTGCAACTCTGAATTGCCATTATCAGACTTTTTATCGGCCAATGTAATGTTGTAAAGATTATTCCCCACCGCACTGATACAAAGCAGTCCAGGTTTATCAAGTAGAAAAGCTGCAATTTAATGCCTTTTAAATAATTATTGTGATAAAGAATGCTTTATTGCAGGGAGTGGTTGAGGTGGAGACAGATTTTGTTTTGGGAGGGAAATGCTCCTGCACAAATTTAGCAGAGGATGATGTGATCTGGAGTATGGGAGTGCTGGGGTTGAGCAGTGGTGTTGGTGCTGGCCATGAGAAGGTTCAGATGGCTCCAGCAAAGAGCCAACATGGACACCACGGCATCGACTTGCACATTGAGTCGCAAGTCAATGATAAACATGTTCAGCAGTGAGGTAATTGCAGGTTACCGTTGTCCATTTGTTATACGAATGTTTCAACTTTTGACTTGCAAGATTTCAGAAACATGAGAAATTGTAAGTCTCACTTATCCACTTTCCAACGTTGTGTTTGAATATATTTTCAGACATTACCTCAAGTTACTAATGGAGAGTCTTCGTATCAAAATTCGCGCAGGGATTTGTTTGCTTTTGCTGTGGACATGATATCTGAAGGGGTTATTAATACCTTGGAATCCTCTTCAGTGTTTTGTTTTACTTGTGCCATGGAGACTTAACATTTAAATAAACAGAAATGTTACATGAAAAATCCCAGAAAAGTGCCTCACTGAGCAATGATTTCTTAAATTTACACTTCAATAGAATTGAACAGCCTAAACAGTGCTGCTTGTTATAGTAATGTAACAGTCTTTAGTTCTCTTTTTATTATTAGCACATTTTCTATACAATCATCTGATAGTTCTGTTTTGTTGGTCATGCTGATCTGTTCATTTTCCCTCCTTTCCAGGGAGAGAGAGAGAGATGCGGGCACACAGAGCCATTTCCTAACTTTCATTGTACGTTGAGAAATTCAGTAAAATTACTCGACAATCATGAGGTCAGGTTTGGCTCAAGTTGAATATACAACTTGCATGAGACCATGAAGGTTGAGAAGTGGAAGGAAAGGGTGAATTTTAAGCAAATGACTAAATTGAGACAATGAAGCTTAGCCTCTTTCAGTTCTATGTGAGGTAAATCTTCTGCGCTTGGATCAGAAGATCAAAGATGATGACAGGAAGAATTCACTGGTTTGGTTTTACTTGAAGTAGTCACATTTTACACATTTTACAATATTCTGTAGTTATCCTGTTGTAAAGGCTGATGCAATCTTTCCTGATTCAACCAGTTGAGTTGCAGTTGTTGAACTGCATGATATGTAATAAATGTAACTGGATCTCTGAGGAGCCGATAATCTTGAAGGCTTTCAAATTAACACTTGTTTAATTCAGCTCACAACCTTCTGGCTCCCTGATGATGTTCTGTTTATAATCTCCAACTATCTTAAATCTCCAAAAAGCCTGTCAGGCACATTGTTTTTGTTAATTACTTACTAACAGATCTTCTGTGATAATGCTCCTGATGGGTCAGAGGTTACTACTATGAATCTGGCATTAGGAATAAAGTACGACTCCTACTGAGGAGTACACCCTGGAGGCAAAGTATTTTGAAATTACTGTCAGATCTAGTACCGTCAAGGCATCTTTCAATTAGTTTGATGTGGTGTTTCCTTATAGGTGGATCATTAACAACCGAGGTGCTTATTGTCATTTTACCATGTGCACTGGTTAAGAGATGTACAGCATGGTAACAGACCCTTCGGTTCAACTCATCCATGCCGTTAGATATCCTAACCTAACCATTTGTCAGCACATGGCCCATATCCCTCTAAACCCTTCCTATTCATATATCCATCCAGATGTCTTTTAAATGCTGTAATTGTACTAGCCTCTACCACTTCCTCTGGCAGCTCATTCCATACACTCACCACCCTCTGCGTGAAAAAGTTGCCCCTTAGGTCCCTTTTATATTCTTGCCCTCTAGTTCTGGACACCCCCCACCCCAGGGAAAAGACTTTGCCTATATACCCTACCCATGCCCCTCGTGATTTTATAAACCTCAAAAAGGTGACCCCTCAGCCTCCGATGCTCCAGGGAAAACAGCCCTAGCCTAACCAATCTCTCTCTGTAGCACAAATCCTCCAAGCCTGGCAACATCCTTGTAAATCTTTGCTGAACCCTTTCCGATAGGAAGGAGACCAGAATCGCATGCAATATTCCCTATTTTAGCAGATCAAGCAATTTTTGGGGTAGTATCCATAATGGGATCTATGGTAAATGGTTTATCTTAAAAGGTGGGATGAAAGGCAGTTTTCATTCCATATACTCATTTTAATTAGCTCAATTCCTCTGGGCTTTACTGGTTCCTCCAGTGGGGAATGGATCAAAAACAGCTATCCTGTTCAGAGAGATATGGAACTTGCATTCTGATTCTGACCTACAGTACTGTGCTAGGGATGCTGAGTCAGCCCACTACTGTCCTGGTGGTGTAGACGAGTGAGAAAACATTCCAGAGCTTTCCATTCAACTTTTAAAAGTCATAGGGCCTGAAATGTAATTTTGCTGTGAAAATTTATTAATGATTTTGGATCTAAAATGAAGCTCAGTAAATCTGATAATACATCAAAATGGAATTCTGTTTATACCAGTGATGAATTCCTTGAAAAATGGTTTGCATATTAATGTGGGGGACTGGTGGGTCTTTCCAATTTTTGCAAAATGACTGTCTTCTCCTCTGGAAACCCCCGGGCCAGTTTGTCAGACACGAGTTAAGCTTCAAGAAGGTGATCTTGTTGACCTCTGGTGGAAGGACTTTAAAGTTTGATCACTTTGTTATTGTCCTGCCTCTATGTTCTAAGTTTTGGTTTATTTTTCTGTGTTTTAAGGTGGTGCCGGAGAGTGGCGACATTCTGCAACACTTTTTTTTCACTGTGTGTTTTGTAATAAAATACACATCAAATTTTGATCAGTTGAGTTCTGAAGAAAATATCTTCTTCGGAATTGGTATTACTTGGAAAGTTTAATCATTTTAAAAAAATCTTTTGGTAGGAGTAGACATGGGGGCTGGGATAGATGACTCGTGTCAACTGTAATATTGCTATTGGACTCCCAGTCCAAACCCCACTGCAAGGTGTTGAAAGTATTTGCTAAAATTAACTGGAGCGAATAATATACAAGCCAGGGCATGTTGGAAAATGCAATAAAAATGTGGACCTTTCCAACAGAAATGTCACTACATTAGCAAATACTGACTAATTTTGCAGTCTCTCTTTATGACTAAACTCAATTATTTTAATGTACTCATGAGCTAGTCTCCTGACTGGGACCTTAGTAAACTTCAGTTTGTCCTCAACTTTACTGAGCATATCTTAATTATGTGGGTGGGGTTTGTGGTTGAAAACTTAAAGATTTGCAGCCTTTTTAAGTGAACTAATTTCTCTCCATCTTAGTCCCTGGAAGTACTGGAATTTCTTCCCTAGCCCCCTCTGCCTCTCTATGTATCTCTTCTCTTATGACATGCTTCTTGAAGCCTTGTCTTTGTCCAAATATTTGATTGCTTACTCTAATATTTCCTTAAGTTGCATTTGGTGTAAAACTTTTCTATTTTTGGCAATCCACTTCCCTTGCAAGGGTTTAAAAAATCTTTGCATTTATAACTGCAATATTTGCAGCAAAATTCCCAGTTCCTTATTTTTAAGGTAGCACTTTTTAATGTGAACCTGAAAGGACAGATATGACCTTGGTTTAATGTTTTATTGAAAAGGCAGTGCTTTTAACTACATGGCCCTCTCTCCATATATTATAAACTCTCTGTGAATGTACACAGTTCGGGTATAGGGTTGTTCATGCATCTACTGCTACCCACGATTTTGTACCCAATCTGGGCGCTCAAAATGAAGAGCAGATGATTGGGTATGAATTGCAGGACCATGATGAAACAATACGATAGAGTTAATATCTTGTAGAGGGATGCAAACTGGCAGGGAGGAAGAAATCCAAAAAAAAGGTCCCACTAATTGCAATGAAAAGACTGGGTGTGTACTCCCGGAAGTTGGCTGGAGATCCACTTACTCTTTAATTAGACTTTTGAACTGACTTTGTGTTCAATGCTTTGAAATGTTTTATTCTCTCACTGTTATTGCAGAGATATTTGGATTCAGACTGCGCCTCATTCAGTGTTTCCGGCTCTGGGTACCGGAAATGCTGGAGGCATTGAAGTGTTGAAAGTAGACAATATAAGAGCCACAAGGTTCAGTCTTGGCACTGAGATCTTAATTGAGGGAAAGTTAGCCCTGTCAGTTTTGACAGGTGGCGTCACCATGGATGTCAATGAGGGTGGGGCTTAAAGTTGCAAAAGATTGCCGTGTATTTTCGTAAGTTTTGAAAACTGGACGTCTGAGGCAAGGTTTATAATTTTAAGAGTTTATTAGAGTGGATATGAACAGACTGTGTTTCTCTGGAGGGAATTGAAAACAACAGAAACACAATCTTAGTCTTAAAACTAAAGCCAAGTGAGTGAAATCAGGAAACCAATTTTTAGAAAGGGTAGTGAGAATCTAGTGTTCTCTTGCTCTAAACTCCTCCCCGTATGTACGCTAACAACAAAAACAAAACTGAACTCTGGGGAGTTAATTGCAGTTTGCAAGATTCAGGGTTTTTTTTTGCTGTGCAAGGGCATCAAGGGATATGGAGACCAGGCGAGAAAATGTAGCTGTGATATAGATCAGCCATTGAATATGTAGATCAGTCTGAGAGGTGTCAATAAAATTACAGTATGGCAGGAGTAGGACAAATGGACACAATCTTAAACTATTAAGTTTTTAACATCCATCATATTATCTTCAGTGAGTGACACACACAGCATGTATGTGATGGTGAGAAATGATTGCAGATTGCAATGGTGAGAATGTATGATCTAGCAAGATCCTAATTTTAAAAAGACCATATTAAGACCTTCCCAGAATTCTCTACAATGTGTTTCATTGAATGAATGTATTCAAGAGGTGGCTAGATATAGCACTTGGGGCGAATGGGATCAAAGGTTATGGGGAGAAAATGGGATTAGACTGTTGAGTTGGATGATCAGCCATGATCACGATGAATGGTGGAGTGGGCTTGAAGGACCGAATGGCGGCCACCTGATCCCATCTTCTACGTTTCTATGTTAGGATATCCTCAGCTATGACACATATATTCTATGGATCACAACATTTGTTGTGTCAGAGTGCCAAAGATATGCTGGGTTGGAGAGAGGGGATAGAGAAACAGTTAAATTGTTTTCAATGGTACAAAAATGGAAACTATTTTTCACTTTTACTAATCTAAAGTTAGATTATAACCAAGGCCGCAGATTAGTAATTTTTCATAGAAGGTGATGGAGTCATGAAATACAATCCCCCAGAACACTAGGGAACGTCCTGAATCTTGAATTAAAAATGAGTAAACTTAGTTTAAAAGCTACCTTTTGTCAGCACTGTGTTTCTTTACTGCTTCTTGCCTTCAGAGTTGTTCTTGTTTTAATGTTGAGTTGGGAAGCATGGCTAGAGATTTGAGGAAGGGAAATGGGATAGTGTAGAAAGGAAGGGAAGGCTGTATTTGGAAGGGTTTAAAAAATAGTTTGAATTCTGCTGCTTTGATCACACTTTTGTCTAACATAGCACCAAAGTGCTTAGAAACAGCCTTGTTAAGGGGTGTTATGTTGCTCTGTACCAGACCTGACTGTTGATAGACTCTAGCTATTCTGAAGTGAAGAACACAAGAGTCTAGTTGTAAACCCTACCAGAATGTTTGCTTTTACTATCAAAGTGATAACTGCCCACAGATAGCAAGGCAGATGAATTTGTCTGGAATGGTAAACACAAGTTTTTATCACAAAACTTCCATAGTTAGGAATTTTAAAAAAACATTCCAAAACACAATTCCTGGAATATTTTTCTGCTGGTCAAAGGGAGGAGTTGACCAGTTGACAATCTTGCAGTCTGACCTTGGACAGGTAACTCTGTGGGTTATCGGGTGCCTGGAGGTTACATTTGAGAGAGACTGAGATGGAGGAGAATGTGTTTTATTTCTGCACAAAAGTGTACCTGTCCAGGAGAGTCTCGTTTCCCAATGAGTGAGACCACTTCTTTTTTGCGAAAATCAACAATTTGAAAAATTCAGTAATTAGAAAAATGTTTGCATTCACTATGATTTTGAATGTGCATAATTATGTAAGTGGCTTTTTATTTTAAGTAGAAGTTTTCCAGCTGTTGAGTATTTTGGACATTTGTTTCTCAGCAGTGTTGTACTGCACTGAGCTGCTGATAAGTGATAATAATGCTGATTCATAGGGTAGAATGCAATTTTACTTGCGGGTCTAATCCTTTTCTCTAATGATACATGTTTTTCAAGGAATAGTCAATATGTATCCTTGGACAGGCTGTATGGTCCTCATTGATCACAGTCAGCAGTCAACTCTCTTAATACTGTACAGCTTCTGTATTCTCCATTATTTTAATGGAATTACTTTCAAGACAACCCACTTGTGGCTGTTGATCTAGATTGGGAGGGAGCCTATGCTTTTTCAGAAAGCTTTATCATCCTTTTACAAGCTGCTTTGGATGGAAATAGATTTGAGATGTTGTTGCTCTTGCTCTTTACCTATGTTTTTTTTTAAGAAAGGAAACTTGCATCCTCCTCTCCCTGTAACCTTATGCCCATGACACTTAGCAGATCTGTGTTTCTCTATTTTCTTGAAGGAATGCAGCCTTTTGGTAAACAGCATTGTTAGTATATCTTGTATTAGTATGCCTCGAGATAAGTTTGTCTGTAAGCAAATGGACCTATTTTTGTTGTTGCATAAAATGCTGCATTCACTGGCCACAAAGCTCTGCAAATCCATATAGTGCCTTCATAGCCTGTAATTTGAATCTGTAATTGTAGTCCAGAGTATCTCCTTGTTCATATGGATTATGAAAAATAGCACATGCCACTATTTATATTTCCCTCCCATCCCAAGAATAAGAACATGAGTAATATTGGACCTCAACGACTCTTTGTTGACACATTTCTGCTATATTTTTCTTCCATCTGTGACAATGAAAGCAAATAAACTTAGCAGTAGCACTCTGGTCTGTGAATTAAAAACACGAGTTAAATGTTTTGAGTGCATCACCCCCTTTCATTCTCCACTCCCCTGTTGTGCCTTTCCAAAATGTGAGGATATTTTGAAATGCCTTTGCACTGTAGGGCAAGTTGGCAACCAGTCTGCACTCAGCTAGTCTCACAAAATAACAGTGATAAATCACAGTACGGTCTTTCTGTAAGAATGTTGATTAAAGAGTTGGTCAGAACACTGAGGGGAACTCTACTGTTCTTCTTCAACATTGCCTCAGGATCTTCAATGTCTGCCTGAGGTATAGAGCCTTGGTTTTCAGTCTCATCTAAAGAGTTTCTGTTTTTGCATGCTTGTTGCACTCTGTCTCTTCCTCCACAGGAATGTGGTGCAAGTCCTGTGACCTTGGTTAAACATTAACCAAATGCCCAAGTTCAAGAACTGCAGGTGTGTATGGGAGAACAATTTGAGTTTAACCAGCTAAGTGCCATCGAGATCACTAGTACAGAATATTTATCCCATTGGGGCTTCATTTATCAAACTTACTTGGCACAAAGTGGGCAGAACTCTGGTGCCCAGTGACACAAGGACATTCTTCCACCACTCTAAGCTTCATTGCTGAAATAGGCTGATTCATTGGCACCTCTGCTTTGAGTGCCACTTGTTGCTGAGCTATTGGCACTCACTCCTCTGAGGACAAAGTGAGGTGCTGGAGATCAGAGTCGAGAGTGTGGTGCTGGAAAAGCACAGCAGGTCAGGCAGCATCTGAGGAGCAGGAGAGTTGACGTTTTGGGCAAAATCCTGATGAAGGGCTCATCCACGAAACGTCTACTCTCCTGCTCCTTGGGTGCTGCCTGAGCTGCTGTGCTTTTCCAGCACTACACTCTCGACTCATTCTTCTGAGTTGAACGCAGATTTTGAGATTGACACTGGAGAAGTGCTGCTCTTCCAGATAATTTAAGAAACTGAGGCCATGTCTATCCATCTGGCGAAATCTGTCCCTCAATCAACTGTGCACAAACAAATCAACTGGTCACTGTCACAATGCTGAGCAGGTTCTTCCAAACAACAGAAGATTGGCTTCCTACATTTTGACTGATAATGAGAGGCAATGACCTAGTGATAATACTGCTAGGTTATTCAGAGACACAGGTAAAGTTCTAGGGACACTAGAACGGGTTTGAATCCTGCCACAGCAGGTGGTGGAATTTGTATTCAACAAAAATCTGGAATTAACAGTCTCATGATGACCATCAAACAGTTGCTTATTGTCAGGAGAAAAACTCATCTGATTCACTAATGTCCTTTAGGGAAGGAAACTGCCATCCTTACCTGGTCTGGCCTACATGTGACTCCAGACCCACCGCAACCCCCCACCTCTGAGTAATTAGGGATGGGCAACAAATGCTGACCGAGCTAATAATGCCCAGATCTCCCATGAATTAATATTAGAAAAAGCACATCAAATGTTCTTAATTAACAAATCCAGTGGCCATTTTTCCTTTTTTGTAAAGGGATGGTTGCTTGTATCAATATGGTTAATACTTTTAAGATAGATGCATTTCTAAATGCTCCAAATAGGTTTGAAAGCAATGGTCCGTTAATTAACAGACACAATGTGCTTCCTTTCTTAATTGCGACATTTTTTATTTCAAAATGAGCTGTCTCTCGTGACACTTCATTTCCTCACAAACTGTAAACCTTTCTCATGCTAATTCTGCCTCGTCAAAATGGTGTACACTAGCTGCTGTCGTGTAGATAAGCAGACCCACAGACGGAAAGGAAAGGAGGAGCCTTCTGTATATTTTTATGTTTATAAGCTGAGTTAATTAACAGCAACAAGTGTGTCGCATTTGTCGGTCACAAATTCTTGTTTTGTTTTGTTTTTAAACTCCAGTCATACACTATATTGTTGCAAAATGCAGTGTAACTATAAGTCACAAAGTTGGTTTGGTGAAAATGATCTTTCAGGCCTATTTTTGAATTGACCCTCCTAGAATGGCAACTATTCTTTCTTTCTATTGCAACTGTCAGTATCCTGGGTGCATTGCTTTTCAGTTGTATTGGGGGGAAAAATATTGTCATCAACTACTTTGCTGAGCTCCAGATCTTGATAGTCCTGGAAGAGAATGTTTTCTTTCTTTTTTCAGTGAATTAGCTTGTACACTTTATTTCCACTAATTTCTCCTATTGATCAGATTGTGTGTAACTGCTCCAAAAGCTAATTTGACAAGGTGTGTCTTCAAATATTGGACTAAATGAAACTCATGACCAACTTTTTCTTTTAAAATTTTAGTTACTCAGTCTTTAACTAAGATTAGGCCTGTGGATTTTTTCTTTAGGTCGTTAGATACAATTTACTGCATTTAGAAATCACACATCCATTCAGTTTGGCAGGAACACCACTCCTGACCTCACTACCTCTCTCTGTCTCTGTCTATTACTGCTTTATAGACAATAGTTTATTTGAATAAATTTACTTTTAATTAGCTTGTGTTTTTGTAAACTATCCTAGGCTGACATGTTGCAGTATACTTAACATATCTCGAATGCTTGAGGTGTGCACTAAGCATTGACTGCATTCAAATTCTTCCCCTAAAATCAAGCAATCAGTAGCTTTTGTTTTACACTCCCAAAATAAGCATCTTTTCAAAGTGATATACAAGCTTTCAAATACTCCTGCCAGTCAGACCAGGGTGTAAATATGGTATTTGCAGACCAATGTACATAATACTTAGTAGAGTTGAGATAACAGCATCATGTATGGTCGCCTTAGAAAGAGATAACTAGAGTGAGTGTATGAGAAGTGTTAACTGGTTAGAGCCCTTGTTGCTATATGTTTGTCCACTATCTGGCTTATCAGAATAACAAGTAATAATGTAGCAAAACAGAGCCTTGCCTCAGTTATGTCACAGAATCCCTAGTGTGGAAGCAGGCCATTTGGCCCATCAATTCTGCACCAACCCTCCAGAGAACATCCCACCTCTACCTTTACCGTATCCCCATAAACCTGCATTTCCCAGGTTAATCCACCTAGTCTATACATATCCCTGGACAATGGGCAATTTAGCATGGCCAATTCATGGAAACCCATGTAGATATGAGGAGAACATGAAAAGTCCACAGAGACAGTCACCCAAGACTGGAATTGAACCTGGATCCCTGACACTGTGAGGCAGCAGTGCCAACCCTTTTGCCATCTTTGGTTCAACTTTGGTGTGGGGAAGTGAAAGTAAGGGAGTAATACTCTTGAGTGATCCCTTCCCGAGAGCAACGGTTTGCAACTGCAGTGTGCCTCGACCAGGTGGAATGTGTGCCATGAACCTTTTGGGAAGCGGTGCTGAATGTTGAGGCTACGTCTGTATTTCCAATCTCCTCCACAGCCTCAGTGGCCATTAGTGACAGCAGCATCTGCTGACACCAGGCACCCCTATCAACTTCACAAACCCCAAGAGCCACTCTTGTGTAGACATTTGATACCCCACATGCAGTATGAAACAATTGGGTGTACTGTTGGAACTGTTTGTCTCATTTCAGTATGCCTCGACACTGAAAAGGTTGGGAGCCACTGCCCAAGAGTGAGAGATCCAGGAGGATAGAGTACTCTATTGTCATGTTCTGAACTTGAGACCTGGAGTAACCCTTCATGATGTTTACAAACCAATGGCTTGGAGGGTAGCAGGCAGACCCTGTGGTAAAGCCAGTCCGCCCTGCCACCTTGTGGACTGCGCTTCATGTGGTGATGGTCTCCACTGACCAAATTTAAATTTTTTTTAAAAATTCATCGCAATAAGCCAAGGAGTTGAGTGAGTTTTCACAATCCTAGCATTCAGGGGTGAGATGTTGAATTGGGAGTAGAGTGCCAAGGAATGGTTGGGCAGTGTTACAAATAGAAAACCACAGTTTTCGAGAATATGTCGTCGTCCTTTTTCTGTGTTCAAAACGTACGTTGTTTTGTGGTTTCTGGAGACCGATGGGATCAGATGGAATTTGGGCAGGGCCAACTGGCTGTTCATCAGCTAAACGTTCACTCCAAGAGCCAAGTTTCAGTGTTGTTTTGCTGAGTTTGTAATGATCACCTGCTGAATTAGCAGCAAATTGCTATTCCAGATTAATGTTTAAAAGTTGCACAGGTAGATGAGACAGCCTCCTGTTTGCTGAGCTGTGCTTGCTCATGTATGCAGTTAAATCTCAGTTTTGTCAACTCACCAGAGCTATGGATCTGTCCTGCTCTTTGGAATTGCTGTGCCATTGGCATTGCCCCTCGTTCGGATGGTAATGATTTCTAATATGAACTCTTGGTGACCATTTGAGTTCAAAAAAAACAAACTTGTCTTGCGTGCTGTTGAGCCTGCGTTGGTGTGCCTCTGCTTATTACGTGCTTTGTACACTTGTCTCTGTCTCTGTTGATCTAAGACGATGAGGACACGAACGGTACAACATAGATGTTTTCTAGTCAGCCGTTGCAGAGATATAGTATACGCCACCTCTAGAGCAGGTAGGGCTTGAACCTGGGCCTCCTGGATTACACTATCACTGTGCCACAAGAGGCCCAGAAATGATACTACATGAATTTTTATTTAGAGTATTTTTTAAATCAATCTGTTCAAAGATGTTATTACACACCTGGAGCGTAGGTGGGACTTACCCTGGACCAGGAGGCCCAGGTTCAGGGACACATTGGAGATGGTCATTGCCTGGCATTTGTGTGCCACAAATGTGACTTGTGACTTGCCACTTGCCAGACCGAGTCTGGATATTGTCCAGATCTTGCTGCGTTGGAACATGGACTGCTTCAGCATCTGAGGAGTTGCAAATGGTGCTGAGAGATTTGGCGATTTCTGGGATGTTTTAGTCCACTAGTTCTCTCCTCTGCATTATTACATCCATTTGTCTACCTATACTGTGTGAAAATTGAAACTTAACGCTGCCGACTCTCAACATTTTAAAGAGCTTCATTCATTTCTGTTGGAATTATGTGTTCAGGTCTGTGGCCATTTCTGAACTTGGTTGAGTAAAATCTGAGTGGTAGTTAAGTGTTGTATTTTTGAATTTTCTTGTCTTCCCCTACACCCCCATCCTAATAATTACAATCAAAGCAGAAATATGGTGTCTGAATCCTGGCTCCTTCTCCTGCTATTGACCTTATGCTTTGATTTACTGCCCTGTTCCACCTCAGTGCCTTTCCATCAGGCACAGTCTTAACTTATTATGTATGAGAGCAGCTTATGATCTGCCGTAGTTTTAACCAATGTGACAAATGGATGACGTTCTCAACACTAATGTAACTTGTTCCTATTTCCTACAATTTTCCTTTTTCAAACTCTCTTGTTGATTTTTGTTTATCCCTCCCCTCCTCTTCTCTCATTTCCTTCCTTCCTCCCTTCCTTACTTCCTTCCTTCCCTCCCTCTCTCCCTCCTTTTCTGTGCTCCAGTTGCCAAGCAAGCTCTGGCACATGGTCATGGAGCAGAGATCGTTAACTGTGTGAAACTCCTTGGGTCCCATCTTGGCCCTGTCCTCTATCTGCACACATGAGTTACTCCTATTCCTTTCAGTTGACTGCCAATAATCTGTTCCTGTGGGAATGCAGCCTATTTCTCTTACCAGTGTTGCTGTGTACACTGAAAACAAGAACTGGTAGTAAATGTTCTCCCCTCCATCCCCCACACTCTTTTCATTGGGACCAATTGTTGCACCATTAAAGCACTTACACAATTGGTCGAACCTTTGCACCCCCTTACTTTTGTATTGTTTGTGTCTATTCATCATCCTCGGAGTATTTTAATGTGAGCACTTAAGGTGACACCATGACATAAGAATCAGTGGCAAATCTAATGAAACACTTCAGGACAGGAGCGTGCCTTGTGTGTATTGAAATGTGAAAATAATTCCTTGCATTGTTACAGTGGGGAGGGCTGGGGGAGGGTAGTGGGGCCTGTATCCTCTTCTGAAAAGGAGGTTTAAAACCATTGTTTTGCAGTGCTTCTATGAGGGGTTCTAAGCTTAAGCTAGTTTATTAAATTGTGCCCCCACCCTTCTTTGTGTTTTACAGACTGTAGAAGAGGCTGCAGGGCAAGGTGTCACCATCACTGGCAACAGGACCTTCAACAACTGGAACTGGTCTAATGCGGTTATTTTTGCTGCAACAGTTATCACCACAATCGGTAAGGCACATCACTGACCACTCATCTGAATATCTGGATGTGACCCCACTTTGTCTTGTTTTAAAATTTCTCTCCTCTGCTTTCTTCTCATGTGGTGACAGGTTATGGAAACATTGCACCCAAGACGTCACAGGGCCGCCTATTCTGCATCTTCTACGGGCTGTTTGGCACACCACTCTGCCTCTCCTGGATCAGTGCATTGGGGAAATTTTTTGGAGGACGAGCTAAAAAGCTGGGTGAAGCCTTGACCAAGAAAGGCATAAGTCCAGTAAGAATATTTCTCTCTCTCTCTCTCTGCGTTTTACTTTTAATTGGTGTGTACAGTGTATGCCTGAAGCGTACTCTGAAAATAAAGAGAGCTTTATTGCAAGATGCTGTATTGAGCTCCTTCTATTTTCACAAATACTGCCAGGTTTTCTCCCTCTTCATCATTACCCTTTGATCTTCAGTGGTCTGTTTGTGTGAACTGAATGTGACTGGGAGGGAATCCTTGCATTGCCATAGTGCCTTCTGTGGTCTGGAAGATTTCTTAACTGCTTCGCAGCCAGTGAATTAATTACAGAGTATGGTCTTTTCTAATATGGAGAACAACACTGCCAATGTTCTACCTAGCAAGATCCTAGTATTGCTAGTTGATGAATAAGGTTGGTCAGGATACGAGAATAAGCTTTTCTGCCATTCTCCAGGTGGTACCTTCCTTTTTATCTCCACCTGAGACTGCAGGTAGTCCTTGCTTTCTGATGAGATCAGAAATCCAGCACAGCCAGTGTAGTGCCCCTCGGAACTATGCCTGAGACTGACTACATGCTGTCCTTATGTTTCTGAAGAAGAGCCCACAACCCCCGACTCGAGGTAAACGTGCTGTAAACTGAGCCATCATTGAAAAGGCTTGTGTGTTCAGCATGGTTAAACAGCCCTTAAATGAGGATTAAGTAATGATTAAACAAAGCACAGGTTAAATAAGGTTTTAATTTTAAGATGCTGTGTCTGTAGAGCTGCTATATTTCCAGTTATTTGGATTTTGTGTTAAGTTAATAACATAATATTGGCTTTTTTTGGCATGAACCTATTAGTTGAAATTGGAAATTAGAAGGCAGAGATGTGTTTGTTGGGAATGTAGCCATGTTGATGCAATTCTGAAGGTAACAGCTGCTGCTGTTTGAGTAATCTGTGGTATCTGTCTCTCTCCGTCTTTGCCCTAATGCTGTGTTTTATCCTTTTCCTCTAATAGCGGAAGGCCCAGATTACCTGCACAGCAATTTTCATTGTATGGGGTGTCCTGGTGCATCTAGTATTGCCACCCTTTGTCTTTATGGTGACTGAAGGCTGGTCATACATTGAAGGCTTGTACTACTCTTTCATCACAATATCCACCATTGGGTTTGGAGATTTCGTGGCAGGTAAGAATGGTGTCCTGAATTGGTGGGCATGAGGTCTGCTTTTGCATCATGTAAATTTGAATGTTTGAAATGATGATGATATTTGAATACAAAGACATTTTGATCAGAGATGTCTATTCTGTGTTGCACTTTGCAAGGGAGCTCCTCTGTCACCACAACCCCTATGGTACACATGCTTAAAGCATCAATCTGTTCAATTGTTAACCGTGAACTTTAGCAACAGCATAGCACCAGAATGGAAATCACTTCAAAGATTCCCTGCTGCAAACACAATGATATTCCAGCTAAGAATCCTGCAAATGAGAAAAAGCTATAAAGGATAAACCATTCACTACCAGCAGTAACATTACACTGCAGTCCCATCCTGCCACACTTGACTCTTCCGAATTACGTTTTGTTTTTGCTAAAATAGAGAAGAATGATTGATTGGAATGAACAACTGCTATTGAAAATATCTATTTAATTGGCCACAAGCCGAACATAGACCTGTTTTGGGACTGAAGGAAAAGGGAAGTTGGTATTCTGTCCCTACCCTGTCTCAACATCCCTCAAGAAAGGGATGTATGCTGGATGTACAACCTATGCATCTCCTTACTGCCACACAACCTAGCATGTGGATTTAGAACATATAACATAGAAAAATACAGCACAGAACAGGCCCTTTTGCCCAAGATGTTGTGCTGATGTTTAATCCTAATATAAAATATAGTAACTTAACCTACGCACCCCTCAATTCACTGCTCTCCATGTGCATGTCCAGCAGTCACTTAAGTGTCCCCAAGGACTCTGCTTCCACCACCACAGCTGGCAATGCATTCCATACATGCACAATTCTCTGCATAAAGAACCTACCTCTGGCATCTCCTTTATACCTTCCTCCTAATATCTTCAAATTATGACTCCTCGTACCAGTCAAACCTGCCCTGGGGAAAAGTCTCTGGCTATTGACTCTATCTATTCCGCTCATTATCTTGTACACCTTGATCAGGTCTCCCCTCTTCCTCCTTCTCTCCAGAGAGAAAAGTCCGAGCTTATTCAACCTTTCTTCAGAAGGCAAGCCCTCCAGTCAAGGCAGCATCCTGGTGAACCTTCTTTGCACCCTCTCCAAAGCCTCTGTATCTTTCCAATAGTAAGGCAACCAGAACCTGACACTGTATTCCAAGTGTGGTCTCAACAGGTCTTATCCTCATCAGCTACACAATGGGAAGGGGAGGAGAACTGGGAATTTTCTCTATGTGCAGAAAGAGTCCCAAAGTAAAGAGGCAAGGAAGATGGGCAAGAAGGTCCTTCAACACAATTCCTGAAATTAAGCATGTTAAACATCCTGTCTCATTGACAAGATTGGTTGGACATGGGAAGCTCTATTCTGTCACTGGTTTGAAGATGATAGGCAATAGGAGACCTGGGGTGGCTACAAGCACGGGAAAGGTCAACACAAGAGGCAAATAATCTGTCCACAGTTTCAACTGACACTGACTGTGGGCCCCAGCCCTGCTTTTGGTCCCAGACAAATTTGGTGGTAAGATGTCCTCAATACCAAAGGTGTGGCTTTTTAAGAATCAACCACTTCAGTTGCCGTAATGAGTATCCCACTGTAATGCCTCCCCTCCCAATGCAGTCTTCCATTGATGAGCACTAAGTAGTCCTGCCTGAATGACTACCTCGGCACTGAGGTGGGGTCACTGAGTGAAAATGTCAGAGTGGCTGCTGAGAGGAAATCCACTCTACTCATCTCGTTTCAACTTGCATTTTGTCTTATCATGGCCAATTAGGAGCCTAGTGAAACAATCTACGCCCGTGGTCTTCCTGAAACACCTTCAGTTGTGTGAAATAGTGGCGTAACTTTTTGAAAATCTCTCTCAGCTTCCTCATTCCCTCCTTCACTGTTTACTGATTCTGAGATATCTTGTTGCAGAGAAGGGGGGGCAGGGGGAGAAATTACCAGGGTGTTCCTATCTGCCTCTTTGTCCTCTACTATTCAAAGCTGTTCAACCTCTTTTATTTACCAAGAAGTGTGTGACCCTTCAGACTTGGATACCTGAAAGATGGAAGGACAAAATAATTTGACACTATTCATAAATAAATGAAATAAACTATTTTCGTCGTCTAGAATTGCATAAATAAGCTACTGGTTGTCTAATTTGCAACATTTAATTTTGTTTCGGTTCAGTAGGTGCCAGATGATCCTTAATCATATTCTTGTTCCATAGGTGTAGACCCAAAGGCCAATTACCACATCCTTTACAGATACTTTGTTGAGCTTTGGATCTACCTGGGTCTGGCATGGATTTCCCTTTTTTTCAACTGGAAAGTTAGCATGTTTGTCCAGGCACACAAAGCCATTAAGAAACGCCGGAAGCGAATGAGGGAATCTGTGGTAACCGTGTCAAGCACCCAGCCTCTGAACTCCAAAATATCAGACTCCAAAATTTCAGAGTCCACTGAGGTAAACATTTTTCGCTTCCTTTCTAAAAAGCAAGAAAGCTACAATGATCTCATCAAGCAGATCGGCTCAAAGACTTTGAAGAATAACAGCAGCAAGCTTTTGGGTGTTGAGGTCCCAGCCAAACCCATGACTACGGACGATGGTAATGGTAAGCTCGGAGCAGCTCAGTCGAAAAAAACAACAGGTCTGAAAAGATTCTGTTATGAGCCACCCAGCTTGCCAGCTATTGAAGACACTGAGATTACAGTACCACTAAATGAAGGCAAAGATTCAAATTCACAGCCAGATTGCACTCTGCAGGAGAACCAACTGGATAAAACCACCCGAGAAGACCGCTTGTTGTGGGACACTCGCTCCCGCCCACCATTGTTCTTTGAGAATGTCAACATCAGATTCATAGATGAACAAAACCTTCTCAGTGATGATGAGAAGGTGGAATTGTCATTGGAAGAGAACTTGGTGGACGAGGGAGAGTCTGATGTTTTGGTACAGACGCCAGACACAAACCATTCAGGTTTTCAGGTGTGTAAGCTGGGAGATCCACCTGACTATGAACAGCTGATGAATGGATATAACAAAGTGCGCAATGTTGAAGTGGTAATATAACCAAAGGCATCTGGGATCCACTTCTCCAAACTTTCTCCTATATTACAACTTTGTTCATTCAGCACTAGGACCTGAACAAAAAGGGACAGCCGTCACCCTGTTAGTTTGGAGGAGCTGCTAATGACATTTGGCTGTTAGTCAAAACACCTCCAAGGTACAAGCGCAATCCTTTTTTTATTTAAAAAAAAGGCCTTAGCTGGAAAGGAAACATCCCTCTTCTAAATGGGAGAGTCGGACAGCAGAACTTTCTGCAGAAATGTTGACTGATGAAACTGTGACCAAACCTAAGTCGTTTCCAAGTGTAAAGATAATCAAATAATTCTTGCTATATATATGTAATATATATACTGTGAGCATTTTTCTTTGAATTACCAGTTTTAACAAAAAATAGCATTTTAAGATTTTAATTTTGAGCCAAGAAATGTAGATATTGAACAACGCAGTTGTTTTTAGTTTTAAGTATTTCAAGGTGGTATTGGTACAGTTTTCCTTCTGACCTGAATTCATTGAAGTACAATTCAGAATGTCCACATTTTGCAATTTGAGAGATTCAGGTTCAATTGGGATTCAGATGGCTTGTTTCAGTGATTTGTCAGGACATTTTTATTTCCCTGTCCCTGCCCCTGCCCCTAAGTGTAAAGCCATTTCTAATGCAGATTGTGTAACAGTCTGGGAGTTTGTGTGCACTATACTGAATCCTATCCTAGTCACACTCCTCCAGCCCTATATTCTTGATTTTGATCTGCACCTTATGAGTGACACTTGTGTCTGTTTTATGTGTATTTTCACCTTTTGAATTTTTCCAATAATACTCCCAACAGAAATTAAACTTTCTTTTTCTATTCTGGGCTATCTGATGCAAATCCAGAAGAAAATGAGTGGGAAATCAGTATGCTCTGAATAAGCCAAAATGGTGTTTTCCAGAAATGTTTCCAGAGGAGGTGACAAAATTGCAGGCAGAACCTGGTGGTGATCATCAGAAGTTGCCTATCAATTCACGAGAATCAGACTCCTGTTCTTTTACTCCCTAGCCACCTCTGCACACCATCAAAATGTGTTTTGACTTGTAAATAGTGGTGCAACTGAGCCATTGGTCACTTCTGTTTCTCTACACTGTTACACGCCAACTCCTCAGTCGTGAGCAGTAAACTTCTTCAGTAGAAACTGGAATGCTTTTTTTGTTGGCACTTAATTGTTTACATTTGTTACGAAGCTGGTACTAATTTCAGTGACCAGTGGGTATAGCTGCTTGTGTTTTGGAGGAAGAGCAATGGGAGATGAATTCAGGCACAGAGCCAGCCGATGGTACATTGGTCAGGCCACAAGCATGGCAAAAAGTGCAATCACTACAGGTGCATGATCACTGACGTTCATTCGTTCCTGGAGCTGCTTCTATTTGAGAAGACTTAACAGTTACAGAATGGTGGAGCTACTGCTGGAACTCAGCTTAATCGGGCGTTTTCCTTTTTTTTAAATGTGAATTCGGATAGCCTGAAGAAGGTGATGTGTCCCAATAATTCCAGGCTGCTGTTGTGTTTTGTGTTAGTGGGATTGCATACCAAAAATGGCCCAATGTCCTGGTGGTACCATGATTATAAGATCTGAGGCATTGGGTACCTCTCCTTAATTGAGGTGAGGATAGGAAAATTGGGTGCAAACATTTAACATACCTGATTTATTGCCACCCCTGTTTTTTTTTTTGCAAATAGCTTAAAGTTATTTTTGAGGATTGTTGCTCCAGAATCTCCTTATTAACTAACGATGATCATCAAAAGTTCTCATTTATAATAAGTTGCTATCTACCATTGTTGAGGAACTGTATGGTGAGGCATTGGTGTGTTTTTAAAGCCTCATTGTGAATTGAAGGATCGCAGAAGTTTTAAAAAGTTTTACTTTTTTCTTGTCTTCAGTCGAGTAACTAGTCAAGCAAATGGAAATTGACTAGTTACTCTATAAAACACACACCCCGCTAGACCATTTTTGATGACTCCAGTGAAAGATGTTGCATGCAATTGTCTCCAGTGTAGTAACGGTTTAATAACCATTTTCACATATCAGGATGCTCCTGCCCTTTCACCTTGTGTGTTAGGTGGGAATACCTTTGTTATGGAAATGCATTGTAGAGACACACAGACATCAATTGGCCAGCCTACCCCTGGCTAAATGTCTCGTTATTGGAGACATTGCACACCAACTCCATCCTCCCCCCTCCAATTTAAAATATGTGATCAGTGAAGTCTTTAGACGTCTCTGCTTAATAAAACCAAGACTTGACTCTGTTGAATGCTGGAAGCCCAACTGTAGGAAGTCCATTGCAGAGCAGAGACTGGGTGACCTTGCCATTAAAAACCAAAGTAATGACAGGTCATGGAGCTTAAAAACTGAATGCAGTGGCTGTCTTGTTACTAGAAATCCATTGGCAAGTATCAATCATGTGATAGTTAGCTTGGGTATGCCAGTCACTTTATTTAAAGCGGCATTTGTGAGGAAGGATACAAAAGCCCCGAAGGTTGGGGCGGTCTAATAGTGTATAAGCTGTAAAGGTGTATGATTTGTCAAGTTGAGTAGTTTAATTGTCTCCACACACCCCCCTCACCTCACTCTCACACATAGACATGAGGAAAAAAATCTGTAGCACACTTTTTTTCTGAAGGGGGTCAGTGTCGAATGACTTTACAAGACTGGCTGCATAGGAAGGTTTGAGACTTCTTACAGTTAAGGAATAGGTTATAACTATATCTATCACTCACTCCATGTATTGAAATAACTGTTAAACTCCAGAACCCTGTTTGTTGTATTTATTCCTTGAAATGTCCTGTATTAAGTGCTGTCCTTTCCTGGTTCTCTGTTAATTGTGGACCTAATTTATTTCTATATTCATTTTAAAATGTAAATAAATGTTTTGATATGTACAATGTGAAATGACTTGGGTGTTTTTAAAAATTAAAATAACTTCCATTTTCCCAAGGCTTTAAAACTGTAGTACATATTATCTGCTTCATACATCCTTTCTTTCCATGATTTAGTTCAGGGGTTGGCCTAGACATTGGTATCTTTGTATTCACTACTTCTCCATTTTTCTCTGCTTCCCTTAAGGTCATGACATACTGTGGTTAAGCTTCTCAAACCTGCTCTGCCATTCAGTGAGATCATGACTGACCTTTTTAATTTCAACAGAGTTCCTCGGCTTAATGTTTTAGGCTGAATGATCTACAGCTACGTCATCAGTGACCTCCCCCCCCCCCCATCAAAACGTCAGAAGTGGGGATGTTCATTGATGATTTCACAATGTTGAGCATGATTTGAAACACCTCAGTATTTGATGTCCAAAATCATCAAGACCTGGGCCATATACAGGCTCGGGCCAATTCAAGTAACACTTGGTACAGAGGTTTGCCAGGTAATGACCATCTCAAAAAAGAAAGCATTTTACCACAGTCCCGTTGATATACTCCTCTTGCTGAATGAGTGCAGGTCCAATAGCACTCAAGCTTGACACCATTTCAGGACAAAACAGCATACTTGATTGACACCGCATTCATTCCCACTATCACTTATGCATAGAAGTTATAGTGTGTACCATCTACAAGATATACTGCCAAAGTTCACAAAATATCTTTAGACAATACCTTCTGAATCCATGGGCCCAACCAACAGAAGGGAAAGGCAGCAGACTTGGGCAGCACGGTGGCACAATGGTTAGCACTGTTGCCTCAGCGCCAGAGACCCGGGTTCAATTCCCACCTCAGGCGACTGACCGTGTGGAGTTTGCACATTCTCCCCATGTCTGCGTGGGTTTCCTCCGGGTGCTCTGGTTTCCTCCCACAGTCCAAAAATGTGCAAGTTAGGTGAATTGGCCATGCTAAATTGCCGGTAGTGTTAGGGGCAGGGGTAAATGTAGGGGTCTGGGTGGGTTGCGCTTTGGCGGGTCGGTGTGGACTTGTTGGGCCGAAGGGCCTGTTTCCACACTAAATAATCTAATCTAATTTATTGAAATACTACATATTGTTAGTAAACAGGATAAAGGAGAATCCCAAGAACAAAGGAGGGAATCTATGGTGTGGAGCCAGAGTAGGTAGGTGTGGTCCTAAATGGTCCTTTGTGCAAGTATTTACCGAAGAAAATAATTTGGTAGATGATGATCTCAGGGAGTGTTGAGTTTCTAAGCCAAATTGCTATTAAAAAGGAAGAGGTGATGTGCGTTTTAAGGTAGATAAGTCCCAACGTCCTGATGGGATTGATCCCAGAATATTGAGGGAGGCGAGAGAGCAAATTGCAGGAGCATTGACAAACATCTTTGTCTCCTCCCTGGCCACAGATGAGGGTCCAGAGGACTAGAGAATAGCTAATGTTATCCTGTTGTTTAAGAAGGGTAGTAGGGATAATCCTGGAATTTACAGGCCTGTGAGCCTCAGGTCTGTGGTAGGGAAATAATTGGAAAAGATTCTCAAGGCCACTATTTCTTCATGTTTACAAGCAAATGGACTTAATATGGTTTTTTGGGGGGAGGTTGTGCCTCAGTAATTTGATTGTGAATAGCAGAACTCTTCAGGAATGTTGATATGCAGAGGGACCTGGGTGTGCAGGTCCACAGATTAGTGAAGGTGGCAGCATGGGTAGAGAAGGTAATAAAAAATGTTTATGGCATGTTTGCCTTCATTGGAACGGGCATTGAATATAAGAATAGACAAGTTATGCTGCAACTTTATGTTTGGCCACACTTGGAATATGGTGTATAGTTCTGGTCATGGCACTGCAAGAAAGATGTGGAGGCTTTGGAGAGGGTACAGAAAAGGTTTACTAGGATGTTGCCTGATATGGGGGATTTTAGCTATGAAGAAAGGTTGGCTAGACTGGTTTGTTTTCACTGGAATGTAGGAGGTTGAGGGGCCACCTAATAGAAGTTTATAGGATTGTGAATGGCATGGACAGAGTGGAACGCGTGACGCCTTTTCTCCTAGGGTGGTGGGGTCAATTAGTAGGGGACACAAGTTCAAGATGCAGGGGGGATGTGAGCGAGGCAATGTTTTCACATAAAGGGTGGTGAGTGCCTGGAATGGACTGCCAGAGGAGGTGGTGGAAGCAGACACAATAGCAGCATTCCAGAAACATCTGGACAAATAAATGAATATGCAGGGAGTAGAGGGATAAGGATCCTGGAAGTGAAGACAGGTTTAGCATAGAAGGGCAAAATGTGGCAGCTTAGGCTTGGAGGCTTGAAGGGTCTGTTCCTGTGCTGTACTGTTCTTTGTCCTTTGATTATATAAAGTTCATTTGTAAGCCATGTGCCATCCTGACTTGGAAGCATATCGCTGTTCCACCACAGCTGCTGGTTCAAAATCCTGGTGGAAGTTCCTAACAACATTGTGATGTACTGACACCACATAGACAACAGTGATTTGAGAAGGCAGCTCACCAACACCTTGCCAAGAGTACTTGGGGATGGGCAATAAAACCTGGCCAAGAAAAAAAACCTTTCCAGCACTGTCATCATACCTCCCCATTTCAAATGTAGAAATCAGTCATTCTTTGCCTTGAACATACATAATGATAGTTTCAATCAGAGGGTGATGCGTGTATTGAACAAGCTGTCAGAGGAAGTGGTGGAGGCGAGTGTAATTATAACATTTAAAGGAGACCTGGATGGGTATATGAATAGGAAGGGTTTAGAGGGATATGGGTCAAATGCTGGCAAATGGGACTAGGTCAGATTGGGATGTCTGGCTGGTGCAGATGAGTTGGACTAAAGGATCTGTTTCCATTCTGTTTGACTGTATGATTGACCCTGCCTTGTCCTCTGGGGTAGAGAGTTCCAAAGATTCACCCCACCCTCAAGGAAGAAATTCATCACACCCTCGTCTGTGTCCTGACTGAACTGTCTCATGTTCTAATACTCTGTATTGACTTTAAGTGCTCCACACAGGGAAACTTTTCTACAGCTACCCTATTGAACTCCAATAGTTTTGCATTTGAAAGTGATCATCTCATTCTTTTAAACACCAGAAAATAAAGATGCATTTTATTTAATCTTTCCTCATAGCAACCACCTGTGAAGGAGGGGTTGTCCTTTGTGAGTATTTATGCACTTCCTTTACGTATATATTTCCTTGGGTAAGGAGACCAAAACTATGTACAATACTTGCAGTACAGCCTCCCCAAGATTGTATTACAGTAAAGTATCTTTGCTTTTCCATTCACATCTTCATGTAATAAAGGCCAACATGCTTTTGCCACCCTAAATGCTTTCCACGTACTTGCATGTTAACTTTTAATGATTTCTGGACTTAAAATGAGGACACCTAAGTCCCTTTGAACTTAAACACTTCCCAACATCCTACCATTTTGGGAATACTCCATTTCCAATCAAATGGATTACTTCATTTT
Source organism: Chiloscyllium plagiosum (assembly GCF_004010195.1). Lineage (NCBI taxonomy): Eukaryota > Metazoa > Chordata > Chondrichthyes > Orectolobiformes > Hemiscylliidae > Chiloscyllium > Chiloscyllium plagiosum. Next base: position 124,771,590 of record NC_057712.1, read on the forward strand.
TCTCTCACATTGCAACCCATCTGCTAACTTTCTGCACACTTAGCCTCTCCAAACCCCTTTCAAGATTCCTTGCATCCTCTTCACAACTCACCCTTTGTTATCTGTAAACTTGGAAATATTCAATCTCATCCCATATTTCGAATCAGGATCGAAAGTAGGATCCAAGCTCTGAGCCTTGCAGTTCACCACAAGTCATAGCCTGCCAGCATAAAAATTGAGCCGTGTATTCCGACTCGCTATTTACCATCCACTAACCAGTTCTCAATCAATGCCAGTATGTCCTCCACCCTTCATGAGTCCATCTGCTCGAAGTTTGATTGCCAACTTCCTGTGTGGGATCTTATCCAAAGCCTTGTCAAAGTTTAAATATACCACAGCCACAAATTTTCCCCTTCTCTGTCCAATTAATTACATCTTCAAAGAACTCCCAACAGGTTTGGCAAACATGATGTTACTTTCATAAATCACATTGCTTCTGCTCATACCCTATCATTGTTTTCTAAGCATCCTACTATGTCAGGATGTAGCATTTTTTTTCTCTGACTAATGTTGTACTTACAGTTCCGTAGTACCCCACTTTGTCTCTCCCTCCTTTCTTAAATAATGGAGTTATTCAGCCACCTTCAAGTCTTGCAGAACTGTTGCAGAGTTTATAAAATTTAGAAAGATGACCACCAATTCATCTACTGTCTCTGCACCTGCCTCTTTCAACACTCTAGGATATAGATTATCATCTCCAGGGGGGTTATTCACTTTCAGGTATTAATTTCCCTAGTTTACCTATTTGCTCATGTTAATATCTTATATTTCCTCATTTACACTAGTCACTAGATTCTCCACTATTTCTGGGAGGATTTGAGGGTTGCTCCCCCTTATTTTAGAATGAGATCATTCATAGAGTGATGTCAGAAAGCATGAGTTCACATGAAGAAATGAAGAAATATGGTGAAAAGATTGGAAAATACAGTTGAAGTGTGGAAGATTAACGATAATAGAGGATAACAGGGCAAACTTGAACAGCCTGACTTCATATATCGAATAGGTTTGGCAACTTAGGAACTTCTTTCTCTTTCTTGCCAAATAAAGATTTGTTGGAATGAGATCCATTGAAAGTTTTAAAACTGAGGTTGACCATAAGATCACTGGATGTGGGAGTCAAAGTAAATCATTAAGCATATCGATTCCATGACATCATGGCTAACCTGATAATCTTCAACTCCAGTTTCCTACATTTTTCCCTATAATCCTTCATTCTTCTCCCGATTAAAAATGTCCATCTCAATTTTGAATATACTTAACAACCTAGCCTCAAGAGTCCACTTCAGTAAATAATTTCTGAGAATTTCTACACTCTGAGAGAAGAAATTCCTCCACATCTAAGGTACGGAATGTGTGATCCCTTCTTCTGAAATGATGCCCTCTGGTCCTAGACTGACCTACAAGGGGAAACAAACTCTCAGCATCTATCATGCCAAGCTCCAAAGAATCTTGTATGTTTCAATGAGGTCACCTCTCAGTCTTCTAAATTCCAATCAGTACAGGCCCAACCTACTCAACATCTCCTCATAAAACAGTCCTCCCTTCATACTTGGGCTCAACCTAGTCAACATTCTCTGGATTGCTTTCAACACCAGTGTATGTTTCCTGAGATAAAGGGCCCAAAACTGTTAGCAGTATTTCAGCTGTGGTCTGATTAGTGCCTTGCATTGTTTCAGTAAAATGCCCTTTGAAATAAAGGCTAATATTCCATTCACCTTCCCTATTACATGCTTAACTTGTGTGGAAGTTTTTTTGTGATTCCTGCACAGGGACTCCCAAACAGAGTCGGAGAGTCAGAGATGTACAGCTCGGAAACAGACCCTTCGGTCCAATGCATCCATGCCAACCAGATATCCTAAATGAATCTAGTCCCATTTCCCGGTATTTGGTCCAAACCCTCTAAACACTTCCTATTCATAAAGCCATCCAGATGCCTTTTAATTGTTGTATTTGTACCATTCTCCACCACTTCCTGAGCCTATTGCTGTTTGTCACCTGTATCAATGATTTGGATGAAAATATGTAAGGCATGTTTAGTAAGTTTGCAGATGATACTAAAATAGAAGATATCATGGACAGTGAGGAAGGTTATCAGAAATTGCAGCCGGACCTTGATCAGCTGGGGAAGTGGACCGACAAGCAGCAAATGGAGTTTAATGTCAATAAGTGTGAGATCTTGCATTTTGGAAAGCCAAATCAAGGTAAGAATTTCACGGTGAATGGTAGAGCCTTCAGGAGAGTAGTGGAACAGAGGGATCTTAGAGTTCAGGTGCACAGTTCTCTGAAAGTGGAGTCCATGTTGGACAGGGCAGGGAAGAAGGCTTTTGGCACAATGACCTTCATCCGTCAGTGCACTGAATATAGAAGTTGAGGATTTATGTGGAAGTTGTGCAGGATGCTAGTGAGGCCACACTTGGAGTATTGTGTTCAGTTTTGGTCACTTTGCAAGAGGAAAAATATTATTAAACTGGAAAAGAGTGCAGAAGGAGCTTACAAGTTTGTTGCTCGGACTCAACGGTCTGAGTTATAGGGAGACGTTGGACAAGCTAGGACCTTTTTCTTTAGAGCATAGGAGACTGAGGGAGGATCTTACAGAAGGGTATAAGATCATGAGAGATATGGATATAATGAATGCACTCAGTGTTTTTCCCAGGGTTGGGGCATCGAGGACAAGAGGGCTTCAGTTTAAGGTTAGAGGGAAAAGAATGAAAGGTAACCTGAGGGGCAACTTTGTTTACAGAGGGTAGTACGTATATGGAGTGAACAGCCAGTGGAAGTGGTTGGGGCAGGTACTTTAACAGCATTTAAAAGGCCTATGGATAGGACAAGTTTAAAAGGATATGGGAGGAGAAAGTGAGGGCTGCAGATGCTGGAGATCAGAGCTGAAAATGTGTTGCTGGAAAAGCGCAGCAGGTTAGGCAGCATCCAAGGAACAGGAGAATCGACGTTTCGGGCATAAGCCCTTCTTCAGGAATGAGGAAAGTGTGTCCAGCAGGCTAAGATAAAAGGTAGGGAGGAGGGACTTGGGGGAGGGGCTTTGGAAATGCGATAGGTGGAGGGAGGTCAAGGTGAGGGTGATAGGCCGGAGTGGGGTGGGGGCGGAGACGTCAGGAAGAAGATTGCAGGTTAGGAAGGCGGTGCTGAGTTCGAGGGATTTGACTGAGACAAGGTGGGGGGAGGGGAAATGAGGAAACTGGAGAAATCTGAGTTCATCCCTTGTGATTGGAGGGTTCCCAGGCAGAAGATGAGGCGCTCTTCCTCCAACCGTCGTGTTGCCATGGTCTGGCGATGGAGGAGTCCAAGGACCTGCATGTCCTTGGTGGAGTGGGAGGGGAGTTGAAGTGTTGGGCTACGGGGTGGTTGGGTTGGTTGGTCCGGGTGTCCAAGTTTAGGGAAATGGGGTTCATGTAGATGGACATTTTGGTCAGAATGGACTAGTTTGGGCCAAAGAGCCTGTCTCCATGCTGTAAGGCTCTATGACTTCCTCTGACAGCTCATTCCATATACGCACCACCCTCTGTGTGAAAAAGTTCTCCCTTAGGTCCCTTTTAAATCTTTCCCCTCTCACCTTAAACCTATGCCCTCTAATTTGGGACTCTCCTACCCTAGGGAAAGGACCTTGTCTATTCACCCTATCCATGCCCCTCATGATTTTATAAACCTCTATAAGGTCACCCCTGAGTCTCCAATGCTCCAGGGAAAACAGCCCCAGCCTATTCAACCACTCCCTATAGCCCAAAACCTCCAACACTGGCAACATCCTTCTAACTCTTTGCTGTACTCTTTCAAGTTTCTCAACATCATTTCTATAGCAAGGAGACCAGAATTGAACACAGTATTTCAAATGTCCTGTACAGCTGCAACATGATCTCCCTACACCTGTACTCAATGCACTGACCAATAAAGGCAAGTGTACCAAACGCCTTCTTCACCATTTGGTCTACCTGCGACTCCACTTTCAAAGAGAACTATGAACCTACACTCCAAGGTCTATTTGTTTGGCAACACTTCCTAGGACCTTAACATTAAGTGTATACATAATTCTTGCCCTGATTTGCCTTTCCAAAATGCAGTACCTCACATTTATCTAAATTAAACTCCATCTGCCACTCCTCAATCCAAATTTTGCTGTTCTGTTGCTTTCTGCAATCTTTCTCCACTTAACATTAGAATATAATATTTGTCTCCTCAAGTCCTGCTGCCAAAATGCATTATCTCACATTTCCCCAAATTATATTCCATCTGCCAATTAACCTACCTATATCCCTCTGCAGACTCTTTAAGGCATCCTCACTACATACCTTCACACCTATTTTTATGGCATCTGCAAACTCTTGACTACACTACATTCATATTTATCCTCCAAATCATTAATGTATTGTCAATAATTGTGGCTCCATCCCCGATCCTTAAAGACTGTAATTCTGAAAATACCCACTTATCCCATCTCTCTGTCTCTTTCAATTGGTTAGCCAATCCTCTGTGTTTTGCTAGGGTTTTGTTTGACAAAAGTAGGGAGTTACTGATCAGAAAGATGGGTAGATAGAACTAAGATAAAGACCATCCAGTTAATGGCCCACTCATGACCTGATCATAAACTCCTCCACTTATTGCCTCTAATCTCTAAGTTTTCATAATTTGGTGGACATTCAGGCGAAATATTAGATTAGATTAGATTAGATTACTTACAGTGTGGAAACAGGCCCTTCGGCCCAACAAGTCCACACCGCCCCGCCGAAGCGCAACCCACCCATACACCTACATCTACCCCTTACCTAACACTACGGGCAATTTAGCATGGCCAATATTGTAGGATAGCACATAGAATGACAACTATCTGTGGCTACTTGTTCTTTGGATTACACTTGAATAAAAGGTGCTGTTGAGTCTTGACTGTTATTAATAAAGAAGGATGGGAAAGCTATTGAACCAAGTAATCATGCAGTTCAAAAGAGGCACTTTGGCTCATCAAATCTGTATGCCAGAAATATTTGTTTAGTCTACTGCATGATCGCACTCAGGTGTATGTTACATCAGTAAGATAAAAATTATTACTAAGCCTATGAGGGACTCAGTGTATAAGTCTTCTTTCTACAAGATTCAGAGATATTTCTGCCTCTCCCCACCAAAGTACTGATAGCATCATCAGAATGATTGGATCTTCTTGCAGTCTCCAGTATTAAAGCTTTCAGGATCATAAGCTGATACAATACTTGTCTGTATTTTGTATTCACTCAAAGGACATGGGTATCACTTGGCTGGGCTGGCATTTACTTCCCATTTTTAGTTGCCCTTGAGAAGGTGGGGGTGAATTGTTTTCTTGAATTGCTACAGTCCAGACTTCAAAAGCATACATTCCATTCAAAATGTATAATGCGTGGTTTTCTTGAAGACTTAAATTTAATGCCATTTATAGCTTCAGAAAATCCCAAAATGCAGTCAACAAAGTGTTATCTTAATATAGGTAATGACTACTTAATCTGTTTTCGAGCGGTTGGTTGAACAATAAATATTGGTCACCAGGAAGAACTGCTTTGAGCTTTGTTGTGAGATCCATCTGTGTACAATGCAGTATTTCATTAAATGTCAGCTCAGAATACGTGCTCAAAGGCTAAGGGATTGGACTTTTAGCCTTTTGACTCACTCAGACTGAACAGCTGATCCAAGCTAATGTGCAGCCTGGAACCAAACTGCTGCTCTCAACTGGGACCCTTTGCAACATTTTCTAACACACAAGACATAATATTCAAATTATAACACATACTTGTCTGGCATATGTTCTGTAAATGGCCTTGCTTTGCAAATTGTTTGATATACATAGAAAAAAAGACAATCTTCTGTTGGTTTGCTTTAATCCTTATTTTAAATCCATTACTTTTAAGTGCTTCTTTCAGTCTCTCCACCAGACCCGTAAACCACCAATCTCTAAATTTGAGCCCTGTACAGCTCAAGCAGTCTCCAGACACAATCTGTGTTAGGCGGATCAACATCTATTATCAGAGTTGTTATTAACATAGTATGAAAGCTCGACATCACAAAAATGGTGTTCTTCACAGTTTCAAACAATATTTTCATTTAAATTAGAGCAAGGTCAGGCACTAGAGTTTGTAAAAAGTAAAAGTCTTCACTGCTCTCAAGTTTCAGTCGGAATTTTAGCTTGAGGAAAGCACGATGCTAATGATGAATTTAAGTTGTGTTCTGTTAAATGCTTCCTTGAAAAGGTGTTGTATTTCTGGCCTGCAACTTACGGAGTCTGGTGGTGGGTCGTGATGAAGGAACTGAGTTGAGTGCATTCTTGCTGGCTGGAGCGTCCATGCTAGTTGCAAAGAACAACTAGCCTCTGTTTGTATTGCTTGCTTGTGGACAGGCTCCCGACAAGTGGCTCAGTTAATACTTCAGATTCTCTGAAGTTTGTTGCCTGAGATATGATGTCACCTTCACACCACACAAATTTCAGGTATTGATTATTTCTAATAATAGACAATCTAATCCCCATTTTTTAACATTCAATGGTGTAACCATCACTGAACTATCAACATTCTGGGGATTACCATTGATCAGAACCTGAACTGAACTTGCCAAATAAATAGTGCCTACAAATGCAGGTCAAAGGCTAGGAATACTGCAGCCAGTATCTCACCTCGTGACTCCTCAAAGCTTGCCAACCATTTATGAGACACAAGTCAGGAATGTGATGGAGTACTCTCCACTTGCCTGGATGAATGCAGCTCCAACAACACTCAAGAACCATCCAGGACAAAGCAGCTTGCTTGATTGGCACTGTATCTCCATCCACTCCTTCCACCACTGATGCTCAGTATCAGCAGTATGTACCATCTACAAGATGCACTGCAGAAATTCACCAAGGCTCCTCGGACAGCACTGTCTAAACCCATGACCATTTCCGTTGAGAAGGATAAGGGCAGCAAATACATGGGAACTCCATCACCAGAAATTTCCCTTCCAAGCCATTTACCATCCCGACTTGGAAATATAATGCCGTTCCTTCAATGGGTGAAAATACTGGAATTCCAACCCTAACTGCATTGTAGGTCAACTTACAGCATGTGGACTGGAGCGGTTCAAGAAGGCTCACCACCCATTCCCAAGGACAACTGGGGATGGGGAATAAATGCTGCCCTGGCCAACAATAGCTCAAAGACCTAGAGATGACTCCACAACGGTAGTTTCCTATGATTAGGGAGGTCTCCTCAAGTCCCAATGTGCACACTCACTTTTTTAAAAAAACTCACCCAAAGTCTCAGAGTAAAACATCTTGGAGCCGGGTCTGCGAGAATCTTAACACTGTTCCTGAGTGAAAAATAAACTATTAAAAGTATCAGGCAGTGAAATATGACTTCATTATTACATTGAGCAATTGTTTGCAAATCTCTGAAAAGTGCGGTCAGTGTGCCACACCTGAATGCTGTCACAGCGAAATCATTGAATAACTACAGGCCAGACAGACACAGACCATTCAGTCAGTCAAGCCCTTAACCTGTTATCTGTAATAGAGATTTCACTTGTCACACCTTTCCCATAGCCATGCAAACTTTTCTCCTTCAGATAACTTATCCAATTCACTACTGAAAACAATAATTGAATCTGCCTCCATCAATCTTTTATAGAGTTGTAGGGTCATACAGATGTACAACATGGAAACAGACCCCTCAGAGAACATAGAACAGTATAGCACAGTACAGGCCCTTCAGCCCACTATGTTGTGCTGAGCATTTATCTTAATCTAAGATCAACCTAACCGGCACATCCCTCAATTTACTGTCATCCATGTGCTAGTCCAGCAGTCACTTAAATGTCCCTACTGTCTCTGACTCCACTACCACCATTGGCAGTGCATTCCATGCACCCACCACTCTCTGTGTAAAGAACCTACCTCTGACATCTCTCCTATACCTTCCTCCAATCACCTTAAATTGCCTTGAGGAAAAGTCTCTGGCTATCTACTCTATCTATGCCTCTCATTACCTTGTACATACCCATCATGTCACCTCGCTTCCTTCTTCTCTCCAGTGTGAAAAGCCCTATCTCACTCAACCTTCTTCATAAGAAACACTCTCCAAGCCAGGCAGCATCCTGGTAAATCTCCTCTGCACTCTCTCTAAAGATTCGACAGAGGAACCTCGATTATTCGAAGGATACAGGCAGGGAGTATTTTTGATTAATCAAATGCCAGGTAATCGATGCCAGACATAATAGTTTAAAAATGCATCAGGACCTTGTGATCTCGCTCAGATAATCCAAAATTCGGTTAATTGAATTCTGGATAATTGAGATTCCTCTGTACATCCTTCCTATAATGAGGCAGCCAGAACTGGACACAGTATTCCAAGTATGGTCTAACCAGGGTTTTATAGAGCTGCAGCAAAACCTCACAACTCTGAAACACAATCCCTCTGTTAATGAAAGCCAAAACACCATATGCCTTCTTAATAACCCTATCAACCTGGGTGGCAACTTTGAGGGATCTATGTATGTGGACGCCAAGATCCCACTGTTCCTCCACACTGCCAAGAATCCTGTCTTTAACCCTGTATTCAGCATTCAAATTCGACCTTCCAAAATGAATCACTTTGCATTTATCCAGGTTGAACTTCATCTACCACTTCTCAGCCCAGCTCTGCATCCTGTCAATGTCTTGTAGCTTGCAATAGATCTCAACGCTATCTACAACACCACCGACCTTTGTGTCATTGGCAAACATTCTAACCAACCCTTCCACTTCTTCATTCAAGTCATTTGTAAAAACTACAAAGAGCAGAGGCCCAAGAACAGATCTCTGTGGGATGCCACTGGTCACTGACCTCCAGTCGGAATACTTTCCATCCACTACCACTCGCTGTCTTCTTTCGACCAGCCAATTCTGTATCCAGACAGCCAAATGTCCCTGTATCCCATATTTCCTAACTTTCTGAATGAAAGTTAATCAAGGTTCTGTTGTGCTCTGGTACATTTCTTAGCAACCACTTCAAATCTGGTTCCTGAACCTTCTGCTAGAGGAAACATTTTTTCTATTTACTCTAGGCCCCTCAGCTGGTCACTCCTCAGACCCAGAATAAGGACAGCTGGGTTACAGTCAGGGGGAGGAAAGGGAACCAATAGATAGAGCAGGGATCCCCTGTGGCCATTCCCCTCAGCATTAAGTATACCGTTTTGGATACTGCTGGTGGGGATGGCCTACCAGGGGAAAGCCATAGTGGTCAGGTCTCTGGCACTGAGCCTGGCACTGTGGCTCAGAAGGGAAGGGGGAAGAAAAGAAAAACGCTCGTGGTAGGGGACTCAATGATTAGACAGATTGACAGGAGATGTTGAGGTCAGGAACAGGACTCCCAGAAAGTGCGTTGCCTCCCCGGTGCCAGGTCGGGGATGTTGCTGATTGGGTTTACAGGATCCTGAAGGGGGAGGGTGAGCAGCCAGAAATCCAGGTGCATACTGGCACCAATGATATAGCTAGGAAAGGGATTGAGGATCTGAAAAGTGACTACAGGTTGGAAGCTGAAGAGCAGGACCGTTAGAGTAGTGATCTCAGGTTTGCTACCAGTGCCACAAGATAGTGAGATGAGGAACAGTTAGCGAATGCAGCTTAACATGTAGCTGCGAGGCTGGTGCAGGAGGGAGGGCTTCAGATACCTAGACCATTGAGATACCTTCTGGGGAAGGTGGGGCCTGTACATGAAGGACGGGTTGCTCCTGAACTGGAGAGGCACAAATGTCCTGGGTAGGAAATTTGTTTGTGTGATTCGGGAGGGTTTAAACTAGTTTGGCAGGGGGGGTGGGAATCAGAGCTACATATCTGAGGGGGGGGGGGTAGTTGTAGATGGGCAGTGACAGGATGTAGTGAATCTATTGGGAAAGTTTTTCATGTGGTGAAACAAAGGGATCAGTTAAAGTGTGTCTGCTTTAACGCACGGGGTGTCAGAAATAAGAGTGATGAACTTAGAGCATGGATCAGTACTTGGGGCTACAATGTTGGGGCCATAACGGAGACGTGGGTTTCACAGGAGCAGGAATGGTTGCTAGATGTTCTAGGGTTTAGAACGTTTAAAAAGAACAAGGAGGGTGGAAAAAGAGGAGGAGGTATAGTATTGCTAATCAGAGAGTGCATTACAGCTACAGAAATGAAGGTTGTTAAGGAAGGTTTGTTGGTATGATTGGAAGGTAGGAACAGCAAGGGAGCATCCACCTTAGTAGGGTTTTCTACAGACCCCCCTAAATAGCAGTAGAGAGATTGAAGAACTCATAGGCTGGCAGATTTTGGAAAAATGCAGATGGAGCAGGGTTGTTGTTATGGGTGACTTCAACTTTCCCAATATTGACTGGAACCTCCTTAGGCAAAAGTGAGGACTGCAGATGCTGGAAATCAGAGTCTAGATTAGAGTGGTGCTGGAAAAGCACAGCAGGTCTGGCAGCATCCGAGGAGCAGGAAAATCGATGTTTTGGGCAAATGTCCTTCATCAGGAAGGCTGATGAAGGGCTTTTGCCTGAAACGTCGATTTTCCAGCTCCTTGGATGCTGCCTGACTTGCTGTGCTTTTCCAACACCACTCTAATCTGGAACCTCCTTAGTTCAGATGATTTGGATGGAGCTGTTTTTGTCAGATGTGCTCAGGAGGGTTTCCTTACTCAATGTGTAGACAGGCTGACGAGAGAGGAGGCCATTTTGCATTTGGTCCTTGGCAATGAGCCAGGACAGGTGTCAGATCTCATGGTGTGAAAACACTTTGGTAACAGTGACCACAACTGCCTCACATTTACCATAGCCTTGGAGAGGGAAAGGAGCAGTTACCAAGGGAAGATATTTAATTGGGGAAAAGGAAATTACGACACTGTCAGACAGGAGTTGAGAAGTACAGATCGGGAGCAATAGTTCCACAGAAAGGGCACAATAGACATGTGGAGACTGTTTAAGGAGCAGTTGTTGCAAGTGATGCACAAATTTGTTCCTCTGAGACAGGCAAGAAGGGATAAGATTAAGGAGCCTTGGATGACAAGAACAGAGGAGCTTTTATCATAAGGGAGAAGGCAGCTTATGTAAGGTGGAGGAAGCAAGCGTCTAGCATTGCTTTCGAGGATTACAGGTTTACTAGAAAGGAGCTCATAAATGGACTGAGGAGAACCAGGAGGGGGCACGATAAAGGCTTGGCAGGAAGGATTGGAGAGAACCCGAAGGCAGTTTACTCATACGTGAGGAATAAGAGAATGATCAGGGAGAAGGCAGGGTCAGTCAGGGATAACGTAGGGAACTTGTGCGTGGAGTCTGAGCAGATAAGAGAAGCCCTAAATTAGTTTTTTGATTTGGTTTTCACTAAGAAAAGGGACCTTGTTGTGAATGAGAACTTCGAGGAGCTGGGAGACAGGCTTGAACAGATCAAGATTGATGAAGTTGATGTGTTGGAAATTTTGGCAAACATTAAGATTGATAAGTCCCCAGGGCCAGACCAGATTTATCCCAGACTGCTCTGGGAAGCGAGAAAGGAGGTTGCTAAGCCGTTGGCGAAGATCTTTGCTTCCTCACTCTCCACAGAAGTCGTACCAGAGGATTGGAAGGAGGTGAATGTTTTTCCTTTTTTCAAGAAGGGCAATAGGGAAATCCCTGGCAATTACAGACCAGTCAGTCTTACGTCTGTGGTCAGCAAGGTTTTGGAAAGAATTTTGAGGGATAGGATTTATGACTATTTGGAAAAACATAGAGTGATTAAAGGCAGTCAACATGGCTTTGTGAGGAGCAAATCTTATTTAGTTTTTTGAGGAGGTGACGAGACAGGTCGATGAAGGTCGAGCAGTGGATGTGATGTATATGGGCTTCAGCAAGGCATTTGATAAGGTTCTCCATGGTAGGCTCATTCATAATTTCAGGAGGTATGGGATACAGGGAAAGTTGGCTGTCTGGATTCAGAATTAGCTGGCTGACAGAAGGCAGAGAGTGTTGCAGATGGAAAGTATTCTGCCTGGAGGACAGTGTTCAGTGGTATCCCACAGGGCTCTGTTCTTGGGCCTCTGAACTTTGTAATTTTTATAAATGACTTGGATGAGGACGTTGAGGGGTGGGTTAGTAAATGTGCCGATGACACAAAGGTTGGAGGTGCTGTTGATAGTATCAAGGGCTATTGCAGGCTGCAGCGCGACATAGACAGGATGCAGAGCTGGACTGAGAAATGGCAGATGGATAACTGTGAAGTGATGCATTTTGGAGGGTCAAACATGAATGCTGAATATAGGATTAAAGACAGGATTCTAGGCAGTGTGGGGGAACAGAGGGATCTTGATGTTCAAGTGCATAGATCCATCAAAGTTGTGACCCAAGTGGATAGGGTTGTTAAGAAAGCATATGGTGTTTTGCCTTTCATTAACAGGTGATTGAGTTTAAGAGCTGTGAGGTTTTGCTGCAACTCTACAAACCTTTGGTGAGACCATACTTGGAATATTGTGTCCAGTTCTGGTTGCCCTATTATAGGAAAGTATCAGAGGCTTTGGAGAGGGTGCAAAGAAGGTTTACCAGGACGCTGCCTGGACTGGAGGGCTTGCCTTATGAAGAAAGGTTGAATAAGCTCAGACTTTTCTCTCTGGAGCGAAGGAGGAAGAGAGGTGACCTGATCGGGGTATACAAGGTAATGAGAGGCTTGGATAGAGTCAATAGCCAGAGACTCTTCCCCAGGGCAGGATTGACTGGCACAAGGGGTCATCATTTTAAGATATTAGGAGGAAGGTACAGAGGAGACATCAGAGGTAGATTTTTACGCAGAGAGTTGTGAATGATGGAATGCATTGCCAGCGGTGATGGTGGAAGCAGAGTCATTACGGACATTTAAGCAACTGCTGGACATGCACAAGGACAGCAGTGAATTGAGGGGTGTGTAGCTTAGGTTATTCTATTTTAGATTAGGAATAATGTTCAGCACAACATTGTGGGCCGACGGGCCTGCTCTGTGCTGTACTTTTCTATCTCCTATGTTCTGTGTTCTAGAACCTCCCCCTCTTCAGGAGAAGGAACCCCAACCTCTGCCATCTATCCAATTAAATTAATGCCCTCATCCCTTGAACCATTCTCATAAATTTCTGTTACGTCCTTTCTCAAAGTGCATTGGCTAGAACTGAGGTCAATCTGTCCATCTTCCTTCCCATCTATCCACTCCATCCTCCCCTCTGACCTTTCACCCTTCACCTCCATCCACCTGTCGCACTCTCAGCTACCTTCCCTTCAACCGTACCCCCCCCCTCCCCTCCCATTTATCTCTCCACGCCCGAGGCTCCCAGCCTCATTCCTGATGAAGGGCTTTTGCCCGAAATGTCGATTTTCCTGCTCCTCGGACGCTGCCTGACCTGCTGAGCTTTTCCAGTACCACACCCTTGACTCTAATCGCCAGCATCTGCAGTCCTCAGTTTCACCTTTATAAAGGTTTGTCAACCTTCCTTGGTTTTTAAAAATTTATAGCACCTCGTTATAAAGAAGGTGCAAGGTATGTCAGCAATGTTGTTATTCTAGTTATATCTGCTGTGAGCTATACTTTATAAGGTACACGAATACCGAGACAACTGGATTGTTTTCAGGAATATGGTAGACAATAGCAATAAAACAAAACAGGGCAATTCTGTACAATCATGATAATTACCCCAGATAACTGTTATCATCACATTTAATCACAACATTCAGTGCCAGTTGATGGGTCCATCAAAAACACACACCGCGTTGTTTACCAACTCTTCCAATCTTCATCAAACAAAAAAACCCCTGATAGTGAGGAGCAGGTCAAAGGAATCAGGAACCATGACCTGCAAATGGGAACTGTCAAGAGTACAGTTAGAGTGATGGCTGTTGAATCCATTTTGCGAAAGGGCAAACATAGAGATGGATGGATGCAGTTAGGGTGTACATACAGAGGGGGCTTTATCACATAACTCCTGAAAATTGGTCTTGCTGGCTGCAGCCATTCAAGTGGTTAGGCTGTGAGACAGCTCTGTCCTGACTGTTTATGAACAAGAATCTGGCATGCAGCCAATACTATGTTGTCGAATAGCTGCCCACCACAGCAGAGTAGTGGGGAGGGGAGATTTGTAAAATTGACAGAGGCTAGCACAAGTTAAAGCTGACCTGCACTATCTAAAGTCAGCCTGTACCCCTCAAGGTGAGGTGCATTGTGGTTCGGATAGGCGAATGTCATTCTGACTTAGAGAAGACTGATTGTTGGCACAACATGAGACTGAGTGCACTTCAAAATTATCTATCATAGCATCGGAGGCCCTGCTGTAAAGGGGGGAATGAAGAGAACTGGGAGCCAGGTAGCCCTTCAGAAAAACTCAGAGAAAGCCATAAAATCAGACACCTGTGGTGATCAATGTTATAAATCAGGCCCCAAGGTACTTGGATGCAATCAAGCAAATAACCTTAGGCAAGCCATCGAGGGTCACCTAATTTATCTTTGAATGTCAAATGCCACCAACTCCATTACCATCCTCAGATACTACACAATACAGCTGTGAATATAGGAGGTATAGTTAGTAAGTTTGCAGATGACACCAAAATTGGTGGTGCAGTGGACGGCAAAGAAGGTTACCTCTGAGTACAACAGGACTGTGATCAGGTGGGCCAATGAGCTGAAGACTGGCAGATGTAGTTTAATTTAGATAAATGTGAGCTGTTGCACTTAGGTAAGACAAACCAGGTCAGTACTTATATGCTGAATGGTAAAGCCCTAGGGAGTGTTGCTAAACAAAGAGATACAGGGATGCAGGATTCAAGGACTTCACTCCTTGAAAGTGGAATCGCAAGTAGACAGGGTGGTGAAGAAGGCTTTTGGTATACTTGCCTTCGTTGGTCAGAACATTGCATATAGAGGTTGAGAGGTCATGTTGCAGCTGTACATGACATTGGTTAGGCCACTTTTAGAAAATTGCATTCAATTCTAAACTCATTTATAATCACTACAAGAGCCATCAGTGGTCAACAGGTATCTAACCCATAGGTAATCAATGGTGCCTTTAAATAATGATGGCCTTTCATGTTGAATGCATGTCTGGCCAAGCGTTATTAAAGGACAATAGCTGGAATATTGAGCTCCAAAACTGCACAGCTGGCATCAATTTAGAGTTCCACAATGGCTGGTATTAGTTTGCTGACTCACCATACTTCTGTGGGCACTCACTGACTGCTCATTATCTCCCTCACCAATCTGTGTTGTGTAGTGTAGTCCATTCAAAGGCCCAAAACTACTTTTTTGCCATGGGATGTGGGCATCACTGGCTGGGCTAGCACTTATATCCCATTGTTAATTGCCCACAGGGCAGTTCAAGGTCAACGACGTTGCTGTGGGTCTGGAGTCACATTCAGGCCAGCTCAGTTTCCTCATTAAATGACACTAGTGAACCAGATGGGTTTTTTCCAACAATGGCTTCATGGTCATTATTAGACTCTTAATACCAGATATTTAAAATAAAAAGATTGAATGTAATCTTTTGCTGCTGTGGGATTTGAATGCAGGTTCCATAATATTACCTAAACTGCTAGTTTAATAGACTAGGCATAATTCCACTAGGTCAGCACTTCCCCTGCTGGGTATCATGCACCATGTTGCATGCACACAATATCACAGCAGTGCCTCAGATTACAATGAACTACTTTTGAGAAATTGTGACTGTTCTGAAACAAGCTCTTTGACTTTGACTGCATTCCCTAAAATGACCACAAAGTGAATGACTGTTGAATGCAATTTTGTCTTTGTGCTGTTTTGGCTAGTGAAGAAATGTCAATCGAGACACTGGCAGGACTTTTCTATTTCAAGTATCGCATGAAGAATGATCATATGGGGAGCTGCTAAAGTGCGGCAACTTCCAGTCAAATCTTTGTCTGGAAAGGTGACAAATGAAAGATCAGCTTCCAGGATTTAGTAGGTAGCACCTGCACGTCGAGGACAGATACAGTGAAGGATCTAAAGGTACTGCTGAAATGTTCCCAGAAGGAAATCATTGGACTCTAAGATAAGACAAACCTCAAAACCAACTAATCTTAGTCTAAGATAACATTATCTTCTGTATGAGTGTTTGCAATGTGATATCGAACAGCTTGGTTTATCTATTATTCTTGTATCAGTTTCATGACATGTAGATAAGTGTTCTCTGAGCTCTATAATAAACACAACCTTCTTTAACGCATAATTTGATAGATGACGCATTAGATTGGGTTGCTTCAGTGCCACCCTAAGTTCCTATGGGAATGTACATAGTTCATGAGGTTTATTCTGGTTAACTATTCACTTCATACTGCTCATTTATTACGGGCGAGACGAGCTCTTTCTGAGGTAACTTCTCCCTTTTCTTCTTGCTGAAGTCTGCCTGTACCACTCCCAGCAGCTTTAAAGAAGCCTCTGTTGAGTGACAAGAATTGATTGCAGCAATCCACCCACCATCATAACTCTCTGTAACTCTCCAACCATCTGTTGCCACAGGGTATAGCCTTGTTATGTAATATTGGACAAGTCTGATTCCAGACTGAAACCAGGCTTGAAGAACATTAGGTTCCATTTTGCAAATCGATTTCCATAGTGGTGAGCCCCTGAACATATTCACTGAGGCTGTCAATGTACCTTTAACAAAAGAACATAGGTTTATTTCACAAAAGGAAAATAAATCACACATATAGTGTATTTATGGTCTGAACATTAACATCAAAATAATACATTCAACCCTGTTCTAGCAATAACTCATTGACTTCTCCTCAATTAACCTTGCCTCCATAGCAAGCAAATGACATTTTCCAGTCTATTAAAATAACAAACAACATTCACCATTCTCCAGTCTTCTTGGACTTCGTCTGTGGCTAAAGAAGATGCAAAGATCTCTGTCAAGGGCCCAGCAAACTTGTCCCTTGCCTCCTTCAGTATCCTGGACTAGATCCCATCAGGCCCTGGGGACTTTTCTACCTTAAAGGTTTTTCAAGACACCCAACACTTTCTTCTTGTTAATATCAACATGCCATAGAATGTCAACATACCCTTCCCTAATCTTACCATCATCCTTGTCCTTCCCCCTGATGAATACCAATCTGGAGTATTCATTAAGGACCTCATCCTCTTCCTCTAGTTCCAGGCATAAATTCCCTCCTTTGTCTTTGATTGGACCTAACCATTCCCTAGCTATCCTCTTGCTCGTAATATATGTATAAAATGCCTTGGGATTCTTCTTAATCATACTTACCAAAGATATTTCATGGCCCCTTTTCACTCTTTTAATTCCTTGTTTAAGTTTTTAAATAAAGACTCCTCAGATAAAGAAATAGTTCATGTTGAAATCAGACCTGAATAATGTTCAGACTTGGGCTGATAAGTGACAAGTTATAGTTCCACCACAGGAGTGTCAGGTAATGGCCATCTTGAAAAAGAGGTGATCACCTTCATTGTACACTGCGATCATCAAATCTTCTGCCTTGAGTCTATTGACCAGAAATTGAATTGAACCAGAAACTTATATTTGTGGCCATAAGAACAGTTCATAATCTGGGTATTCAAGAGATGGGTGACCCTGAGGAAGTAACCAGAAAGATTGATGAGGGCACAGCAGCAGATGTTGTTTATATGGACTTTAGTGAAGCCTTTGAGAAGGATCTGCATGGTAGACTATTTGGTAAAGTTAGATCACATGGGATTGATGTTAAGCTTGCTAATTGGACACAAAATTAACTTAATAGTAGGAGTCAGAGGGCGGTAGTGGAGAGTTGTTTTTTGGCTTGGAGGCCTGTGACCAGCTGTGTTCCACAGGGATCGGTGCTGGGTCCACATTTGTTTGTCATTTATATAAATGATTTGGATGAGAATTTAGGAAGCATGCTTGCACATGGCAGCAAAATTTGTGGTATAGTGCTCAGTGAAAAATGTTATCTAAAACTACAAAGAGTACTTCATCAGTTAGGTCAAAAGGCTGACGAGTGGCAGAATTTAGTTTGGATAAATGTAAGGTATTGCATTCTGGTAAAACAAGCAAGGGCAGGACTTATACAGTTAATGGTAAAAGCCTGTAGAACAGGGAGAGACTGAAGGATTCAGGTAGGTCTTTAAATCTGCATCACAGGTAGACAGGGTAGTTATAGCATGCTTGCTGTCATTGCTCAGACCTTTGAGTACAGGAGTTGGGACGTCATGTTGAGGTTGGAGAGGACATTGGTGAGGCCTCCTCTGGAGTACCGTGCACAGTTCTGGTCACCCTGCTGTAGGAAGGATATTAATAAATTGGAAGGAGTACAGAAAAGGTTTACCAGGATGTGGCCAGGAATGGCGTGCTTGAGTTATTAAAAATAGGATGGATAGGTTGGAACTTTTTTCCCTGGAGCATAGGAGGTTAAGTGGTGACCTTAGAGAAGTTGATGAAATCATGAGGGATATAAATGAGGTAAATGGAAGGTGTCTTTCCCTAGCGTGGATGAGTTCAAAACTAAGGGGCATATTTTTAAGGTGAGAGGAGAAAGACTTAAAAAAGTTCACGTGTGGAATGAACTACCAGAGGAAGCGGGCACAGTTACATTTTAAAGATATTTGGATAAGTACGTGAATAGGAAAGGTTTAGAGGGATATAGGCCATTCATGGGCAGGTGGGACTAGTTTTGTTTGGGAACATGGTCAGGGTGGACTAGTTGGACCACAGGGTCTGTTTCCATGCTGTACAACTCTATGATTCTACAACTCCTAACTCCCCAATGACTTCACACCACCTTTATGCACAAGTCAGAAGAAGGCTTTTCGTTTGTCTGGATGGATTCTACTCAAGAAACTCCATTCAGACTGAAGCAGCTTGCTTAACAAGTGGATAAAAGCAAATTACTGCTGGTGCTGGAATCTAAAACCAAAAGAGAAAATGCTGGAAAATCTCAGCAGGTCTGGCAGCATCTGTAAGGAGAGAAAAGAGCTGAAGTTTCGAGTCTAACTGACCCTTTGTCAAACCCACCCAGACCCATTCCCCTACATTTACCCCTTCACCTAACACTAGGGGCAATTTAGCATGGCCAATTCACCTATACGTGGGAGCTTTTGCAGTTTCTCATCCAACTCACATGCTCTCCTTACTTGAAAGTGTAGTCCAATGCTTGATAAAAATCCTTGAATTCTGTCCCTAACAGCATTGTCTGTGTACTTACACCACATGGACTGCAGCAATATAAGAAGATTTTTTATTGGATAATGAATGTTGCCTTTGCCAGCAATGTTAATGTTCTGTACAAATGAACAAATTAAGAAAGTTACAGCCTCATTAGATGTAAGCTTGCACACTGAGCTGGAAGGTTCATTTTCAGATGTTTCGTCACCATACTAGGTAACATCTGCCTCACTATTGAAACTCAGCTTACTCAAATGCTTCTGTATGTTTCAGGTCATACAGTCATAGTATGAAGCTCTGACGTTAAATTCCCTCAGACATTTCTATTGTTGGCATGAGACATGGATATTACTGATAAGGCCATCATTTATTACCTCCCTAGACAATTCCAGAGGGCAGTTAAGAGTCCACCATATTGGCATGGGTCTGGAGTCACATATAGGCTGGACTGGGTAAGATGGCAGATTTCCGCATTGTAGGAGTAGACAGCATTTCATGGTACTATAAATCCAGATGATGGGGTTTGAACGCATGTCCCTGTAACATTGGCCTCAGGACTCTGGGTTAGTCGATCATTGACATGACCAGTAGACCATTGTCTCCCCTTGTCATTCTCCCTATCGTCTCTCCTTGAATTCTGTGCAGATGTTTGCTGCCGTGTGCTGCTGCTGTCATTGTTCCAGGTTTCAGTGGAAAGTAAATGCAACAGCCTGGGTCAGTAATCCATAACAAGCAAATCCAGTGAAGCAATTCTTGCCAAATTGTGCTTCACCAACTCTTCCAATGTGGTAAAGTCTCAGTAAGACAAACAACAGAATCCAGCTCGGCAAATGAGAGATTTACCTCTAAGAAGGATGTGAGTACCCTTAAATAAAAAAAACAAGGCTGTTGAGGAATTGATCACACTATGATTTCTTGGGAAGTTCATACAAATGATGTTTTGGCTGTGCACAAACACCAAGTTAACTCAAGAGACCAAATCCCACTGTTGAACCTTCATTTTCATACTTAATGACAGCTACAGCTATAGCAAGTTGCCTATTATCAAGCAATAGGAACAAAATGGTATAATGTGCGTCTCTGGTGGTCTCTCCAAAGCAGCAGTGGACCTCATTGCATCATTTTTTAACCTCTAGAAATGTGCAAGAACATTTGCAATTTCTATCTCTTAATGTCCTTCTGTGGTACGCTGCATCACCAAGGCTGTTGAGGTGGTGAATATTGGTGGGATTTTAAGGAGCAAGTTGTCTAAACAAAGCCAATATTGAGACCAACCAGGTTTACAGTTTATCTGCCCTCATTAATAGATCCAATATGTCCAGCTGGAGTTTATAATGGTTCTAATTCTGTTTTTATTTTATGGTCGGTAAGTCCTACTGTGATAATTCACTGCAGTGACATGGAAATGATTGTGAACATGTGTCAATGATACCATTTTAGAATATTCCACTGCGGCTTCCTAATTCAAACAAGTTCACTTCTCAACAATCAAATTACAGCCCGGAGGCTGTTTTGAGACTTGCTATTAACATTGCGATAAGGATCATGTGAACTTAACTGGATTTTATGAAGAGCACACTGTTACTTGGATTTTAAATTTGGGGCGGGATCTTATGGCGTCTTGGCAAGAAATCTGAGAAAATTATGCGAGAATTCGCCTTTCTTGCCCTTGAGAGCAACAAGTCAAATTTTCAAAACGTCTTCAGAGCACTGAGATGGAATCCTTACCCTTGAGCAGTGAGAGCTATAGTAATGGGCTTATTGCTTGTTATCACTCTCATTAATCAAATCAAGCCTTATAAAGTGCGGGTTTCATTTCTCACTGGATGGAAACTGGCCATCAGGAAAGTGGGAGAAGGTGATGTCCAAGTGGTATTATCGCCGGACTGCTAATGCAGAGACCCAGATCATGCGAAGACAAGTAGTGAGCATGACACAACGAGTCGCAGAGGGATATAGATAGGTTGAGCAAGTGGCAAATGGTATGTAAAGTGTGGAAATGACGGGATATCCACTTCGGCAGCAAGAAGAGAGGAGCTGAATATTATTTAAATGAAGAAAGACTGCAGAAAGCTACAGCACCATGTGGTTTGCAGTTCACACAATAGACTACATAAACTTAGCATCAAGTGGGTAATAGGGAAGGTGCGTATTAGCCTTTATTTCAAGGATGTGGAGTATAGAAATAGGGAAGTAATGCAAGCTGTACAAGGCATGATTCAGACAACAACTGCTGCACAGTTGTGGTCCCCCTGCAAACAAAGAATATATTGGTATTGTCAGCAGTACAAAGTAAGTCCTGAATATAGATGGAATATCTTACGAAGCGAGGTTGAGTAACGCCATAGAGCCATGTAGCACAGAAGATGCCCTTCAACCCATCAAGTCTATTCTGATCTATCTACACTTGCCCACCTTCCAACACTTGCCCCTTAGCCTTGAATGGTGTGACATTTCAAATGCTCATCAATGTGATTTTTAAAAGTTGTGAGGGTTTCCTGTTTCTATTACCCTCCCAGACGTTCATCATCCTCAAATCCACTCCGAAATTTGGTACCCTTTATCCCTATTCACCCTTATTATTAACATTTCAACGAAGGGGAAACGGCTGCTTTCTATTTAAAACAAAAACTGAAAGAAATGTGGACGCTGTAAATCAGAGACCAAAACAGGAACTGCTGGAAAAGCTCAGCAGGTCTGGCAGCATGTGTGGAGAAAAATCAGAGTTAGCAACTTTTGAGAAGATTTGTAGCTCAGGTTGATGATAAGTATGTAAGTTAGCTCGCTGAGCTGTAAAGTTTATTTTCAGATGTTTCGTCACCATACAAGGTAACATCATCAGTAAGAGTCCCTGGTGAAGTGCTGGTGCTCTCTATTTATAGGTCTTGGTTTCTTAAGGAGGGTGATGTCATTTCCAGTCCTTTTTTCCCAAGGGAAGGTAGATAGGCTCTAAATCGATGTGTTTATTGATGGAGTTCTGGTCAGAATGCCATGCCTCTAAGAATTCTCGTGTGTGACTTTGTTTTGCCTGCCTAGGGTGTGTGTGTTGTCCCAGTCAAAGTGGTGTCTCTCAATCTGAAACATTAACTTTGACTTCCCTCCACAGACGGTACCAGAACCTTCCTTCTATTCACCCTGACCATGCCCCTCATAATCGTATTGACCTCAATCAGGTACCCCCTCAGTCTTCCCAGTTCCAAAGAAAACAACCTGAGCCTATCCATAGGTTGGGCCTGTGCTCACTGGTGTTTAGAAGAATGAGAGGTGATCTGATTGAAACATACAATTTTCCGAGAGGATTTGCTTGACAAGGTAGTTGTGGAAAAGTTTCTTCCCCTTGTGGGCAAGTCTACGATTAGGAGGTATAATCTCAGCATCAAGGGTTATGGAGAAAAGACAGGAAAATGGACAGGAAAATGCACTGGTGGGAAACCATTCCAGCAGCCAATCCCATGTCCCCGCTGCTTGTCCTCGAGTTTCCATCACATGCATGTAATGGAAACTCAAGGGCTCTCTGGACATTTCAATATGATCTGCCCTTCCCCACCACTACTCAGCAGGCAAACATTCTACCCTCCATTCTCATCCCAATAAGTTCACCCTCCCCTGACCAGTTTTCCCACCTCCTAGGGGACTGGAAAATTCTTCCTTAGTTACCCTTGGGTAGTTAGAGGAGCTTCTTGGAAATATTACACACTAGGGGCTTTCGAAATGGACTGGCAGCAGGAAAAAACCGCAGCCTAATTTTGGCATCTACTGAAGGCAACCAAACATAACCCTGATCCTGCTGACGTCACCCTTACACTCAAACAATTCTAGTTTTAAAACTAGCCCATTGATTTTCAGAAGCTCTTGAAACCTATCCATTGTGTCTATGTTTTACTTATTTGGTAGTCTTTACAATGCTACGTATGGCACTGTTTAGTACACAACAGGCTTAATTCCACTGCTGTTAGTGGTTTTCTCTGCATGACCCACACAAATATGAATAGAACAGAGACCTGAAGCTCAAAACAAGTCAAGACAATGTTGCGGCAATAGTATTGAAGGCTTGTGCCGTAGAACTTGCCGCTTTCCAAGCCAAGCTGTTCCAGTACAGTTACAACACCAGCACCCACCCGACAGAGTGGACTAATTGAGTAGGATGACGACTATTACTTTGCAAGCCGGAGGAAGTGGTGGAGGCTGGTACAATTACAGCATTTAAAAGGCATCTGGATGGTATATGAATAGGAAGGGTTTAGAAGGATATGGGCCAAGTGACGGCAAATGGGACTAGATTAGGTTCGGATACCTGGTCGGCATGGATGAGTTGGACTGAAGGATCAGTTTCCGTGCTGTACATCTCTATGACTATATGTCTCTAAATTCACTTTCTGTCAGAAAACAATCTTAGGAATAGGCATCTAGGATTGAGAATTTAATATAATTTAAACCATCTGGAAGTAAATATTGGTATATTTAAAAGTGACTGCCTACTGAACATGTCATAGCAAGAATCCGACTGGTTCACTAACGTCCTTTAGGGGTGTGAGTGACCATCTTTACTTAGTGTCACACTTCACTGGGGGTAGCACACGAGAAACCAGGCCTTGCCATTCCCAGAATTGTGACAGAAGTTAGTGATTTTAAAAAGTATGCAAAGTTCCGCAATTTACCAACTTTCAGCTCCTGGTTGTTGTCGGCCCAGCTGTGGTCTCCTGGTTATTGCGAGGTAGTGATGGCAGCCTCTGGTTGTGGTAGGCCCAGACTGGGGTCTCCTGGTTATTGGAGGTGGTGATGGTAGCTCATGGTTGTGGTAGGCCCAGAGTGGGGTCTCCTGGTTATTGCAAGGTGGTGATGGTAGCTCATGGTTGTCGTAGGCCCAGCTGGGGTCTCCTGGTTATCAGCAAAGTATCGATGGCAGCTCCTGGTTGTGGTAGGCCAAGAGTGGTGATTCCTGGTTATTGCGAGATGGTGATGGTAGCTCATGGTTGTGAAAGACCTGGAGTGGGAACTCCTGGTTATCAGTGAGATGGCAGTAACAGCGGAGCCCATGGCTGCTGGTTGAAGAGCAAATGTGGGTCCAGAATGGGACCAAGCATCGGCGGTGGTGGTGAGCTGGACCCAGCAGTGAAGAGATGGCACCTGAAGAGTGGTGAGTCCTATGTTAGGGGGTCTAGCGCAGGCGGCAGCGAGGCAATGGAGGAAGGGTGATGGTGCAGGTGCTGTTGGTGAGCCGGCTCAGGAGGTGGTAGATTGAAGACAGACTCTCTATCAGGGAGACCGTTTTATTCTTACACTATTCAAAATGGCACCAGATTGTGGCAATGGCTGAAGGTCTTCACTGTATTTTATTGTATTATTCGCTGCAAAAAACAAGTCACAATAAATCGTCAACAATTCATTCAAGTGATTGGAATCTAGTAAAAGTTATAAACAGTTGTCATGTGATACTATTGATTAAAGCTCTAATCCTGTTAGAAACTCCACTGACACACAGGCACATTCAAACAGACAGGGAGATAGGTTATTGAACACAGGAGATGAACTGGAAAGACAGTTCAGAATATTGTTGAGATGGTATTTATTACCCTTCTGCTGGACAGCATGTTGCATCAGTCTTTTTTTTTACAGATGCTTCCATCGGCTGTTAAGAGACTTGGGGACCAGTTTCCTTATTAAAAAGTCTCTGACTTTCCTGTTAGAAGTCACAGCTTACAATAACATTTGCAGGAAAGATAAACCGGTTTTTTTCACATTCACAATGAGTTTTGAGTACAGAGAAAGAGTGACCGCTCCAGAGATAGAGACTGTTCCTGAATTAGTTGGGACCTCCTTCCTAACATCTGGGGGCTAATGCCAAATTTTGGAGGGCAATATCACAGACGAGTCAAGCAGCAGCCTGACATAGCCACAGTTACGGAATCATACCTGACAATGTTCCAGACATTACCGTCACCATCTCCGGCTATTCCCACCTGCAGGACAGATCCAGCAGAGGTGTAGCACAGTGCAGTCGGGAGGAAGTTGCCCTGGGAGTCCTCAATGTTGACACTGGACTCCATGAAGTCTGATGGTTTTGGGCGAAAGGTGGATAACGAAACCAACTTCTGATTACAATATACAACCCTCCCTTGGCTGATGAATCAATACTTCTCCATGTTGAATAAAATTTGGAGGAAGAAATGAGGTTGGCAAGGGTGTAAAATGTAGTCTGGGTGAAGGATTTCAAACCTCATTCCTGATGAAGGGCTTTTGCCCAAAACATTGATTCTCCTGCTCCTCAGATGCTGCTTGACCTGCTGTGCTTTTCCAACACCACTGTAATCTTGACTCTAATCTTCAGCATCTGCAGTATCCACTTTCACCCGCCTGAAGAATTTCAATGTCCCTCAAGGATGTAGCCGTGAGACTGAATCTGTAGCAGGTGGGTGAGGGAATCAACAAGACGGTCCATACTTGACCTCACCCTTATTTGTTTGCCTGCTGCAGATGCATATGTCCATGACAGTATCAATAAGAGTGTCACCACATAGTCCTTGTGGAGACAAAGTTCCACCTTCACATTGCACATAACCTCCATTGTGATGTACAGCACTAACACCATGCTAAGTGGGACAGACTTCAAACAGATCTAGCAATTCTAAAACTGAGCATCCATGAGACACTGTGGCCCACAAACAGCAACACAATCTGTAACCTCATAGCCTGGCATATTCCCCACTCAACTATTGCCTGGTTCAATGGACAGTGAAGAGTGATGAAGGCAGAGTGGTAGACATTGACCTTATGAATTTCAGCAAAGCGCTCGACAAGTTTCTGCATGGTAGGCTGGTTAGCAAGGTTAGATCACATGGGACCCAGGGCAGCTAGCCAATTAAACACAAAGGTAGGAGTCAGAGGGTAGTGGTAGAAGGTTGCTTTTCCATCTGGAGGCCTACGTGCCATAAAGATTGGTGCTGGGTCTACTGCTTCTCATCATTTGCATAAATGGTTTGGATGTGAACATCGGACAAATCCTTAGTAAGTTTGCAGATGACACAAAAATAGGTAGTGTAGTGGACAGTGAAGAAGTACTACAGGACTTTGTTCAGATGGGCCCATGGACCAAAGAGTGGCAGGTGGATTTTAGTTTTGATAAATGTGAGGTATAGCATGATGGCAAGTTAAACCAATGGAGGAGCCGTACACTTAATGGTAAGGCCCTATGGTGAGTTGCCGAAAAAGCAGGTCAAGGTGTACAGGTCCATAGTCCCTTGAAAGTGGAGTCACAGATAGACAGAGTGGTGAAGAAGGCAGTTGATAAGCTTGCTTTCATTGGTCAGTGCATTGAGTATAACAGTTGGGATGTCATGTTGTGGTTCTACAGGACATTGGTGAGACCACTTTTAGAATACTGCATGCAGTTCTGTTCATCCATCTGTAGGAAGGTCGCTGTTAAACTTGAGGGGATGCAGAAAAGATTTACAAGGATTTTGCTGGGATTGGAGTGTTTTAGCATAGGTAGAGGCTGACTAGGCTGGGGCTGTTTTCCTTGGAGCATCAGAGGCTTGGGGTCGGGGGTTGGGTGGTGACCTCATAGAGGTTTATAGAATTATGAGGGACATGGATAGGGTGAGTAGCCAAGGTCCTTTACCTAGAGTGGGGGAAATCTAAAATTAGACAACATCGGTTTAAGGTGAGCGGGGAAAGATTTAAAAAGGACTTGAAGAGTAATTTTTTTCATGCAGATGGTTGTGCATGTATGGAATGAGCTGCCAGAGGAAGTGATAGAGGCTGGTACAATGACAGCATTTAAAAAGCATTTACTAAGTATATGAATAGGAGGGGTTTTTAGGGATATGGGCCAAATGCTGGCAAATGGGACTAGGTCAGATTGGGACGTCTGGTTGGTGTAGATGAATTGGACCGAAGGATCTGTTTCTGTGCTGTATGACACTAGGACTCTATTACTCACCACCCAATGAATCACCTTCCATCCATGTCAAATCACTCAAGTCACTCCATCAAGGGTTTACCTCAGACCTATGCTGAGACCAAATAAAATAAAATTCTAAATATCTATTGCAGACTTCACAAAATATAAAAGGAATTTTGCTGAAAAAGGCCCATTTAAAACATTTATATCCCCTCAAGTACTTAATCCTTTATGAGAACAAGCATTTGTATTCATAATCCAACCTCAAAGAAAACTAATTGTTTATTAACTTTTTGCAGCTGCCAGTAAAACTCTGAAGTTACAAAGCCCCCACTGTGTTAATAATAGGTTGTGAAAGCATTCACGCAGGAATAATACTACAGTGGGAAGTCTCAGATCATGTTACTAAGAAGCTATTGAAACTGGAATGTCTGATACTCTTTAACTCAAAGCCCTAGCAGTTTGTTTTCTTTTCAAAATTTACAGGGAAGGAATTTAAACAACTTGACAGCTTCATAATTCTACAGACCGTAGCTACTTATTAGGAAGATTTACGCTGACTGATAAACATCAAAAGGCTTGCACTGCAAAAAAAAGGACCTTGCTGCAGTTAAAATGGAGTCTCTTTGAACTCAACACTGAGTTCCAATGGCCCTACTGGGTTCAGGTCTTCTAATCCTGCCCTTTACCTTCCAGGAGAAAATAGGAGGTGGGAGTGGAGTTAGACATCTGGCTTCTGGATCATTTTAGGATAACATGCTCATCCTCATGGCTTGGTGAAAACCTGAGCACCTGTCAGGAAGTTGGTTATAACATGGAAAGAGAGGTGCATATGTGTTTACATGGTGTCTGTCAGGACCTCAGAATGCACCAATGTCCTTTACAAACAATGTCACATTTTTGGACCCCATTGCATCTAATTTGCAACAGCATCTAACTTGCAGAAGTGTTAGTTCCCAGGTACTGAAACAAACACATTTATGAGATTGGAGAAAGTGAGGACTGCAGATGCTGGAGATCAGAGCTGAAAATGTGTTGCTGGAAAAGTGCAGCAGGTCAGGCAGCATCCAAGGATTCCTGAAGAAGGGCTCATGCCCGAAACGTCGATTCTCCTGCTCTTTGGATGCTGCTTAACCTGCTGCGCTTTTCCAGCAACACATTTTCAACATTTATGAGATTATCTGATTTCAACAAGGAACTGCTCGCAAGAAAACCAGGTGTGCACCCCTGTTTTTCAAAGAGTACCAAGGGATCTTTAATGTTGACACGAGAGAGTAGGGCTTTATACCATCTTATTCAAAAGATAAATATTGCAGTGTGTCAGCCTGGAAGAGGTGCTTACAGGTAGGGCTAGAGCCCATAGCTTTCTAACTCAGTTGTGACTTTTCAGAGCTACATATTAGAATGCTGTTTGAAGAAACATTAGAGCCCTAGCCCAGACACTGGTTTCATGTTATTTCAAAAATCCTTGAGACAAAATATGTTCATACAAAAACTCTCCTATTAAAAGTCCCAAAATGCCAGTGACTCAAGGGCACTCTCATGCCAGACAAAACAAACAGTGTTTTTCTCAGACAGTTGTAGACATTGGGATAGTTCATTGAAACTACTGATAATTGAGGTGCTTACATCAACAATCAGGGAGCTTTGTCCAAGGCAACACAAGCGAGGTGAATGTAACAGTGCAAAGGGATAGCAAACCATTATAAAATAAGGTGCGATGAGCAGAATGGCCTCTTTCTGTTCAGTCAAGTTTTCTAATGGAAATATTAAAATTGTTTTCAATCCTTCCATGGGCTTTCCCGTGTGATTCTACAATCTCCTGAGATCTTTTACTCCTCCTGTGCTGCTGACTTGCATGTTTATGATGTTAAATTATTTCTCCACAGACGACTGCACCTTTAGCTCTGAATTTTCTGGAATTTTCATCCTAAACCTCCAATCACCGCCTAACCCCCCCACAAACTTGTCTCTCCCTCTTTAAGACTCTCCTTAAAACCTAACTCTTTGATTAAGCCTTTTGTCGCCACTTCTGATATCCTTATGTGGTTTTGCTTCAAATTATATGATAGTTCTTCCATGAAACACTATGGGACATGTTACCATATTAAAAGTGCTGAATACATGCAAATTTTTGTTGTTGCAAATGGTGTCATACCCTGCAATTTAGCTGCTTTGCAGTTGATATGGGATAGTTGAAGCTCAATTGGAAAAGCACAGCAGAATGGTAGTGAGTTGTTTGACAGATGGGCAAATGTATCATCTTTCGGTTAACAGTTGATATTTTTATTCACCCTAGGGCTGAGGTTAACTTAAAAAAACCTGAAACCTCATCTGAAGTCCCCAAAGAAAAGCTGTAAGCAAATTCCTGAGGCTTGTATATTTCTCAAAATAATAACTGGAAACTCCACCAAATCACTAACCATTTTCCTTTAATAGAGAGGACTGTGTTCGTGTTAACGATTTTATTATTTAGCTTTAACCTCAGACCATGTTTTGGTATATTTCTCTATTGTATAACTAAACCTCCTCACTTGTCAATGTACAATTTGAAACTCTGATGGGTAATGACGCAGCTAGACCTTATTGAACATGACAGGCATGTCCATGTTCCTACATGGAAAACTGTGAACTGGCAAGATTGAGCCAGACAAGGGACTGCAACACTGTAGTGTGAATTAATCGACCCGTTCTGCTTGGAGTTGTGGAAACAATTTCTTTCAGCCTCAGTAGGCAGGAGTTCTACTAACTGAGGCGTGCCTGATATCTTAAGTACATTTGAATGGACATTGAGCACAGCACCAAGGCATTAAGTGTCTTGAACTATAGTCCCTGTATTAATGGAGAAACCATGCAGCTAATCTGTGGAATGCAGCTGCCATAAGCAGTGATGAGATACTGGTTAGATCATTAGTTTTCATGGTGTTGATAAACAGGTAAATATTAGCCAGGACAGTGGAGATAACACACTTACTTTCCTTCGAGATAGGGTCATGTTATATTTTATGTCCATCTATGAGGGCCAGGTGGGACCTTCGGTTAACATCTCAGCTGACTAACAGCCCCTCCAAAGTCAGCGCTCTCCTAGTAATGCTTACGTAGTCATAGCCCCACTGTCTCATTGGAGACAGAGGATTAGTGATGGATATACCTGAGGGTCACCGCACCTCAGGCGAGAGGAGAGATTGAGAAGGCAGGACTTTTCATGGTAACCTCAGTTAGTGCACAAAGTTAAAAATCACACAACACCAGGTTATAGTCCAACAGGTTTAATTGGAAGCACCAGCTTTCGGAGCGACGCTCCTTCATCAGGTGATAGCCACTACGCTCCAAAAGCTAATGCTTCCAATTAAACCTGTTGGACTATAACCTGGTGTTGTGTGATTTTTAACTTTGTACACCCCAGTCCAACACCGGCATCTCCAAATCATGACTACTATCAGTTAGTGCAGGAATTGAACCCAAGCTGCCATCATCACTTTGCATTGCAAACCTACACCAGAGTGTCAGCCTATCAGTTTTGAGCTCAAGTCACCGACCTGAACTTGAACTCCCAGCCTTGCAAAGCAGAGGTGAGAATGCAAGCCACAGGGTGACCTGATAGAAGCACGCCCTTTCGGATAGCATGGCTTCATATGTTAGTCTTTAAATTGAAAAATTGCTGAAGTGTCGCTATAATGTCAATTCTGTGGTTGCAAAGTGTTGCAATCAACCACACATTTCACTGTTGTGACAATCTGTCATTTTCCCTCACCTCTTGCCACAGCAAACTTGCAGACAGTATAAGCATCATTCTCGGCTGGAAATTTTTGTTGAAGTCTATATGTGTGTGTGCCTGTGTGTTTTGATTGGATTGGATGACTTGTTTGTAAAAGACATTTGGGCGTCTAATTTGGATGACTGCCTTGATGTGAGGCGAATTATGTTGCAATCATTCCACTGGGCTCTTTCAGAGATGACAGTGTTAGCTCGCCTGCCTCTTTGCCAGGACCTTTGGAAAACTGGTGTTTGGAAGAGGACAGGGTGGGGTGAGAAATCAGTTTGCAGCAGGAAATTCAAAGTGACACACAAGTTTATGCTAACCAGAACAGCTTATAACACACTGGTGATAGGATTGGGAGGTATTGAGGAACTTAAACATTTTCAAAAAGGGACACAAAGTCACAACTTTGCATCTTGTACCCATTAGGACCAGCGATCTCATTGACCTTGCATTCGCCCCATTCCACCTGTCCTTCCATGTCCTTTGAAGTCTATCACTATCCACTTGGGGCAGCATGGTGGCTCAGTGATTAGCAAATTACCTCACAGTGCTCAGGGTCCAGGTTCAATTCCAACCTCAGGTAACTGTGTGCATGGAGTTTGCAAGTTCCCCCTGTATCTGCTTAGATGCCTTCTGGGTGCTTTGGTTTCCTTCCACAGTCCAAAGATGTGCAGGTTAGGTGAATTAGCCATGCTAAATTGTGCAGATGAGATGGATTAGCCAAAGGAAATGCAGTTTTTATAGGGATGGGGTGTGTCTGGGTGGGATGCTCTTTGGAGGGTCAGCATGGGCTGAATGGTCTGCTTCCACACTATAGGGATTCTATGATTCACTTTCAAGCTTTGTGTCATTTTAAGTATTTGAAATGGTTCCCTGCACACTGAAATCTGTGTCATTTAGATCTAGATAAGCTGTGGTCCAAGTGCCAACCATTGTGTTCTACCCTCTGGTCTGAAAACCAACTATTTATCAGTTCTCTCTGTTTCTTTGAGAAAATACAAAGGATCCTCATCAAAATGATTCAGATCAGTGGCCTGAACAAGTGTCCCTTGTTTGCACATTCTGCTGATATGAAGCTTTTGTTTAGTTTGTTCAGGGAAAGCTGTGTCACTGGCTAGGCCAGCATTTATTGCCCAGAGGATAAGGAAGAGTCAACCACATCATTTATGCATTTGGAATCATATGAAGGACAGACCAGGATAGGTATGATAGATTTCCTTCCCCTCTGGGAAACAGAGAACCAGATCGTTTTTACTACAGTCAGCAATAGTTACATTGTTGTCCTTTGGCTCATTATTTATTTCAGATTCAATTTCACCATTTGCCATTCTAGGATTTGAACTCATGTTTCCAGAAAGTTTGTAACTTGTATAATTTATATTTGGATGAGAATTTTGGAGGCATGGTTAGTAAGTTTGAGGATGACACCAAATTTGGTGTATAGTTGACAGTGAAGAAGGTTATTAAAGATTACAATGAGATGTTGATCAAGTGGGGCAGTGGGGAGGAATGGCAAATGGAGTTTAATTTGGATAAATGCAAGGTATTGTGTTTGCTAAAACAAAGAAGGGCATGACTTATGCAGTTAAAGGTAGGGCCCTGGGTAGTGTTATTGAACAGAGAGATTCAGGGGTTCAGGTACATTGTGCTTTGGTAGTTGCATCACAGGTAGATAGGGTGGTTTAAGAAGGTGTTTAGCACACTAGCCTTCATTGCTAAGATCATTGAGTATAGGGAGTTGGGGCGTCATGTTGAAGTTGTACAGGATGTTGTTGAAGCAACTTTTGGAGTACTGTGTACAGTTCAGGTTGCCCTGCTATAGGAAGGATATTATTAAATTGCTGGGTTTAAAAAAGATTTACCAGAATGTTGCCGGGAATTGAGGGTTTGAGTTATCAGGAATGGCTGGATAGACTGGGACTTTCTTTCACTGGAGAGTAGGACATTGAGGAATGACCTTACAGTGGTTTATAAAATCATGAGGAGCACAGATGAGGTGAATAGTGAAGGTCTTTCCTGTGAGGTGGAAGAGTTCAAAGCTAGGGGGTATATTTTTAATGTGAGAGGAGAAAGATTTAAAAGGGACCCGAGGGGCAACTTTTACACACAGAAAGTAATTTGTGTGTGGAACAAATTGCCAGGGGAAGTGGTGGATGCAGGTACAGTTACAACATTTAAAACATATTTGGATAGATAGGAAAGGTTTAGAGGTATATGGGCCAAATCAAGTAAGTGAGACTAGCTTAGTCTGGGAAACTTGATTGGTACTGAGAAGTTGGACTGGAGGGCCTTTTCCATGATGTCTCACTCTATGACTCTATATCAATACCCTGGGTTTCTCAGTTACCAGCTCAAGGACACCACCACTGACCCACCATCTCCCCTACACCGATGATGGACATGACCACTGACCCACCATCCCCCCAACACTAATAATGCACATGACTACTGACCTACCATCTCCCCTACACTGATGATGGACAGTACCATTGACCCACCATCTCCCCTACACCGATGATGGACATGACCACTGACCCACCATCCCCCCAACACTAATAATGCACATGACTACTGACCTACCATCTCCCCTACACTGATGATGGACAGTACCACTGACCCACCATCTCCCCTACATTGATGATGGACATGACCACTGACCCACCATCCCCCCAACACTAATAATGCACATGACTACTGACCTACCATCTCCCCTACACTGATGATGGACAGTACCACTGACCCACCATCTCCTCTACACCGATGATGGACATGACTACTCACCCACCATCTCCCCTACACTGATGATGGAAATCCCCCATTGGATTGATGGATGATTGACTAGATGATTATTACACAATGAACACAGTGGACACGGCAGTTACTCGAGAAGAGGGATAAGCTCATAAAGTCCAGTTGTGCTGGTGTTTACGTACAAATTTCGAATGCGGTGAGTCCTTAATTATACGCAAGTTTGTTAACTGCTTAGACTAGACTGACAAAGGCTCTTATTTGAGATCGCGGCTGAGTCCATTTGTTGGTGTTAAGGATTTATAGCTGTTCCTGTAACTGGATGGTCCTTGTCTCCTGACTCTGTGGTTAGAGGCTTGAGTTCCAGCAGTGGTTTGTACCCTGAGTCATATGACTGGCTTCCGTTGGCTTCTCCACACCACTGTGCAGGATGAGGTACAGAGAGGAAACAGCTGCATTTGGTTTCTGTCTCAGGCCCATTTCAACAAACCCAGACAAATGAAGTAATAAACTTCATTTAATTTAAACTTCAATGGGGAGGTGATGGCCTGATGGTATTATTGAGGAGAAAGTGAGGGCTGCAGATGCTGGAGATCAGAGCTGAAAATGTGTTGCTGGGACAGCGCAGCAGGTCAGGCAGCATCCAGGGAACAGGAGAATCGACGTTTCGGGCATAAGCCCTTCCTGAAGAAGGGCTTATGCCCGAAACGTCGATTCTCCTGTTCCCTGGATGCTGCCTGACCTGCTGCGCTGTTCCAGCAACACATTTTCAGCTAATGGTATTATTGCTGGACTGTTAATCCAGAGACCCAACTAATGTTCTGGGGACCTGGGCTCACAATCCTGTCACGGTGAATGTTTGAATTTGAATCCAATAAAAAAAACAGGAACTAAGAGTCTAATGATGATTATGAATCCATTGTTGATTACTGGGGGAAATCCATCTGGTTCATTAATGCCCTTTAAGGAGAGAAACTGCAATCCTTACTTTGGTCTGGCCTATATGTGACTCCAGACCAACAGCAATGAGGTTGAAACTTAAATGGCCACTGGGCAATTAGGAATGGGCAATAAATGCTAATCCAGTCAGTAATGCCCTCGTCCCGTGAAATAATAACAACGAAACACGTTGAGTGCTGGCTGAGACGGGGTTTTGAATCATCGTGAGGTCAAGAGAAGCATTCTATAAATGCAAGTCTTATAATAAATTAGCTATGAGATAGAAAGTAAAGAATTGGAGTGAACGTTATCTTTCTAGTGTGAAGTATATTGTTGAGTTTGCTTCTCAGGGGAGTTTGGGAGTATTTTTGCACACTGCCCAAACGACCAATGGAATAAGAATTAAGTAATAACATTTTAAAGAGACCTGAAAGGTCACAAAATAAATCTTTCAAGGGGAGAATGGGAGACCTTTTCAGGGCCGTGGGGAAAATCTGAGGGGTAGGATTGATTGGATAACTGTTTCAAAGAGCTGGCAGGGGGAAGATGGGCCAAATGGCCCCCTTCTCAGCTGTGCTAACCTGTGATTTTTGGGCATGTGTAACATTATAGATGGAGGGAAGTAATCTAAAAGCGTTCTGACGGGAACAGAGTCACTGCAAAAAGTGTGTGAATTGCCCCATTTTATAAAATTTGTCCTGAGAATGTATTCTTTGCAAGGCTACCCTTCTCTCTTGTGTTTTCCTGCAGTGTTTCCCTGGACCTTCTTCTAGAACCACAAAGAAGCTGGTGCTGACATTGGTCCCACGATTGTTTTGTTTAGGGAATTCCCTGACATTGAAACAGCAGCAGTGATGAACATCACCATGAGGAAAGTGAATAATCTCCAACGCAGTCTTGGAGGTATTCCCACATCTACTGCTCTTGTCGTTCCTCAATAACAGCGGTTGGTAGGAGATGGGTTGCTATTGAATAACCTTAGTGAATTAATGCAGTACCTCCTAGCACTCTATACATGAGCTGGAGAGAATAGTTATTACCTGTTATCTGGACTGTCATCAATGCAGCTAAATGTGAGATGATGCACTTTGGGAAGAATAACAGGATGGCAGAGAACTTGGTCAATGGAAAGATTCTTGGTAGTGTGGATGTGCAGAAGGATCTTGGAGTAAATGTGCATAGACCCCTGAAAGTTGCCACCCAGATGGATAGTGTTGTGAAGAAGGCATACGGTATGTTAGGTTTCATTGGTAGAGAGATTGAGTTCCGGAACCGCAGTACAAAATGCTGGTGTGGCCACACTTGGAATATTGTGTACAGTTCTGGTCGCCTCATTACAGAAAGGATATGGAAGCATTGGAGAGGGTGCAGAGGAGATTTACCAGAATGTTGCCTGATCTGGAGGGAAGGTCTTATGAGGAAAGGCTGAGAGACTTGGGTCTGTTCTCATTGGAAAGAAGAAGGCTAAGGGGGGATTTGATAGAGATATACAAGATGATCAGAGGATTAGATAGGGAAACAGTGAAAGACCTTTTCCTAGGATGATGACGTCAGCTTGTACTAGAGGACATAACTACAAATTGAGGGGTGATAGATTTAAGACAGATGTCAGAGGCAAGTTCTTTACGCAGAGAGTCGTAAGCGCGTGGAATGCCCTACCTGCTAAGGTAGTCAACTCAGCCACATTAGGGAGATTTAAACAATTCTTAGATAAGCACATAGATAATTTTGGGATAGTGTAGGGGGATGAGCTGAGAATAGTTCACAGGTTGGCGCAACATTGAGGGCCAAAGGGCCTGTTCTGCGTTGTGTTGTTCTATGTTCTATGGTATATCTGTGAGACATGAATGAAAGATCCAGCAGGGCAGCACGGTGGCTCAGTGGTTGGCACTGCTGCCTTACAGCGCCAGGGTCCCAGGTACGATTCCAGCCTTGGGTGACTGTCTGTGTGGAGTTTACACATTCTCCTGGTATCTGCATGGGTTTGCTCCAGTTTCTTCCCATGGACCAAAGATGTGCAGGTCAGGTGAATTGGTCATGCTAAATTGTCCATAATGTTAGGTGCACTAGTCGGGGGGTGGGGGTGGGTTACTCTCCAGAGGGTCAGTGTGGACTTGTTGAGCTGAAGGGCCTGTTTCCATGCTGTAGGGAATCTAATCTAATTATGCTCGGTGTAGGGCCATCTGATAAAATCTATGCGGTATGGAAGATTTGTTTACCTCTGCTATTTAAGGCCACTATTGCTGGTCATGAATAAATGAGAGTAGTATTTTGTTTTACGTTTAACCCCTGTTCCAAGCAAGGATCTGATGAGTTGCATTGGCACACTGGCTGACCAATTTTCTTGCAAATTTTTGTAAAGTAACAAATCAGAGGGATTACAATACCCAGTCAACCAGTCACCATCCGTGAAGGGGAACTTAGGATAAACAGATTGAAATTTAATGCAGAAGAGACCTTGGGTTTGGGATCAGTGGAAGTTGGGAGGGGGTTAAAGCCATGGTGAAACTGGCAGCAAGTTTGGAAAGCTGGTGACGTCCAGATTTAATGCCCAAGGGTTCAGTCATTGCCCGCGTCCCCTCTGGGGAGGTCACTCATCAATTTTCACACACTCCTTTCGCAATTACCTTGATGCTGTTTTCAGTTTAATGCGTCCATGCGTTTTCCTGAAACCCACCAGTTGTTCTGTGTCCCTTGCAATGTTGTCAGACACATCCCTCCCTCCCCGTTCCCAGTTTAAATCAGGACCAGCATTTTAGTCAGTGACGTTTCAGCTGAACTAGGAGCAGTTAGAGGCTGAGCAGCCTCTAAACTAAGCACAGAGACGGGGCAAACCATTCCAGGAGGAATGAACTGAAGAGAATGTGGTTGTGTGGAGGGCCATGTTAATTGAAATTACAAAAGGGATGGTGGTGTAAGGCAAAGACAGGGTTGTTTGGAGAATGAAAAAAGAAGTGGGGTCTGGATGATGTAAAAGACAACAGCCAAAGAAGTGAAAAGAAAGTTTGGAAGCAGTGGAAAATATGAAAATAAAGTTATTTATTTTTGGAGAAGAAGCATGTTAAGCATTTTACTCTCAACACAGATTCAATTCATTAAAACTCTTCCTCTGCTTTATGACCAATAGGTAACATTGGAAACTTACTCCTTAAATTGATCTGTTTAACTTAGCCCAGAGATTTAAAAACTCTGACAGTCCGTTTCGTTGGGATTTGAAGGTGTCTGATATACCACCTAAATGTAAGCGTGTCATTTGCACCTTGAACTCTTGCCTTCAACTGGAAGATAAATTATTTTAACAAGATCCTAACAGCAAAGCCATACACATCACTAACTCAGCGGCTTGTGTGATTGCCCTTCGTGTGGCTTCTGATCCATTCCAAACATTTTGCTCTCTGTGCTGTTAAGACATCATTTGTGACCTGCCCTGTTTCGGGACTGATCACACTCAATTGTTAAAAATCACATGATACCAGGTTATAGTCCACCAGGTTTAGTTGGAAGTACAAGCTTTCGGAGCACTGCTCCTTCATCAGGAAGCTAATTGGGCAGGATCAGAGGTCACAGAATTTATTAAAAAAATCAAAGTGTCATACAACTGATGCGATATATTGAACAAACCTAGATTGCTGTAAAATCTTTCATCTTTTAGAATGAGTTGCAGGTTTTGATTCATTAATATGTAAATCCCAGAACTTCTTTCAAGTCACACTCCTGAGATAACTTAAGGTTTTATATAAAAAAAAGTGACATCTCAGCTCAGACAACGCATTAAAGTTGTCAGGTTAGAGTCTGTCTGTATTCCAATCTTGAGTCAGACTGGCTCTTTTTCTAAAGTAGGAATTTATAAAATGTCACATGGATTGACTGCCTACAGATTGTGTGCTTTTTGAACAAAATAGAATGTATCTGCAAATACAATTCTGCAAATGCAAATTCACCCCATTGACTTATATTTGTGTGTGCGCGTGTGCATGTGAGAGAGAGAGTGTGTACGTTTGTGTGCGAGAGAGGGAGAGGATAGAGTGTGTGTGTGAGTGTGATGGAGTACTTGCCTGTGAGAGAGTGTGCACGTGGATGTGCATGTGGGCTGTGTGTGTGTGTATGTGTGTGTCTGAGAGAGAGCGTGTGTATGAGAGAGGGTCTGTGTGAGTGTGTGTATGTGTGCGAGTGTGTTTGTGTGTGTGCGAGTATGTGTGTGAGAGTGTATAGTGTAGTGGGGTCACCTGGAGTGTGACATGAACCCAAGGTCCTAGTTGAGGCCATTCCCATGGGTACTGAACTTGGCTATCAACTCCTGCTCGACCACTCTGTGTTTTTGAATTTTTTTAACGTGAAGTAGAGTTCAAAGAGTTGAAACAGTGAAAATACCCTCACATCCTTTTACCAACTTAGAGGTGACATCCAAAATGTGAATTTTCACTGCTCCTTTAACATCATTAAATGTCTCACCATGCTCCACAGGAATGCTATCGAACAGAATTTAACACAAGATGAGGTATGAGGTGACTGGGGGCTCTGTCTAGGAGGTAAGTGTTAAGGAGCATTTTCTACAGGAAGGAGAGACAGTAAGGTTTAGGAGCATTTTCTACAGGAAGGAGAGACAGTAAGGTTTAGGAAGCGAATTCCAGAGCTCAGGTCCCAGATGGCTTTGGTGAGTTCATCAAAGGTGAAACAATGACATTTGGAGGCACGCAAGAAGACAGAACTGCAGGAAAGCAAAGCCTTAGGGGTGGATTGGCAGGAAAAAGTTGTGGAGATAGGCAGAGGCAAAGCCATAGGGGGATATGAACACAAGTCTTGTTATTGTTATCCTATTAGAGTTCCTATGCTACAGATTTCTACAGTATGTAGATAGGCCAACAAGAAGCGAGGCCACATTGAATTCGGTACTGGGTAATGAACCAGGCCAAGTGTTAAATTTGAAGGTAGGTGAGCACTTTGGTGATAGTGACCACAATTCAGTAAGGTTTACTTTAGTGATGGAAAGGGATAGGTATATACTGCATGGCAAGCGTTATTGCTGGGGGATGCGATTAGGCAAGATTTAGGATGCATAGAATGGAGAAGGAAACTGCAGGGGATGTGCACAATTGAAATGCGGAGCTTATTCAAGGAACAGCTACTACAGATTCTTGATAAGTATGTACCTGTCAAGCAGGGAGGAAGTGGTCGAGCATGGGAACTGTGGTTTACTAAAGAAGTTGACTCTCTTGTCAGGAGGAAGAAGAAGGCTTATGTAAAGATGAGATGTGAAGGCTCAGTTAGGGCACTTGAGAGTTTGAAGTTAGTCAGGAAGGACCTAAAGACCGAGCTAAGAAGAACCAGGAGGGGACATGAGAAGTCTTTGGCAGGTAGGATCAAGGAAAACCCAAAGGCTTTGTATAGGTATGCCACAAATAAAGGAATGACAAGAGTAATATTAGGGTCAATCAAGGACAGTAGTGGGAATTAAGATAGTTGTGTGTGGAGTCAGAGGGGATAGGTAAAGTGCTAAATGAATATTTTTCGTCAGTATTCACACTAGAAAAAGACAATGTTGTCAAGGAAAATACTGAGATACAGGCTACTATGCTAGATAGAATTGAGGTTACAAGGAGGAGGTGTTAGCAATTCTGAAAAGTGTAAAAATAGATAAGTCCCATGGGCTGGATGGGATTTATCCTAGGATTCTCTGGGAAGCCAGGGAGGAGATTGTAGAGCCTTTGGCTTTGACCTTTATGTCATCACTGTTTGAGGAATAGTGCCAGAAAACTGGGATGACAGCAAATGTTGTCCCTTTGTTCAAGAAAGAGAGGAGAGAAAACCCTGGTAATTATAGACCAGTGAGCCTTCCTTCTGTTTTGGGGAAAGTTTTGGAAATGATTTAAGAGATAGGATTCATAATTGTCGAGAAAAGAATAATGTGATTAGAGGTAGTCAACATGGTTTTGTGAAGGGTAGGTCGTGCCTCACAAACCTTATTGAGATCTTTGAGAAGGTGGCCAAACAGGTGGATGAGGGTAAAGCGATTGATGTGATGTATATGGATTTCAGTAAGGTGTTTGATAAGCTTCCCCACAGTAGGCTATTGCAAAAAATACGGAGATATGAGATTGAGGGTGATTTAGCGGTTTGGATCAGAAATTGGCTAGCTGTAAGACAACAGAGGGTGGTGGTTGATGGGAAATGTTCACCCTGGAGTACAGTTACAAGATTCTGTTTTGGGGCTGTTGCTATTTGGCATTTTTACTAATTACCTGGATGAGGGCATAAAAGGATGGGTTGGTTAATTTGTGGCTGACACTCAGGTCAATAGTCCTGATGAAGGGTTTTTGCCCGAAACGTCGATTTTGCTGCTCGTCGGATGCTGCCTGAATTGCT
This sequence comes from Chiloscyllium plagiosum, assembly GCF_004010195.1. NCBI lineage: Eukaryota > Metazoa > Chordata > Chondrichthyes > Orectolobiformes > Hemiscylliidae > Chiloscyllium > Chiloscyllium plagiosum. Next base: position 124,812,436 of record NC_057712.1, read on the forward strand.
GTGCTCTTCCAGCACCACTGATCCAGAATCTGGTTTCCAGCGTCTGCAGTCATTGTTTTTAACTCAGGTCAGTAGAGCTGTGGACAGTTTGGAAAGATGTTACAGGTTACAGAGGGACATAGATAAGCTGCAGAGCTGGGCTGAGTGTTGGCAAATGGAGTTTAATGTGGAAAAATTTGAGGCAATTCACTTTGGAAGGAGTAACAGGAATAAAGAGTACTGGGCTAATGTTAAGATTCTTGGTAGTGTAGATGAGCAGAGGGACCTCAGTGTCCGTGTACATAGATCCCTGAAAGTTGGCACCCAGTTTGATAATGTTGTGAAAAAGGCTTACGGTATGTTAGCTTTTCTTGGTAGAGGGATTGAGTATCAGAGCAATAAGGTCATGTTGCAGGTGTACAAATCTCTGGTGCGGCCGCACTTGGAGTATTGCGCATAGTTCTGGTCACCACATTATAGGAAGGATGTGGAAGCATTAGAAAGGGTGCAGAGGAGATTTACCAGGATGTTGCCGAGGGAAGGTCTTATGAGGAAAGGCTGAGGGACTTGAGGCTGTTTTCGTTAGAGAGAAGAATGTTAACAAGTGACTTAATAGAGGCATACAAGATGATCAGTGAATTAAATAGGATGGACAGTGAGAGCCTTTTTTCTTGGATGGTGATGACTAGCACAAGGGGACATAGCTTTAAAATGAGGGGTGGTGGATACAGGACAGGTGTCAGAGGTAGGTTCTTTACTCAGAGAGTAGAAGGGGCGTAGAATACCCTGCCAGCAACTATAGTGGACTCGCCAACATTAAAGGCATTTAAATGGTCATTGGATAAACATATGGATGAATAACGTAGGTTAGATGGGCTTTAGATTGGTTTCATGGGTTGGCGCAACGTCGAGGGCTGAAGGGCCTGTACTGTGCTGTAATGTTCTATGTTCTTATAGGAAGCTGCCCAGCCCTAGTACGCCAGAACTGGAATAGGCCATTCATCCTCTCAAACACCTTTTTCAATTCAAGTAGATCAAGTGAATCTATGCTTCAACTCCAATTTCTGCCTTAGATCATAACCTTTAATACATGTACCTAACAAAGATCTGTCTCAGTCTCAGGGCAGTATTTTTGTGTGTTCCAGAATTCCCATGCCAATTAGAGGCGCCAGCAATTTCTTGTGGAATAAGATCAATTTTCGCCATGAGTCATGTGCACGACTGAGTTATTTTTAATTTTTACTTTCACTCGAAGATGATGCTATGTTGTAAAACAGTTTAGTTTTTTTTAACTAAGTATGTAACAGACCTTTTTATGTATACATAATTTTGAAATGAGGTTCTGCAGTGAGTTTTGCAGCCTTGTTGTTATTTTGATCTTTGAAGATCAATCAGTTTGGAACGATGGTTAATCAGTAGGAGGTGCCATTACATACTCTACACAGATGTGTCAATTGATCTTGTAAAAAGAATTAATTAATAAGGAGAAACAAGATATTATAAAAGGGATGACCTTATAAAATGACTCTCATGTTAAGGAATAAATGATGCAACAGTTTTAAATGATCTCACCAAAATGACCATTACTTTTAAAGAAACCAATCAGGAATTGGGCAGACATTGTTTTGTGAATTCAAGATTCATCTTGTACTAATTATGCACCAGTGAGAAAGGTTAATAAGGCCTAGGCTTTTAGTGGGTTGATGCTCAAAAAAGGGAAACCGAAGACAGAGAAGAACTTCAATCAGCAGAACAGAACAAGAGACCTTTGACCAGTCAACGAATGTCACAACCTGGCACCTCTACATGGAGATTGCTGAAAACCATTGCTTTTGTTAGGTATCATTTTGTTTATACGTTTTACGGTAAATAGAATAAATGCTATCAAACTTGTGAAAATATATTTACATCTGTACCTAATCAGGGCTATTAAACGTTAGATTGGCTCTTTCAATCTGTAATCATAACTGACATTATCTTGCTATTAAAGTTCAGGTGAAGTCCAAATCTTATCCATGTTTCATGGCCCTTTCAGAGAAGTCAGAAACCATAGTTTGATTGGGGTACCATTTGAAAAGTAAGTCCAAAAGGTCTTTCCATATATAATTTTGAAATGTTGTTCTGCAATGAGTTTTCCAACCTTATTGCTGTTTTGATCTTTGGAGGAAAATCAGCTTGGAATACGCCTGACTTTCCCCATGTTCCATTGTACTCTTGGGGTTTTCGAGAAGATTTGTACAAACTAGAGGAAACCTGCAACATCATCAACAATATCCTTACTGGAATAAAATTCACAAAAGAGCAGGAGAACAACAACAGACCCCCATTCCTAGATGTCACAGTAGAATGAACAATTAATGGAGAACTTTAAAACAGCATCTACAGAAAAGCAACACATACTGACCAAATACTTAACTACAGAAGGAATCATCCCAACACCAACAAACAAAGCTGCATCAGGACATTATTCAAAAGGTCACAACACAATGCAGTACGTAGAAACTACAAACAACAGAAGAAAAATACCTATACAGCGTATTCAGGAAGAATGGGTACCCAATAAACACAGTCTGCCGATTTCTCAACAGCAAACCCAAGCAAGCAGACACAACATCCCAGAAACGCTAGCCACGTTACCATACATCAAAGACATTTCTGAAATGACTTCCAGACTACTCAGACCCCTTGGCATCTTGGTAGCCCACAAACTTACTAACACACTTAAAAAGCGGCTGATGAACCTAAAGGACCATATACAAACAATCAGCAAAATGAATGTCATTTACAAAATACCATGCAAGGACTGTAACAAGCACTACATTGGACAGACAGGCAGAAAGCTAACCACCAAGATACACCATAAGACCATAAGACCATAAGACATAGGAGTGGAAGTAAGGCCATTCGGCCCATCAAGTCCACTCCGCCATTCAATCATGGCTGATGCGCATTTCAGCTCCACTTACCAGCGTTCTCCCCGTAGCCCTTAATTCCTCGAGACAACAAGAATCTATCAATCTCGATTTCTCAACAGCAAACCCAAGCAAGCAGACACAACATCCCAGAAACGCTAGCCACGTTACCATACATCAAAGACATTTCTGAAATGACTTCCAGACTACTCAGACCCCTTGGCATCTTGGTAGCCCACAAACTTACTAACACACTTAAAAAGCGGCTGATGAACCTAAAGGACCATATACAAACAATCAGCAAAATGAATGTCATTTACAAAATACCATGCAAGGACTGTAACAAGCACTACATTGGACAGACAGGCAGAAAGCTAACCACCAAGATACACGAACACCAACTAGCCACAAAAAGACATGACCCACTATCACTAATATCCTTACATACAGGTGAAGAAGGACCCCACTTTGACGGGGACAACACATCCTAGGGCAGACTAAACAGAGACACGCATGGGAATTCCTAGAGGCCTGGTATTCAAACCGGAACTCCATCAATAAACAGATCGATTTGGACCCTATTTACCAACGTCTGAGAAAAAGTACCAGAAATATTATCACCACCTTAAGACACCAAGACATATAAATAGAAAATGGGACATAATACCAGTGCTTCACCAGAGGCTCATAAATGCTGTTATCAAGTATGGTGATGAAATGTCTGAAAACAAACTTTCCAGCTCAGCGAGCAAACTTACAAACTGATCCTTCATACCCTCCATGTCAACTCAAGGCCAATCCATTTTGCACCTCCCTCACCCAAAGCTGATATGTTAGCAACTATAAGTAGTTATAATAAGTTATTTTTTCTGTCATCACTTTTGTCAATGTGTCAATGTTTATTTGGACAAGATTTGGAGATATATTTCACGGCTTCTATTATAGATATTTTAAAGACCTTCCAATTGCCCTTTTCCATTGGGTTGTATGAACAACAGTTTGTTTTGCAAAAACCATTTCTGAAAGGGTATTTCCAGCAGTTCCACACATGCCATTATTGCTACGCAGCTCAACAATTGTCTACGTCATGCATTGAGGGTGATTGGAAGGGGAATGAGTTTGCATAGGGAACATATTGGGATATGGGATTTGAGAGGGAGGTTGGAAATGCTGTGAGGAGAGAAGGAGTGTGGGTCTTCTATTACAACTTGGAGAAAGTCACAGAGAACTGAAGAGTCATTTCATTCGGCCTGTTCTGTCGATGCCTGGATTCTGCTTCCAGGATGGAAAGGCCAGAACCAATCCCACACTCACCACCCCCCACCTACCCACTATCCAAGTTGAAATGGTTCAACTGAGTGCTTTAAAGCAAAGCAGATCAACAAAGTTGGGGAATTTCCTGACTCAGATTACCTGTCCCGGTCATGAAAGTCTGGTAACAATTTTGAAAGCTGCAGTAATCTTTGATGCCTGTAGCCTTGTGCTCAAGAGAGTCTGATATTATTTCCGCTGAAAGAGTAGATTAGATTAGATTCCCTACAGTGTGGAAACAGGCCTTTCGACCCAACCAGTCCACACCGACCCTCCGAAGAGTAACCCACCCAGACGCATTTCTCTCTGACTAATGCACCTAACACTATGGACAATTTAGCATGGCCAACTCATCTGAAACTCACCTGACCTGCACATCTTTGGATTGTGGGAGGAAACCGGAGCACCCGAAGGAAACCCACGCAGACACAGGGAGAATGTGCAAACTCCACACAGGCTGGAATTGAACCTGGCACCCTGGTGCTGTGAGGCAGCAGTGCTAACCACTGAGCTACTGTGCCGCCCAGAAACAATAAAGTAATTCCTTATTTTCTTCTTAAGTGCCTGTCACTAATTAAGGATCTTTTCAGAACATGCCCTGCTCTTTCCAAATTCTCCAAGGAAATTGTTTCTCAGCATCGACCCGGCAAAATCCTTTTAAAATTGTGATCGTCTCGGTCACATCACCCACGAATTTCTTACATTGAAGGGATTACAAACCAAATGTTTGCAACCTGCCTGTAATCATTAATCACTGGAGTCCTTCTGGTGGCAAAATAGAAGGTCACAGCCTGTGCAAAGATGGCAGAAATCAGGAAATGAATTTTTATATTGGAAAATGAAAGTGCTAAATAGTTTGAAAATGACTTGCAACCAGGGTGTTGTTTGCAATTATAGCCTCAGAAAATATGTTAGTGAGTCACTGTCATTAATCAGTGACCTCTAGTGATTACAGAAATTTCCTTGAAGTTTGAATTCGTGAACATAATAACATAAGAAATTGGAGCAGGCTAAGGCCATTCAGCCCTTCTAGTCTGCCCCACCATTCAGTAAGATAATGGCTGATCTGATTTTAGCCTCTTTTCTACTTCACTGCATTTTTCAATAACCTCTGCACAGATACTGGCAGATCTACTGAGCTTTTCCAGCGATTTCCATTTTTATGTCAGCAACTATCTGTTTCAATTAGGTTCCCTCTTTTCCTAAACATTAATACATGCGGGCTAAATCTGCTTCATAGTCAACCTTCTCTGAGTTACCTCAATGCATGTTTATCTGTGCTTTCATAAGGAAACTAAAACTCTATGCAGTTTTCTAAGTGTTAGAAGTTCTGTAAGTGGAAGCGAGACTTCCAAACAGCAATACTTTGCACCTCTTATCATAATGGTCAATATTCTATTGCTTTCCTAAACACCTGCAGTACCTATATGCTAATTTTTCATATTTTATGTACAAAGGCAGCAGGTCCCTCTATATTGCAATGTTCTGCAATCTCTCTCAATTTAAATAATATTTTGCTTTTCTATCCTTCCCATGAGAGTGGAAAACCTCACATTTTCACATTTGATGCTTCATCTAACTTTTCTTTCTCAAATGCTTGCCAGCCCAAACTAATCCCCTCTGCAGGCTCTTGAGGCAGAATTCTTGTTTCATTGAGAAATCTCCACCTTGCAGCCATTTCTCCATTGCCAACTTGTGTCACATCGGTTCCTGAGGTCTGACATGATTCTCCAACACCTAACCAGTCACATGCTCAGTCTCCCGTTCAAAATGGAGGTAGGCTTCAGATAAGGGCCGAATGGAGGTGCTGAGAAGTGAGCAGTCCTGCCATCAGAGGGAAAAGCTGTCAATGTAGGTAGGGGAGAGAAAATGCAGACATTTTAGTAAAGATGAACCTTTTCTGAAGAAGGATGTTTATGCTCTTGAGGGAGTGCAGCGAAGTTTAACCAGGCTGATTCCAGGGTTGGCGGGACTGACATATGAAGAGAGATTGACTAGGTTAGGATTGTTTTTGCTGGAGTTCAGATGAGCGAGGTGATCTAATAGACACTTATAAAATTCTAACAGGACTAGACAGGGTAGATGCAAGGAGGTTGTTCCCGATGGTGGGTGCGTCCAGAACCAGGGGTCACTGTCTGAGGACTTGGGGTGGACCATTTAGGACGGAGATGAGGAAACATATCTTCACCCAAAGAGTGGTAAGCCTGTGGAATTCATTACCATGGGAAGGAGTTGATGCCAAAACATTGAATATATTCAAGAGACAGCTGGATATAGCATCTGGGTGAATGAGATAAAATGTTATGGGCAGAAAGCAGGATTAGGCTATTGTTGGACGATCAGCCTTGATTATGATGAATGACTAGGACCATTGGTCCTATTCAGGAGGCTGTCTTCACACACTGATATGTGGATGTCGAAGGGTCATTTCTGTGGTGCTGGAAAACCATAGCAGATCAGGCAGCATCCAAGGAGCAAGAATATCGATGTTTCAGGCAAAAGTCCTTCATCAGGAATTGTGGATGTGGAAGGCCCAACTGCAAACTAGAAAATCCCAGTTGCATCTCTTCAGTGCCCTTACTTGAAGCTTTAAGAGTCTTAGTTTTAACATTTGGACCAGTGGCCTGAGGATCAGTCAGCTTTTGGACAGCATTAGTTTTTGAGTTTTCACATTAGAAAACTTGCTTTGACAGGATGATGTTGCAAAGGTTGCTACTTTATCTCCCCCTGGTTCAGGAACCATTCTACAAATATGGTGCATGTACATGTCTTGCCTTAGCCGTACTGGAGCACACTATCCCCATCCCTCAGTCACGAACCTCCTGGTGGAGGGGTGGGGGAGGGGGATTGAGAGGGGGGGTGGTGACACCGAAGACAAACTGGCAATGGACCGGAACAGTAATGTTCCAGGCTCGACACATCCGCCATAAACTTGAACAACTCTCAATCTTGCAAGGGTGGACCAGGCAAAGTGAGGGCAATTGCTCTGCAAGATGAACACAAAGGCAGTGCAAACTTTAATTCTGCTCATCCAAACCACATTGTTTCTCTCATACAAAACTGCTGCCCTGATAATATCACCTTGTCCATTCACAGCAGAAGCTGCTGAATAAGTCATTAATCTCAACATTGAATTCCAATTGCTTGCCTGGTCAGAAAAGTCTATTATTTATTGGCTTCCCACAGCTTGTGGCCAGCAAGCCCTGCCCTGGGTGGAACATGAGGTATGGCCTAGGTGTGCTACAGGCCTCGGGACTGAGTTTCACAATTTCAGAGCATGAATGCCTCCTCCATCTTTGTTACACCCCCACACTTCCTGTTCTGTTCTGTGTGGGCTGCTCACAGCACAACCAATAGTTTTAAACTATTCATAGCACCTGTTTTCACCTATCCAGCATTAACTTCTTCCCTGGCTTACTACCACAATGCTTTCATCTATTTCCCATTTTTATCTCTGTCTGTCTCTGTCTGGGTGTCATTTCCATCCATTTGTCTCAATTCTTTCCCTCATTCCTTCACCATTCCGTAATGCCCCCCACCCCATGCCCCCGGCCCACAACCACCACCCTCCTCCTCCTCCATCATCAACATAAATACCACCATCTTTCAGCTGCTTTCGTTTCTGATGAAGGGACACTGGACTTGAAACGTTCACTCTGTTTCCCTCTCCACAGATGCTGTCAGACCTGCCGAGCCTCTCCAGCACTTTCTGTTTTGTTTTCTGACTTCCAGCAATGTTTCGTTTTACTGAAAATGACCAATTTCTCCTGACTCACTGTTTTCTGTCAGTTAGAAATCCAAATGCAGTACAAATGCTTCTTTATTCACCTTATTCATTGCATCAATAGACAATAGACAATAGACATAAGGTGCAGGAGTAGGCCATTCTACCCTTCGAGCTTGCACCACAATTCATTATGATCATGGCTGATCATCCTCAATCAGTATCCTGTTCCTGCCTTATCTCCATAACCCTTGATTCCACTATCCTTGAGAGCTCTATCCAACTCTTTCTTAAACGAATCCAGAGACTAGGCCTCCACTGCCTTCTGGGGAAGAGCATTCCACACAACTACCACTCTCTGGGAGAAGAAGTTTCTCCTCATCTCTGTCCTAAATGGCCTACCTCTTATTTTTAAGCTGTGTCCTCTGGTTCAGGACTGACCCATCAGCAGAAACATGCTTCCTGTCTCCAGAGTATCCAATCCTTTAATAATCTTATACGTCTTAATCAGATCCCCTCTCAGTCTTCTAAACTCAAGGGCATATAAGCCCAGTCACTCCAATCTTTCAACATAAGATAGTCCTGCCATTCCAGGAATTGACCTCGTGAACCTACGCTGCACTCCCTCAATAGCCAGAATGTCTTTCCTCAAATTTGGAAACCAGAACTGCACACAATATTCCAGGTGCAGTCTCATCAGGGCCCTGTACAGCTGAAGAAGAACCTCTTTGCTTCTATAATCAATCCCTATTGTTATGAAGGCCAGCATGCTATTAGCCTTCTTCACTGCCTGCTGTACCTGCATGCTTACCTTCATTGACTGGTGTACAAGAACACCCAGATCTCTTTGTACTGCCCCTTTACCTAAATTGATTCCATTGAGGTAGTAATCTGCCTTCCTGTTCTTGCCACCTAAGTGGATAACCATACATTTATCCACATTAAACTGCATCTGCCATGCATCTGTCCACTCACCTAACCTGTCCAGGTCACCCTGTAATCTCCTAATATCCTCTTCACATTTCACCCTGCCACCCAGCTTTGTATCATCAGCAAATTTGCTAATGTTACTATTAATACCATCTTCTATATCATTAGAGAACCTTAGAAACATTGTCAACGCACAGTTGCCCTGCCATAAAGCCATACTAAATCTGCTTGACTGTGATATTGGTAACCCTCCAAGTGTTTTTACCAGTTGCGGCAAAGCTTATGTTATCCCTCATAACATACAAAACTAGAAGTAGAGAACATGGTTTTGAAAGATATAGAGACGTTTACACCAGCCTTTGGTTATCTGCAGGTATTGCACTCCTGGGCATCAGAGTTATCATATTAAACTATTCAGTTACAAAAGAAAGCGTGCTTTCATTGGATTTGAGTGGTCCCAAGTAAGATTGTGTCTGATATAACAATTACATAATGAATCTGTCTTTTAAATGTATATTGACATACTGAGTATGAGACAGAACACAACAGATCGAATTAATATTTTCTAAATATCCTGACTCTGCTTCCTTAATAATGGCTGCCATCATTTTCCCAATGTTAGAAGTTAGACAATCCGTTAAATAGATTCTTATTTTGCATCTGTCTTGTTCCGTGCATAAAGAGTGTGATATCTACAATCTTGCTGTTATGTGAGACTTGTCAGAGATTGGGAGTGTTGGCAATTGGCTGTTTGTGGTAATTGTGTTTTGATATTGATCTTTGTAAACTAGACAGCTTAAATTAAACAGGTGCTCATTTTAAATTCATTGACTAATAACTCATGCACAGCCAGGATACATACTGTTCAAACTGAACAAAGTGACTCAGGGTCTTGCATAAGAATTTCTAGCCCAGAGCTGACAGATGTTGTAACAAAGGGTGTGCATGATATGCTGGGAGTATAAGTTGGGAGCATATATTTAGCGCCTGTGTCTAGACTGCCTTAGGTTTTCCAACATATAGTTTAACTGACCACAAATACCATTGACTGTGAGAGTACCATAGACAATATATATGGTCTTTTGTTAAAGGTATCTTGGCTTTTCGATATTTTCTCCATGTACCTATGTAGTTGCGACTGTTAGAAGGTATGCTGTACCTTCAAGGCTGACTTTGAAACATGAAAACAATGGAACAAATTATATGTGTTAGTGAGGAATTTGACTGCACTGCTAGAGCTTTTATTTTTGTTCATGCGGCGTGGGTGACCCATATTTATTTTTCTTCCGAAAATTGCACTGGAGAAGGTTGTGGTGAGAAGCTTCATTGAAACATTTCAGTCCATGTAGATTGCTACATCCACTATAACGTTAGGGAGGGAGTTCTTAGGATATTGAGTCAGCAACAGTAAAGGAATGGCAATATACGTCGAGGTGTGGATTGTAACCAGGTGAGTCAAGAGGGGCAGTGCATTCATTCCTCCATTCCTATTCCTTGGTTGTTTATAACAGAATTTTCTGGAGGCTGATTTCTATGCTGAGCTGAGCCTGATGAAGGATCTCATGCTTATTCATTGCGTCCTGCCATAAATTTCTTGAGATAGGTCTGAAGTTTCTGATAAAATCATTCAGAGCATTGCTATGACTCTTACAGCAACCATAAGATTCTGTGCAATTAGCACAATGGGAAAGGCAATGCCTGGTGGAATTAGTTTGCAATGGTCAACCTCTCCTTCCAATGGTTACCCATGCTGAGCAACTATTCAATTCATTTTCTAGTGGGAGGATGATTAATGCGTCCCCGAGTGCTTTCAAATGTGTCCAGCCCTTGAGAGGAGTCAGTAGGAGAATATTCCTTAAGGCTAGTAATTCAAAACCCCATCATATTGTGGACAGGCATGAATAGAAGGTTATGGAGAAAGTTAGGACTGCAGGTGCTGGAGATCAGAGTTGAAAAGTGTGGCGCTGGAAAAGCACAGCAGGTCAGGCAGCATCCGAGGAGCAGGAGAATCAACGTTTCGGCCGTAAGCCCTTCATCAATTCTGCTGCTCCTCGGGTGCTGCGTGATCTGTTGTGCTTTTCCAGCGCCACACGTTTCGACTATGAATAGGGTTACTAACAGTGGAGAACTGAAAGGCTTAAAGGGACCATTGCAATCTAATCGCTACAACTATTTACACCTACCCTTGATCCATTTCCATCTTGCATTCCTCTATTTGTCCCATTTTTATTCATTTTGAGTTTGACCCCCATCATCCCTTTTGCTATTTTGCTAGTTAACCCCTTCTCCTTTCCAGCCTATCACAGATCTTTCCTTTAGTTCATCCCTCTCCCACACCTTGGATCTCCAACTCTAAAGCTGCTTATAAATGGTTAAATCTTCGACTTCTCCAGTTCTGAAGCAAGGTCGTTGACTAGAACAATAACACTGTTTTATTCTCTGTTGGTCCTGTCACATCCGCATTTCCCAGAATTTTCTATTTCTATTTTCTGTCAGCCTTCCATCATCCTCAGTGCTTTGTTTCCACATTTCCACATGCTAGCTGACACTGATAATATCAAGGATGAAATCATTTGGCTAATTATAGAATCATACAGAGGCTCATCAGCCCATCGGGTCAGCACCAACAAAAACTAGTCCAAACCTACACTGGGCCCACATTGGCAAATAGTCTCGAATGTTACATATTGAGTGCTTATCCACATACCTTTTAAAGATCATAAGGTTTCCCGCCTCAACTAACCTCTCAGGCAGTGCATTCCAGACTCCCATCACCCTCTGGGTGACTCTCTTTGCTAACTTTGAGTATGGAAAGCATGAAAGATATCCAAACAGTTGGTCTTGATTTTCATTTCAGTGGTATAAAGGCAGTAGATGCAACATTGCTCTTTTCACACCAAGGCCCAGCCTCTTGAGATAGCTCTGAAATGTCTGGTAGAAGCATTCCGGAGCATTGGTGTGACTCTTTAAGCAGACCCAGGATTGCGAACAATATGACTACCTCCTCTTCCTCTGATGCATTCATGCAACCTGAGGACCCTCCTGCCCTCACAGGTCGATAACCCCATCATATGATTTCGAATGTACAGTTCTCTCCTATATTTATCACTTAGCCAGGGGGTCAGTTAGCTTGGATGGCTGGTTGGAGATGCACAGTGATGCCTACTACATGGGTTCAATTCCTGCACCAGCTGGGGTTCCCATGAAGGACTCTCCTTCCCAACCTCACCTAAGGTGTGGTGGCCATCTGATTAAACCATCGCCATCCATCTCTCTCTCTCTCTGATGGGAGAACAGCCCAATTGTCTGTGATGACTTTTACCCCTCAGCCAACGTCATTAAATTGAACATTTTGGCATTAGCTGTTTTGCTGATGAAGGGTTTATGCCCAAAACGTCAATTCCCCTACCCCTTTGATATTGTCTGACCTGCTGTGTTTTTTCAGCACCACACTCTCAACTCTGATCTCCAGCATCTGCAGTCCTCAATTTCTCTTATTAGCTCTTTTGCAAAGGTTGTAGTTTTCAGGAGGCCCGTGTGCTGAAAGTGGCAGCTTTGTTTCTTGCATTACAGCAGCGACTATGCTTTAAAAATGTCTTGGAGGCTGCAAAGTGATGGAGAACATCATGAAGGGCACAGTAAGGACACAATTCCTGATTTAACTAGCTGGTGTACTTACACATCTACAGGCAAAGCTGCCATTTCCTGCAACGTTTGATTCAGAGCAGTGCAAACGGTTCTTACTCTGGTTGAATGGGATTGCACAGCCAGGAGATCCCCATCAAACAGGAAAGTGATTTCCTCAAACTGAATCAGATCGGGTTTATTGGCACTGACAGACAATTTGTGTGCTCCAGGTGCTCCTCAGATGATTTACGGCACAAGATTGCATCAGCTCCCCACACCTCCTTTTATGACTGGCAGTAAAATAGGCCTGCGGCAAGTATGGGCCGGGCTGTTTAGTTTCGGAGTGGAATCAAGTCATAGCTGTGTACCATACAGCCAAAGAGTCATAGAGTCATAGAAATGTACAGCACATAAACAGACCCTTCAGTCCAACTCGTCCATGCCAACCAGATATCTCAACCCAATCTAGTCCCACCTGCCAGCACCTGGCCCATATCTCTTCAAACCCTTCCTATTCATATACCCATCCAGATGCCTTTTAAATGTTGCAATTGTACCAGCCGCCACCACTTCCTCTGGCAGCTCATTGCATACACATACCACCCTCTGTGTAAAAAAATTGCCCCCTAGGTCCCTTTTAAATCTTTTCCTTGTCACCTTAAACCCATGCCCTCCCCCCACTCCAGGGAAAAGACCTTGTCTATTCACCTCACGATTTTATAAATCTCTGTAAGGTTACCTCACAGTCTACAAAGCTTCAGGGAAAATGGCCGCGGCCTATTCAACATCTCCCTATAACTCAAACCCTCCAACCCTGGCAACATCCTTGTATTTCTGAACCCTCTCAAGTTTCACAATATCCTTCCTGTAGCAGGGAGACCAGAATTTGCATGCAGTATCCCAAAAGTGGCCTAATCAATGTCCTGTACAGCTGCATCAAGACCTCCCAAACCCTTTCACCCACTGAAATCTTGATCTGTGCCTTTGTTGTCTCCAGATTCACTTTTAGCAAAACATATCTGGCTGTCCACTCACGTGGGCGGCACGGTGGCACAGTGTGGGCGGCACGGTGGCACAGTGGTTAGCACTGCTGCCTCACAGTGCCTGAGACCCGGGTTCAATTCCCGCCTCAGGCGACCCACTGTGTGGAGTTTGCACGTTCTCCCCGTGTCTGCGTGGGTTTCCTCCGGGTGCTCCGGTTTCCTCCCACAGTCCAAAGATGTGCAGGTCAGGTGAATTGGCCATGCTAAATTGTCCATAGTGTTAGGTAAGGGGTAAATGTAGGGGTATGGGTGGGTTGCGCTTCGGCGGGTCGGTGTGGACTTGTTGGGCCGAAGGGCCTGTTTCCACACTGTAATGTAATCTAATAATCTAATAATCTAATCTCTATACATTATGTGCCACATGTTCTTCCAAAACTCTGTATCTAAAGTTGCATCAAGGATGTTGCCAGGTTTGGAGGATTTGAGCTACAGGGAGAGGCTGAACAGGCTGGGGCTGTTTTCCCTAGAGCATCGGAGGATGAGGGGTGACCTCATAGAGATTTATAAAATCATGAGGGGCATGGATTGGATAAATAGACAAAGTCTTTTCCCTGGGGTGGGCGAGTCCAGAACTAGAGGGCATAGGTTAGATGAGAGGGGAAAGATATAAAAGGGACCTAAGGGGCAACTTTTTCACGCAGAGGTTGGTACGTGGATGGAATGAGCTGCCAGAGGATGTGGTGGAGGCTGGTACAATTGCAACATTTAAAAGGCATCTGGATGGGTATATAGGAAGGGTTTGGAGGGAGATGGGCCAAATGTTGGCAAATGGAATTAGGTGTGGACGAGTTGGACCGAAGAGTCTGTTTCCGTGCTGCACATCTCTATGACTCTATGACACTCACCCTGTGCTTGCTGTCTGACAAAGCTTCAAGTTTAAAATTCCCACCAACAATCACAGCATCACGGCCCCTCTCCTATTTCTGTAATCTCCTCCAGCCTGACAACTCTCTGATGTGTCCACAATCATACAGCCCCAAAGCACAGAAAAAGATCTTTAAGCCCAATTGGTCTGAGCCTGTCAAAAAACAACCACCTAACTATTTTATTCTTATCTTCCAGCCCTTAGCTTTGTATGCCTTGGCATCGCAAAGTGTACATCTAAATATTACTTCAGTGTTATGAGGTTTTCTGCCTCTCCCACTCTTGCAGGCAGTGAGTTTCAGATTCCCACCTCCCTCTGGATGAAAGGCAGTTTCCTCACATCCTCTCTAAATGTCCTGCCCCTTAAGTTAAATCTGCACCCTTTGGTCACTGATCCCTCCACCAAGGGGAAAAGGTCCTTCCTGCTCAACCCTATCTATGCTCCTCATAATCTCACTCATGTCCTCTCTCAATCTCATGTGCTCCAAGGAAAACAACTTGGATCCTCAGTGTCCACCTTGTGGAATTGCGTGGCAGTAGAGCTGGAAGTGCTTATCGCTGCTAGGACCCTCTGATGTTCCTGCCATTGGCGCCATATTTAAAGACCAGCTACATACCATCTCAGACGGTGCACGGCAGGAAGTGGGAAGCTGTCCATGGTTCGCTGATGAGGACCCAGAGGTTGGTGGGGAGGGGAGGGGTGGGTGTAGTGGAAAGGACTGTAGTGCTATCTCCTGTTGATACAGCAAAGGAGGCCAAACCATCAGACCGAACCAGACTAGAAGGGGATAGTGGCCCAGGTCAGTACAGAGTAGCAAGTGAAACAAAATGAATGTCAATGCAGGAAGGCTATCAATGAGCTTCTGTTAGTGTTAAGGTTAACTGCCTCCATCTTCCCTCTTCTACCTCACACTCACGTGACCATCACTCACCCTAACTCTACCACTGCACACGACTCTCACTATTGCTTTATGTTCTCTCAATGGCACGCACCGTTTCATCTGACTCACTCCCTGGCCCCAGCTCACCACCGATTCAGCATTGACCTTTTTCAATTTCCCATTGAATTCCATCATACTCAAACCCTCCTTTGATTTCATTGCAGGAGAAAATGGCTCACAACCAGGCTTTTCGAGAGGCCTAAGTTTGGTAGTGGGGTGGGGGGTGGTGAGAGCAGGATGGGGGTAGATGTGAGAGGAGCAGCCGTAAGCTTCCTTATGCCACATGAGGAGAAAGACCTTGGCAAGGCTGAACAGGTCAGTGCCAGAGATCCTTAGCTCAACCTTCCCATCTGAGGAGGAAGCCACTGAACTCTCAGAGAGTGCACTGGAAAGGATTTTACCTGCACCCTCTGCCAGCTCAGAGACTTTCACCTCGATGCATCCTCTTTCCAGATTAGCCTCAAGAGCACGATTCTGCTGAGCACATCACTGACATATCTCTGCAGGTGGGTGAAGAAGAAATGGATCAGGTCTCTGATGCTCAGAGGACTGCAAGTGATCAGGCACCTGCTTACTCCCACGTAGCAGCCGATCCCATGCTCTCGGCTGTTAAGGACTTTGTGAAAATGTGCGGGAGGCAGAGGCAGTCTTTAAAATGTCCTTTCCCGTGTCTTTGTCCCTACCCTGACCTGGTGAAGTCACAGCAATGTGAGAGATGAGAAGCCTCTTCAGAGCATCACAGGGATGTCAAAGCATTACTCATCTCTTACACACAACCGAGTCCTTAGAGCAGAAAGCTCAGACATCAGGGCTCCTTTAACTGTGACATTGATGACTGCAGCCGAGGTGTTGCACTTTAATGTTTAAAACATTGAGGCAAAATATAATGTGCAGGGATTGAGCTATGGCTGAGCCTGCACACATCATTCCACTTACCCCTACCTCATGAGTGACAGTCCAGAATCAGTGATGATTTTGCACCATCTCTGGGGGCAAAGGTTCATTCTATCTATCAGCTTTTCTCTGTCTTTCAAAGTTGGGCGATGTGTAACAGGCAGTGTCTGCTCTCCTTCACATTGCCAAGAGAAGCTATACAATGCTTTCATATAAATGCCAACCCACAGAATGATGAAGCATTTCACAGACTATGAAAGACCGAGGACTAACCAGTTGGTGTACAGGAGTCATCTCAGGATTCCTCTCAACCTGCTATCTATCAAGACAGACTCCATTCCATCAAATGCTGACTGAAACTTCAAGAGTCAGTGATGAAGGCAGAGCTGTCTAAAGGTGCAGAGGCGGCAAAATGTCATTGCCAGGTGACCACCCTGACTAGTTATGTCAGGAATTGGCACTGTCTGGTTTCTTGGGAAGGGGAGAGGAGAATTGGATGTGGCACAGAAATGAGGTGAGTAAAAGAGTCATACAGCACAGAAACCAATCCTTCTGCCCAATTTGTCCATCCTGACCAGGATTCCCAAACTAAACTGTTCCCACTTGTCTGCATGTGGCCTGTATTCCTCTAACCCTTTCCTATTCATGTACCTGTCCAAATGTCTTTCAAATGTTGTAACTGTACTTCACTTGAATCTATCACTTCCCCTGGCAGTTCATTCCACACACCGTCCATGTGAAAAAGTTGTTTAATCATGGGTTGCAAATGCATGGAAACAAGGTGGACACCAGTGAGAATCTGAAATCGCTGCTTAAACCTTAAAGGGAAAATCAGGACATCTTTTGTTTTGCCAATAAGGTTCAGATTTGTTTGGAATTTTCCCATCTCCCTCACCATTGTCACACTGCTCAAGGGAGCAGCGACTGTTGCCTGTGATGTCAAAGATACTAAATAAATGCAGGTTATTGTTGCAATATGTGACAATCAGAATTAGCAGAAGGTGACCTAGTTGGGTCTTGATCTCTTCTTGAGTCTTGCAAACTTTTTTTATCACTCTGGTTGTGCAGTCAGTTTGAAAGTAGTGGTCTCAGTTGGCTTTTTCCTGTTCCTCTAACTACTGCCTACCTCAAAACAAAACTTCCCCTTTATTGCTCCTTAGAAGAGAACCAGAACCAGTCTCTGTTTCAGTCAAATTCTGACAGGACCCACTGCTCCAAAGCCCAAGAATTTAACTTTTTCCAAGTCTTTCCTCATCAAACAAGTTTCTGCATGGCCACAACCAAAACATGTGCAGCAGTGCGAACCTCCCTGGTGGTGCTATTACAACAGGATGTTTGCAGCTAAATGTTCTCAATCTCATTAAAAAACCAGAGCACGACTGGAAACTCCCCGTCAAATGAAGTTTCGTTTATGTGCAAACTTTGACAGTTGCAAAAGGGGTTATTTTGAATGCTGGGATTTCCCCAGTTTACAATGTTCTGCCTCTCTCCCCTCTCCCCTCTCGCGTGCTCTCTTGCGCTCTCTAGTTGCATTCAGTGACATGGATCCCAATGCATGTCAATGGGCGACGTATTGGTGTGGGTCCCTTTACTCTGCCGTGCTGTCAATCTTGGTATAGCTCTCCAGGAACATCAAAAACAGCATTAGCAAAGCCAGCTCTTACAACCAGAGATTGACGCAATGTTGACCAACCATGGGATAAGAGATTGAGGGGATAATGGGCATCAGTATCACAAGAGACCCAACATTCACCTCGGTTTATGTCACCTGGTTAACTTTTCATTAGTTCGTTTTAGCATTGACAGCGAGTTCTTTTCGCATTGGTCCCATTTACACGAAAGAACATGAGCGACCTTGTTATTCACCTTGTGGTTGCTTATGGGATCTTGCTGTACACAACCAAATTGATGCATCTTCCAAATCATGTATATTCACTGTTCGTTGAAAGTACTATATGGTAAGTGAGGCACTTGTTCCTGTTAATAAAGCAGATGGTCAGGTCCCAAAGCAATACGGCCTTCTTCTTCTGTGTCAGCTGAATTCTTGGGAAACAGCTGCTAGCTTATAGCATTTACAGAAACTCTATCTCCCTAATCCAACTGGCAGCCTCACAGACCCAATGACAAAACCTACTTGGAACTGAGGGGTCCCGCACTCCTAAAATTGGAACTGACACATTCATAGCACAAGTTTATATTTTGCTGGACACTTAGCATTCACAGTTTTTAATCGTTTCTGGAAAACATAAAACTTTATAGGACGCTTGTCATCAACTCAAGATTTCTCAAAGCATCTTCAAGAAAGCACAACAATGCCTCTATATCCTCAGGTGGCTAAGAAATTCAGCACATCTGCAAAGACTCTTATCAATTTCTACAGATGTACCATAGAAAGCATTCTATCCAGATGTGTTAAGGCTTAATATGGCAGCTGTTCAGCCCAGGACTGTAGGAAACTATAGAGAGCTGTGAGCACAGCTCAGTCCATCACACAGGCCAGCCCTCCATCTGTTGACTCCACCTACACTTCTCACTGCCTTGGGAAGGCAGCCAACATCATCAGAGACCCCTCCTACCCTGGCTATAATCTCTTCCAATCTCTTCCGTTGGGCAGAACATAGAAAAGCTTCTTCCCTGCTGTTATTAAACTTCTGAATGGACCCCTCAAATTTTAAATTTAATATTGATCTCGCTAATTGTGCACCTTCTTTCAGCTGTAGCATTGTATTCCTCACTCATTTCTATTACCCTCATGTACTTTGTCTGTTATGATCTGCCAGTACTGTACGTAAATAAACCTTCGCACTATACCTAGGTACAATAATAAAGCAAATCAAATCAACTCAAGTTTGCCAATAAGAAGGATTAATGTGAGTTAATGACTTTATTAATGACTCCAGATTTCGCTCACTTATATGCAGCCTTCTATCTTGACATCTTAGTTCAGTTCTGGTCGCCTCATTATAGGAAAGATGTGGAAGGTTTAGAGAGGGTTTGGAGAGATTTACCAGGATGCTGCCTGGACAGGAGGGCTTGCCTTATGAAGAAAGTTTGAGGGAGCTACGATTTTTCTCATTGGAGCAAAGAAGGATGAGAGGTGACTCGATAGAGGTGTACAAAGTGTTGAAAGGCATAGATAGAGTGGATACCCAGAGACTTTTTCCCAGGGTGGAAATTTCTATCGCAAGGGGGCATAATTTTAAGGTGATTGGAGGAAGGTTTAGGGGAGATGTCAGAGATAGGTTCTTTACACAGAGAGTGGTGGGTGCGTGGAATACACTGCCAGCAGTGGTAATAGAGTCAGATACATTACGGACATTTAATGACTCTTGGAAAGGCACATGGAAGATAGTACAATGAATGGTATGTCGGTTAGTGTGATCTTAAAATAGGATAAAAAGTGGCACATCATCGAGGGCCGAAGGGCCTAAGGGCCTGTACTGTGCTGTACTGTTCTGTGTTCCATGTTCATCCACTGGCAGCAAACTAGATGCCAAGAATTCTCGACATGGTTGTCAGAGTGGGTACATGGTAACTTCAGCTTCCGAGTTGGTCACTTCGCAACGAGGACATGTTCCATGGGAGGCTGCTCTATGTCAGAAGCTGAGGGATGACATTACAAAGGTTCATAAAATCTTCAGGGGCACGGATAGGGTGAATAGCCAAGGTCCTTTTCCCAGGGTAGGGTAGTCCAAAACTAGAAGGTGAGCCAAGGCACAGTGAGTCAAGGTCAGCCTCGGATACCAATCCGGGGGCTTGGACATGGTCAGTCAGCGGCTTGAAGCAATCAGAGTTTGCATTCCCCCCACACAAGAGGAGAGGAGCTGAACGCCGGGCAGCTCCCTCTCTTTGTGGGCTGCTTCCCTCCTGGGAGGAGTGGAAGGCAGGAATTAAGGAAGTGGATGGCACAACTGTTACTTTGAGTACAGGTAGGCAGATGTCCTGTGTGAGTGGGTAGGAAGCAATAGAGGGAACACACAGTTAATGGTGTTCAATGTTCTGATGGGTGAGAGTGAGTGAAGGAAGACATTGCAGGCAGTAGTGAGAATTATAGAGTATGAGCCTTGGTGGGACGTGGGTACAGACAAAACAGAGATAGACCAAGATTTTAAAAAATTTATTCATGGGATGAAAGCTAGGCTAGACTAGGCTAGCATTGATTGCCCAACCCTGATTACTCAGGGAGCAGTTAAGAGTCAACCACATTGAGTCAGGAGTCACATGTAGGCCAGACCTGGCAAGGATGGCAGTTTCTTTCCCTAAAGGACATTAGTGAATCAGATTTTTTTTCTCTTACAATCAACAATCAACAATGGTCATCATTAAACTTTTAATTCCAGACTTTTATTGAGTTCAAATTCCACCATCTGCCATGACAGGATTTGAACTCTGGTCCCCAGAACATTGCCTGGGTTAACAGTTCAGCAAAAATGCCACCATGCCATTGGGTCCCCTGTGAAGGACCTGGCAGAGGTTGGTGGTATTTATAGTAGCAGAGTGGAGAAGGTCATTCTTCCTTCAGTGCTGAGCATTCCTCCAGGTGCCTTAGACCACACTGACCCAGGTGGCTGGACACAGTCTGGTTTCATGGCCTCCACTGCTGTCCCTGAGGGAGGAGGACATCCCGTGTTGGTATCACCCCTTCCAGCTGGACCTCCAAGGTAATGAAGAGACAAAGTATTGAAATAGGTAAATATTCCACAAAGGAAGGACAATGACAATTTTTGTACAATCTGAGCAGTTGCACACCCTCTCTCTCAGCCTGTGATCATTGTTCCAAGTGACAAGTAATGAGATCGTCAGAGATATCTATATGTTAGGTGGGTTGTCACTTGAATTAACTGCATTTCAGAACTGTAAGTCTAGATCATTGCCAAGTAAACAGTGCTATGTCAACCGAAATTTAACTGTAAATTATGTGTTTATTGTAAATTGTATGACCTGTAAAGCTGCCAGACTCAATGATACAGCCTTTTCTCTTTCTTCAGCTAGGAATTTCTTCAGCCGGAGAGTGGTGACTCTGTGGGACTCATTATCACAGAGAACTGTGGAGTCCAAGTCATTGCACGTATTTAAGACAGAGATTAGCCAGGTCCTTGATGTGTAAAGGAATCAGGGTTACAGCGAGGTGGCAGGAGAATGGGGTTGAGAAACATATCAACTATGATCAAATGATGCAGCAGAATCAATGGGCTGAATGGCCTTATTCTGCTCCGATATCTTGAAGAAGTTGTTCTTGAATCTGCTGGTAGATGTGTTTAAGCTTTTATATCTTCTGCCCAATTGAAGAGTCGGAAGAGATTGTAACCGGGGTGCGAGGGGTCTTTGATGGTGTTAGCTGCCTTTCCGAGGCACTGAGAAGCATAGATGGAGACAATGGATGGAAGTTTGGCTCGTGTGATGGACTGGACTGTGTTCACAGCTCTCTGTAGTTTCTTATAGTCCTGAGCAGGACAGTTGACATACCAAGCTGTGATGCATCTGGATAGAATGCTCTCTATGGTGCATCTAGAAACATTGGTAAGAATCTTTCCAGATATGCCAAATTTCCTTATTTTCCTGGGAAAGTGCAGGTGTTGTTGTGCCTTCTTGATCATCGCATCAGCATGAGTAGACAAGGTCGGATTGCTGGTGATCGTCGCTCCAAGGAAGTTGACGCTCTTGACCATCTCCACCTCAGCTCCATTGATGTAGATAGGTGCGTGCTCTTCACCTTGCGTCCTGAAGTCAATCACCAGCTCTTTCATTGAGGGAGGGCGTTACCTTTACACCACACAACACCAAGCAATCCGTCTCTCTCGTATTCTGCCTCGTCATTATTTGAGATGCGATCTCCAATAGTGTTGTCTTCAGAGAACTTGTAATTGGAGCTAGGATGAAATTTGGTCACACAGTCATGAGTGTACAGGAAGTATAGTAAGGAGCTGAGCACTCACTGCTGCCTATTGAGAATCTTGTTTTGATAACTTAGTTATAAGATGCAGTTTGAGGTCAAGTTAGGGCTTACTGGATTTTGAGTGATTCTGACACATCTCTGACCATAGACCACATCATTCTGGTCCCTATAAGATTGTCTCTGCATGTAACCACAGCTGATTGTCATAACACCTCGTCTCATTCAGTAATGTCCTTTAAAACAGGAAATCTGCCATCCTTACCCAGTCTGGCCTACATGTGACTGCAGACTAATAGCAATGTAGTCAACTCTTAATTACCCTCTGGGAAATTACAGAGGAACAATAAATCCAGTGACACCTACATTTTAAAAATACACGTATAGTAGTTACAGACATCATTAAAGTGGTTGGTTTTGAACCAGTTCAAAGGAAGTGGGGATTGGGCTATCTGAGCAGGGTAAGAGGTGGAGAGGATCATTGAAGTAACAGAGACATCTATGTATGAGTCCAAGTATACTTCAGTGTTTTTTCCTTCCCTCAACTGTACATCTAAACTTGTTTCCCTCATAAAGTCTGATTCATCAACCACAACTTAGTGGTCACAGTGATGTTACTAATACTCACTCTTGGAACAGATGCAGTTAACAGAAAAACTGAAAATGGAAAAAACCCAAACGGAAGTGAGAAAGAATGACTTTTCACACGACAGTTGAGATACTAACCGACTTCTTAAAATCTCTGTACAATGTTCACAGCACAAAAACAGGCAGTTTGATCCAAAGCGTTAATGTTTATGTTTGATATGAAACTCCTCTATCCCTATTAATATACTCTTCTATTCCTTTCTTCGTCATCTAACAGTTGAGGAGAAAGTGAGGTCTGCAGATGCTGGAGATCAGAGCTGAAAATGTGTTGCTGGAAAAGCGCAGCAGGTCAGGCAGCATCCAGGGAACAGGAGAATCGACGTTTCGGGCATAAGCCCTTCTTCTTCCAGGATGCTGCCTGACCTGCTGCGCTTTTCCAGCAACACATTTTCAGCTCTTCATCTAACAGTTATCTATGCATGTGGTGGTGTGTCCCATCTCTTAACACTCTCGAAAGAAATTTCACTAAAAGGGAGAAATGTCTTAAATACACTCAGTGACTTGACCTCCACAGCCTCCTGTGGCAATGATTTCCACAGATTCACCACCCTCTGGCTGAAGAAATTCCTCCTCATCTCAGTTCTAAAGGGTCGTCCCTTCCCTCTGAGGCTTTGCCCTTGAGCCCTAGTCTCTCCTACCAGTGGAAGCATCTTCTCCACATCCACACTATCCAGACGTCTCAGTATTCTGTCAGCTTCAATGAGATCCCCCCCTCATCCTTGATTAATCTGTGCATTTAGGTATATTGTACAACTTATTTCCCTATTGTAGACCCTTTCCTGGACAGGCATCAGGCTGGACTGCAACACTGTTAATGTCAGAGAGATGTTTCAAAATAAGGGATAAGTCAAGTAATTAGAGACCAGTCAGTCCAATTCAGGCCAGATAAAGTATTAGAAAAAAGTTCTGAGGGACAGGACAAATTGTCACTAAGAAATGCACAGACTAATCAAGGATGAAGGGAGTTCTGATTGAATACTGAGAGGTACTGGTTTACCAGAATGTTGCCTGGTTTGGAGGATGTTAGGTATCCGGAGAATTTGGATAACTTGGTTTGTTTTCACTTGAACATCAGCGGTTGAGGGACAACCAGATAGAAGCTGACAAAATTATGAGAGGCGTGCGTAGAATGGATAGTTGGAGTCCTTCTCTGAGGGTAGAAATGTCAATTACTAGGAAATATAGGTTTAAGGTAAAAGGGGGGAAAGTTTAATGGAATTCTGAGATGCAGGGTTTTTACACAGAGGGTAGTAATTTCCTGATATGTACTACCAGAGGAGGTGGTAGGAGCAGATACGAAAACAAGGCTCAAGAGGCATCTGACACATACATGAATAGGCAGGGAACAGAGGGATATTGACCACATCGAGGCAAAACTTTTTTTGTTTATAAAGGTATCATGTGTCAGCGTAGGCTTGGTGGGTCAAAGGGCCTGTTCTTGTCCTGTACTGTTCCTTTTTTTTGTTCTTATAGTTGGCATGAGTTTGTCTAGGCAAAGTTGTGTCTAATCAATTTGACTAAAATCTCTGAGCAGATAGCCAATGGATTAGTAAGGGTAGAACATATGATGGAGTCTTTTTAGATTTCAACAAGGGTTTTGAAAAGGGTTCCTGAATTGTATCTAATCAGAAAAATAAAAGCCAATGGTATGCAAGAAAAGGTCATGTTTGCATCCAATATTGACTGAGCAACATGAACAGCATTGCCTTACAGATGTTATAGTGACTGAAAGGCTGTCTCAAGTGGGGTTTCGTAGGGCCCGATATTAGGTTCCACAAATCACTTACTCGAATCACAGATCTGATTAAGAAGTTTGCAAATGATACAAGAAAAGTTAGTTGTGTAGTTGGTAATGAGGACGAGGGCCGTACATTACACAGCGTTACTGAGAGATTGCCTACATGGGTGCTAAATGGAGTCCAATACAGAAAAAAAGTGTGAGCTAGTGCATTTAGGGATAAAAACCAAGGCAAGGATATGAATGAATATTGAGAAGCACTGAGCGAAATGAAATCTATGTCAACAGCTCCCTGAGGATCAGCACAAATCAATAAGGTGGTTTATCAAGGTTTATGGGATTCCTTTTATTCGTCAAGGTATAGATTATAACAGCAGGGACACTCTGCTGAAATTGTATAACACACTAGGTAGGCTGTAGTGTGCTGTGCAGAGTCAGAATGCAAGAGCATAAGTGCATATGGCACTATGCGTGGAGATTTTTGTGCCTTTAGAAGGACCTACATTCAGGCAGCAAAGCATCAAATCGGCTACGCGATGTGTTCCTACGATGGCCTTCCTGGCTAACGTTAAAGCCGACGTCCTGTTTCTGCAGGAGTGTGGGATACCGCAAACTCAGCAGCTACAGGAGATGGTCGAGTTTGTGGGCCCATGGGCTGTCAGTGTGGTCGGGGGTCAACGATAGCCGCGCCTCCGGCCTGGGTATCCTGTTGAGAGGAGGCAATTTCACCATCTCCGAGGTTAAGGAGGTGGTGGGCGGGCGCCTCCTCGTCGCCGACGTCATGTACAGGAATGCTCCCCTGAGACTGATTAATGTGTACGCCCCAGTGGGTATGAGTGAACGGTTGGCCGTCCTGCAGCAGCTTCCACTGTTGCTGGCTATGTCCAGGCCGGTCATTCTGGCCGGAGACTTCAACTGTATCATTGATGCAGATGGACGATCCGGCGGGGGGGACAGTAAACTGGACGCCACGTCCAGAGCCCTGATGGACACGGTAAAAGATGCCAAGCTGCACGACGTCTTCAGCGGCCCTGCAGATGGAGCGCAGCGTAGATACACCTGGTCACGGGCAGACAGGTCTATCTGCTCAAGGATAGATTACCTGTTTGTGTCCCGAACAATCTCGGTCACATCCACCGACGTCAAGCCGGTGTCCTCCTGCTGGCCGACTGTCACCTACAGGACGAGCAGTGGGCTGGTAAGGGAACGTGGAAGCTGAACACAAAGCTGTTGACCCCGGGAAACATTGAGGAGCTCAGGAGGGACTACGCAGGTTGGAGAACTGTGAAGCCCCTCTTTGAGTCCCCAGTGGACTGGTGGGAAACAGTAAAAGGGAACATCAAGAGGTTCTTCATTCTCAAAGGTATTCAGGAGATGAGAGAGAGGCGGGGAAAACTGTCCCAGCTCCAGGAAAGTATGCAGAACCTGCTCCTGCTGCAGACAATGGGGGTGGATGTCATGGAGGACCTCAAAGAGGTGAAGGGCCAGCAAGCCTCGCTCTTTGCTTCGGTGGCCTCCAAGATAATCTTCCGGTCCAGGGTCCGCTCGGTGAAGCTGGACGAGACGTGCTCACGTTTCTTCTTCCAGAAGGTGCACAAAGAGAGCTCTGTGCTCAGCAGCCTGAAGGAAGAAGATGGCTCGATAACGTCATCTCAGGCTGACGTCATGAGGATCAGTAAATCCTTCTATGCCAGTCTGTATGACGTGAAGCCGACCGACAGCGCGGCCTCCCAGTCGTTCCTGTCCTCTATCATAGAGGTCTTAGACGACAGAACATGCGAGAGGCTGGACCAGCCGCTATCTCTGGACGAGCTGACCAAGGCCCTCGAGTCCTTCGAAAAGAATAAAACTCCCAGAAGCGAAGGCTTACCGGTCGAGCTCTATTCCGCTCTGTGGGACTTGATTGGCCAGGACCTGCTGGAGGTGTATGTCAGTATGCTTTGGGCAGGTGCCATGAGTGAATCCATGAGGAAAAGCATCATCACCCTCATCTACAAGCAGAAGGGGGAGAGGGAGGAACTCAAAAATTGGAGACTAATCTCACTGTTGAATGCGGATTACAAAATTCTGTCAAAGGTAATCGCCAACCGGGTCAGGTCTGCTCTGGGGTCGGTGATTCACCCTGACCAAACCTGTGCTGTGCCGGGCAGGAAGATCGCTGAGAGTCTCGCACTCCTCAGGGATACAATCGCCTACGTGCAGGACAGAGGGTTGGACACCTGCCTGATCAGCCTGGACCAGGAGAAAGCCTTTGACAGGATATCACACACGTATATGAGAGATGTTCTCTCCAAAATGGGCTTTGGGGAGGGAATCTGCAATTGGATCAGACTGCTCTACACCAACATTGTCAGTACAGTCTCAATCAATGGGTGGGAATCAGACAGCTTCCCAGTCAGATCTGGAGTCAGGCAGGGCTGCCCCCTCTCTCCTGCCTTGTATGTGTGCTGCATAGAGCCATTTGCTGAGTCCATCAGGAAGGATGCGAGCCCGA
>NC_057712.1:124840049-124843954 GCF_004010195.1 Chiloscyllium plagiosum
CCCGGACTCTCAGCCGCACCGCACACTGCCCTCGAAGTGGCTGCGAGGGGGTCGAGACTGTCACACACCTCCTTCTGGAATGTGCCTATGCAGAGGAAGTCTGGAGAGGAATGCAGTGGTGTTTGTCGAGGTTCGTCCCGAGCAGCGCCGTGATGCAGGACTCCGTACTCTACGGCCTATTCCCTGGGACACACACCGAGACGAACATCAACTGTGCCTGGAGGATCATCAACTCGGTGAAGGACGCTCTCTGGTCTGTCCGAAACCTGTTGATTTTCCAGCTGAAGGAGTTGACCCCGACTGAGTGTTGCAGACTGGCACATTCCAAGGTCCAGGACTACGTGTTGAGGGACGTGCTGAAGCTTGGGGCAGCTGCCGCCAAGGCGCGGTGGGGAAAGACCACTGTGTAACATCTGCCTGCCTAAGAAGAACAGGGGGGCCATGCAGTCATTTGGGCTCTGCTGGTGCCTCAGCTAAAAATGTAATCGTACAGACCTGTAAATAGGAATGATTACTCTGTTTCGGTATGCAAACAAATGGAATGTTTAGATATGTATGGCATGTCCAACTGTACAGACCATTAAAGTATTTTATGAATAAAGTATATTTTTGAAATAAATAAAAAAAAGCAATGCCCTAGCCTCAATAGCCTCAATGTTCCCACAACCAAGCGAGCAGAGAATGCTCCACTCTGCGATAAATTTACAGAGTTCAGGATCTAACTGTCCTGGAGTGACAGTCCAAGTTCATGTGGTTCACTCTGTCCATGCTTTGTTTAATGAGAATCTATCCACCTCTACTTTAACTATATTCAAGGCCTTTGCTTCCACCACCATTTACAGGAAAAGAGTTCCAAGCACTCACTGAGATAAAAATGTTTTACCTTATTTCTGCTTTAAATAGGCAGCCTCTCATTTTTAAACAGTAATCTGTAATTCTAGATTCTCCCATGAAAGGAAGCATCATCCGACATTAACTTTGTCAACAACCTTCAGGATTTTCTATGTTTTGATCAATTGGAACTTGTTGCTTTATAAAATTGCTACAGTGTGGAAGCAGACCATTCAGCCTATTGAGTCTATACTGACTTTCCAAAGAGCATCCCACCCAAATCTACCCTATCCCATGGCTGATCCACCTAATCTATATACCCCTGGACACTATTGGCAATTTAGCATGGCCAATCCATCTAAACCTCACATCTTTGGACTGTGGGAGGAAACCAGAGCACTTGGAGGAAATCCACACAGAACGGGAGAACATGCAAACTCCACACAGACAGCCGCCCAAGGGTGGAATCAAACCCAGGTCCCTGACGCTGTGAGGTAACAGTGCTAACCACTGAGCCACTGTGCCACCCTTACATATAATTATCTGATAAAGTGATTGTAAAATGAATCATGCTCAAACCTGAGCCTTCAATGGGCTTTCTAAATAGAGTTAAAGGTACAAAAACTAACAGGTTTTGCTAAAATTGTGTAAAAGTGGTTAAACCTCACTGTGGCTCTTCCTCCCAATTCTGGGCACTCAGTGGAAGTGCAGGACAGAGTCAAACATTGGAGGGTAGAGGCCACTTTGTGGCATTGATTGGTAAGTGCTGCTGAAACAGGAGATGCACACTGGCTCATGTTTTCTCTCCCTCACCCTAAGTAGAGTGGTGATTTCTACAGAATGATATGGTTACTCTACAAGACGATACAAGGAAGATTTATGAAGATGTTAGCAAAAATGAGCAATTTTTCATTTGAAGGAAGCTTAGATAGGCTAGAATTGTTTTCTTTGCAACTAAAGTGGGCTGGGGGGGGAGGCTAAGGGAAGATTTAACCGAAGTGTGTTATTTTTTATTTCTATGTGCAGAAAAGTCAGCCACTGGTGGCATAGCTTCAAAATAATTGGTAGACAGATCAATAGGCACTTTTTCATTCATAGTTTGTGGGAGTCAGGAACTCTGCTTGAAAAAAAATTGTAGAGGCAAAAACTCCCATTGCAAAATGTATTTGCACATGTACTCCAAGTGAAAACACTCTCAAACCACAAACAACAGCTGAAAAGTGGATTGATTCATTTGTTGGGCTGAATAGCCTTCATCTCTGATATGGGACTATGATTCTAATAGGATGTTTCTTAATTCTTTACAAGCATGACTTTTCTTTAATGTCCTATACATTCCTTGCAGCTAGACCAGGGACTTTATCCTCAATGAGGTTTGACTTATTTATCAAATACCTCCCGCCCATGAAAATGCTGTCACACTGTATTTGATCTCTTCTTCCAATGTCAAGTCCACTGTGTTACCTTGTCTGTTAAACTTTGAGACATAATGTTTTCTGTCACTGTATGTGAGTTTAATCTGTGGATTCCTGAATGTCCTAGTCTCCATTCCCCTTTATTATGAGTTTCTGGAATGCTTGATTACATCTTTAATTATGAATTCACAATTTAATCTTGTGATTTGTCTTTGCTTTTCTAATTGTTTGACTTCATTCCTCACAATTTCATGTTCATTTTTGTATCCTTTGCTTTGTTCTCTGTGAAGACAATTTGTTTCAATTAGCGTGTTAATTTCAATTTTGTCCCAGTTTTTTTCTTTGCTCATCCATTTTTGTGACATTGCTGGTTTGAATCATAGAATCCCTAAAGTGTGGGAGCCGATTATTCAGCCATTGAGTCCACAGTGACCCTCTGAAGAGTGCCTACCCAATCCCTGTAACCCTACATTTCCCACGGCTAACCCACCTAGCTTGCACATCCCAGGACACTCTGGGCAATTTAACATGACCAATCCACCTAGCTTGCACATCCCAGGACACTCTGGGCAATTTAACATGACCAATCCCACCTAGCTTGCACATCCCAGGACACTCTGGGCAATTTAACATGACCAATCCACCTAGCTTGCACATCCCAGGACTCTGGGCAATTTAACATGACCAATCCACCTAGCTTGCACATCCCAGGACACTCTGGGCAATTTAACATGACCAATCCACTTAGCCTGAACATCGCAGGACACTCTGGGCAATTTAGCATTGCCAATCCACTTAGCCTGCACATCCCAGGACACTCTGGGCAATTTAGCATGGCCAATCCACCTAGCTTGCACATTCCTGGACACTATGGGCAATTTAGCATGGCCAATCCACTTCACCTGCACATCTGTGGACTGTGGGAGAAAAATCACATAGACAGTTGCCTGAGGTTGGAATTGAACCCAGGTCCCTGGTGCTGTGAGGCAGCAGTGCTAACCACTGAGCCACTGATTTAACATGTGCTTGCTTTCTAGTTGGGATTCTACTTCTCGTGAACTCTATCGCTCATTCTTTTTGAACATTTCTTATTGCTGTCGTAGGTTTACAGATGTTAGAAATATTTTATTCTCAGTCTACTTTCCATGTTTCTATACTGTTCCCTTCATAAAGGCTACTTCTTCTCAACCCCTACCCTGTCATCTTAATTTGGTCTTTGTCTTACTTGCATCCCTCGGGATCACTGTTTTAAACCACTTTGTTTGAGGAGTTCATTGTCGTGAACTGTGTTTACTTTTGCAATCCGCAAGTATTCTGGCTCATTTCCCATCAGTTGAAGTGCAGTCTTAAAACAATGAGATAGAAACAGAAGTTAGAAACAGAATCTGGGATGCATTGAGCTAAACTCTATGAAAGAAACAGGCAATTTTTCTCTTCTTAATTCACTGAGTAAAGAAACACTTTGAAATTTATTGTATCATCTCTATATCTTGCACTCCTTTAGTTAACTCTTCTTCCCAATTTATTTTGTTTTCAATGATTAGAATCCAATCAATAACAACAGTTGTATTATTGTTTTATTACTTTTGCTGATTTCACATATTTGTCTCCATATTTCCTTGGAGAAAGTGAGGTCTGCAGATGCTGGAGATCAGAGCT
>NC_057712.1:124846187-124853039 GCF_004010195.1 Chiloscyllium plagiosum
CCCCCTCCCCCAAATCCCTCCTCCCTATCTTTTATCTTAGCCTGCTGGACACACTTTCCTCATTCCTGAAGAAGGGCTTATGCCCGAAACGTCGATTCTCCTGCTCCTTGGATGCTGCCTGACCTGCTGCACTTTTCCAGCAACACATTTTCAGCTCCATATTTCCTTCCCAATTTCTTTATAGATTGCCTGTAATGCACATCTGATAATGACCAATCCCTGGCTATCATTCATTTTAAACCCCAGGAGTCTATTGTCTTCCTGCTTTGCTGCTGCCATTATGATATCTCTCACATTGCACAGCTATCCCCACCTTTCCTCCCTTCTTTCCTAATCTTTCTTGTTTGTACCATTCCCTGCTAGTTATCTGTTCTGTCCTTTGTGAAGACATGTTTCAGCTGTTCCTACTCCATGTGATTCTTCACTATAGATTACATTTGGTTCCTTGCTCTGTCCCTGACAAACCCCACATTCACTCCCCAATCTCTTTAGGCTGTTCCTATATCCAACATTCCCTTCCTACATAATCTCTACCCAGAAGTTCTCTGCTCCTGATTGCCCAACTCTGTCACAGCATTTCCCTCAAGAGGATGCTCAGCTTGTCATTGGAGGCAGAGGTCCCATTGATGAATACATGCACCTCTGCTATGGAGTTAATGCCCGTTGAAACATAGAAACAGAGAAAATAGAAGCAGGAGACCATTCACCATTCAGTATGATCATGGCTGATCATCCAACTCAGTTCCTTGTTCCCATTTTCCTTCTTTGACATCTTTAGCCCTAAGAACTATATCTAACTGCTTTTTGAAAACATTCAATGTTTGGGCCTCAGCTGCTTTCTGTGGCAGAAAGTTCCACAGGCTCACCACTCTCTGGGTGGAGACATTTTTCCTCATCTCAGTCCTAAACTTTATCCCTGGACTGTGACCCCTGGGGGGTGTCTGGATTCCTTAGTCCTGTGTTCAACTCTGACTAGTTCTGTTAGAATTGTATACGTTTCTGTGATTTCCCCCTCATTCATCTAAAACACCTATGAATATAGTCTGAACTGATCCAGTCTGTCTTCATGAATCAGTCCTGCCTCCCCAGGCATCAATCAGGTAAATCTTCACCATGATACTCCAAATGTGGTCTCACAAAGACCCTGTGCAATTGCAGAAAGGTGTATCTGTGTATCCTGGACTTTCTGAATTTCCTGACCATGGCTTTCCACTCCTGCATATATATCCCACCCTAGAGGAAAGAGGTGATGGCTGGATCTCCTGTATCACCTATGATCCTGTGGAAAGTTGCAACTCTTCACCTCAATTTTTAACAAGGTAAAGAAAATCTTCATTTAGTGCAGCATTGCCCATATTTTCTCCTTACTATTGCAGTCCACAGCTGGATTGCTTTCTGGAGTATGTTTTCACACATTCCAACACCATGACTGAAGCACATCAAGACGTTAATTTAATCATCTGGTATGCTGTGGTTGTTGTATTCTTTTGCCCGTGGATTTATTTGGCTAATCATAAACTGATGTTTTAACACCAGTGCGATTCATGCTCGATGCGTTGGTGGTCTCTGTTCTGAGTGAACACAAACCTGAATGAGTCTCTGCACAATGATACAGGAAAGAAAGGCCAGCATATCTCTCGCCTGGACTCCCTGAGATTATTTCGCAAGTTTGCAAATGTAATGATGACACAACATGGGTTGTAAGGTGAGCGGCTG
This sequence comes from Chiloscyllium plagiosum, assembly GCF_004010195.1. Taxonomy (NCBI): domain Eukaryota; kingdom Metazoa; phylum Chordata; class Chondrichthyes; order Orectolobiformes; family Hemiscylliidae; genus Chiloscyllium; species Chiloscyllium plagiosum. The sequence goes on from NC_057712.1 coordinate 124,847,904, forward strand.
ACATTCAGGGAGAGAGGGAGGTGTTCTGTGGTCAAACTGAGATGTCTGTGGTAGTGAAAGGGTGGGGAATTGAAGTTATGCTTTATCAAGCGTCGATCCTCTCCTAGCCTGGTTCAGCTAGGTAGCTGTGCTTCACTCTGTTCTCAGCCCAGCCCAGGGTAAAAATAACATATGGGCAAGTACATTGCTGCCTGTGTAAGACATCACTGGCTGGCCATTTCCTTATAGAGAACTTTGTAAATAACCAGGCCAAATTTATAGACAATAGACAATAGATGCAGGAGTAGGCCATTCTGCCCTTTGAGCCAGCACCACCATTCATTATGATCATGGCTGATCATCCTCAATCAGTATCCTGTTCCTGCCTTATCCCCATAACCCTTGATTCCACTATCTTTAAGAGCTCTATCCAACTCTTTTTTGAAAATATCCAGAGACTTGGCCTCCACAGCCTTCTGGGGCAGAGCATTCCATACACCCACCAGTCTCTGGGTGAAGAAGGTTCTCTACAGATCTGTTCTAAGTGGCCTACCCCTTATTTTTAAACAGTGTCCTCTGGTTCGGGACTCACCCATCAGCAGAAACATGCTTCCTGCCTCCAGAGTGTCCAATCCTTTAATAATCTTATACGTCTCAATCAGATCCTCTCTCATCCTTCTAAACTCAAGTGTATACAAGCCCAGTTGCTCCAATGTTTCAGCGTAAGATAGTCCTGCCATTCTGGGAATTGACCTCGTGAACCTACGCTGCACTCCCTCAATAGCTAGAATGTCTTTCCTCAAATTTGGAGACCAAAACTGCGCACAATATTCCAGGTGCGGTCTCGCCAGGGCCCTGTACAGCTGCCGAAGGACCTCTTTGCTTCTATACTCAATTCCTCTTGTTATGAAGGCCAGCATGCTATTAGCTTTCTTCACTGCCTGCTGTACCTGCATGCTTGCTTTCATTGACTGCTGTACAAGAACACCTAGATCTTGTTGTACTGCCCCTTTACCTAACTTGACTCCATTTAGGTAGTAATCTGCCTTCCTGCTCTTGCCACCAAAGTGGATAACCACACATTTATCCACATTAAACTGCATCTGCCATGCATCCGTCCACTCACCTAGCCTGTCTAGGACACCCTGTATCCTCCTAACATCCTCCTCACATTTCATCCTGCCACCCAGCTTTGTGTCATTTAGCTGCCCAAACGCCCTCTTTATTTGCCAGATGAATAAGGTTAAAGTAATTTCCTACACATTAATGTTTACGATGGAATCATGTAAATGTGTGACATTGTGGGTGGGATATTTGGTCATTGTGTCTGCACTGATTAAAAAGAAAGAGCTACAGAGCCTCATCCCATTTCTCATCTCTTGGCCTGTTGCTTTGTAGCTTAGTATACATGCAGGTATGTGATGATGGTTTCTGCTTCAACATGCTCAAAGGTAACAAATTTCTGATCCTGTCTGAATGAAAACATTGTTCCTCACCTCCCTTATATTTTTAAAAATTCATTCATGGAATAAGGGCATTGCTGGCTAGGCCAACGCTTATTGCCTGTCCCCAATTAACCAGAGGGCAGGGGATGGGGGATGGTGGGCGTGGCATTGTTAGTCAAGGACAGTATTACAGTTGCAGAAAGGACATTTGAGGACTTATCAACTGAGGTATTACAATGGATTTATGGTCATCATTAGGGTCTTAATTCCAATTATTTATTGAATTCAAATTCCACCATCTGCCATGGTAGGATTCGAATGCATGTCCCAGAACATTAATGGGGTCTCTGGATTAGTAGAGTCATAGAGATGTACAGCATGGAAACAGACCCTTCGGTCCAACCCGTCCATGCCGACCAGATATCCCAACCCAATCTAGTCCCACCTGCCAGCACCCGGCCCATGTCCCTCCAAACCCTCCTATTCACAGCAATAATACCACCAGGCCGTTGCCTACCTCAATTATCAATTAGCTTACATCTATGAAAAACACAAAAAATGCTAGAGAAACATAGCAGGTCTGGCAGCATCTGTCAAGAGAGAAACAGTTAAAGAGAGGGACGGTTTAAGTCTGGTGTGACTTTTCCACAGAACTGAAGAAGTCATGTCAGACTCTAAACTTTAACTCTGCTTTTCTCTCTCCTCAGATGTTGCCAGACCATAAGACAAAAGAGCTGAAAAATGTGTTGCTGGAAAAGCGCAGCAGGTCAGGCAGTATCCAAGGAGCAGGAGACAGAGTGATTGGGAAGGATCTACAAAAGATCAGTAACTGAAGCAGAGGTTTAAACTCTTGAATAAAAGCAAAATACTGCAGATGCTGGAAATCTGAAACAAATGCAGAGAATGCTGGAGAAACTCAGCAGGCCCCAGAAATGAAAAGCTTAACATATGAGAAATGTTTGACGACTCTGGGTTTATACTCGATGGAGATTAGAAAGATAAGGGGGAATCTCATTGAAACATGCAGAATACAGAATCACATTTTCAGCTCTGATCTCCAGCATCTGCAGTCCTCACTTTCTCCATAAGACAAAAGAACAGAACTTAAGCGCATAAGCCCATGGAGTCTGCTCTGCCATTCAATCATGGCTGATTAGCATCGCCATCCCATTCTCCTCATTTCTTCCCGTAACCCTTGATCCCCTTGATATTAAAGAACCTATCTATCTCAGTCTTAAATGTACTCAGTAACCTGGCCTCCACAGCCTTCTGTGGCAGTGAATTCATTGGATCCACCACTCTCTGGCTGAAGAAGTTTCATCTTATCTCCGTTCTAAAAGTCTTCCCTTTACTCTCAGTCTCTGCCCTCGAGTCCTGGTCTCTCCTACCAATGGAAACATCTACCCAACATCAATTCTGTCCAGGCCATTCTGTATTCTGCATGTTTCAATGAGATTCCCCCTTATCTTTCTAATCTCCATCGAGTATAAACCCAGAGTCGTCAAACATTTCTCATATGTTAAGCTTTTCATTTCTGGGGCCTGCTGAGTTTCTCCAGCATTCTCTGCATTTGTTTCAGATTTCCAGCATCTGCAGTATTTTTACTTTTATTCAAGAGTTTAAACCTCTGCTTCAGTTACTGATCTTTTGTAGATCCTTCCCAATCACTCTGTCTAGTTTTATTATAATTTTGTATTCCTCAACTTGATAATTAAAGCTCTTCACCAGTCTCTATTGTTTCAAAGGAAACAAATCTAGTCTGTGAAATCTTTTCTCATAATTAGCTTTCTCCAGTCCTGACAATCATGTTGTAAATTTCCTCCATGCTAAATTACCCTCTCTTCTGAAACCCTTCCTACCTATAATATGGTGACCTCAGCTATCTAAATATTCTACCAGTGGCGTAATAATGTTTGATGAGGTTCTAGCATACCCCTTTTACTCTTATATGCTATGACCCAATTTGGAGGTGCCAGTGTTGGACTGGGATGTACAAAGTTAAAAATCACACAGCGCCAGAGACCGGGGTTCAATTCCCGACTCAGGCGACTGACTGTGTGGAGTTTGCACATTCTCCCCGTGTCTGCGTGGGTTTCCTCCGGGTGCTCCGGTTTCCTCCCACAGTCCAAAGATGTGCAGGTCAGGCGAATTGGCCATGCTAAATTGCCCGTAGTGTTAGGTAAGGGGTAAATGTAGGGGAATGGGTGGGTTGCACTTCGGCGGGTCGGTGTGGACTTGTTGGGCTGAAGGGCCTGTTTCCACACTGTAAGTAATCTAAATAAAAAACAGGTTATAGTCCAACAGGTTTATTTGGAAGCACTAGCTTTCAGAACGCTGCTTCTTTATCAAGTGGTTGTCAATCATCTGATGAAGGAGCAGTGCTCTGAAAGCTAATGCTTCCAAATAAACCTGTTGGACTATAACCTGCTGTTGTGTGATTTTTAATAATCTATGACCCAGCTGACAAAGGGAAATTTCCCATTATGCCGTCTTCTGCAAATGTCACTTGATGTGGTGAATTTCTCTTTATTTTCATTGTGTGCAATTTGTACTGTAATCCAACATTGTGTGAAAATGTAAACATTGCATAAACAGAGTTCTAAGAGTTTACTACATTTAACTGGTCCCAAATATTATGTGCACTCAAGGTGGCCTAGCAATCGGGACAGGGCTTGTTGCAAGAGTTTCAATAGGTCATTGAAGAAGTGTTCAAAGCTGATAGGCAGTGAGACTGGAAGCCATTGTGAGTGTTATGGAGATAAAACAGAAACCACAATAAGCAGAGTTGGAACATAAGAACATTAGAACTAGGAGGAGGAGTAGGCCATCTGACCCCTTCAGCCTGCTCTACCATTCAATACGATAATGGCTGATCTATTTGTGTACTCAGCTCCACTTACCCATCCATTCACCATAACCCTTAATTCCTTTACTTAGAGTCATAGAGTCATAGAGATGTACAGCATGGAAACAGACCCTTCAACCTGTCCATGCCGACCAGATATCTCAACCTAATCTAGTCCCACCGGCCAGCACCCGGCCCATATCCCTCCAAACCCTTCCTATTCATATACCCATCCAAATGCCTCTTAAATGTCTCAATTGTACCAGCCTCCACCACATCCTCTGGCAGCTCATTCCATACACATATCACCCTCTGCGTGAAAAAGTTGCCCCTTAGGTTTCTTTTATATCTTTCCCCTCTCACCCTCAACCTATGCCCTCTAGTTCTGGACTCCCTGACCCCAGGGAAAAGACTTTGTCTATTTATCCTATCCATGCCCCTAAAGATTTTGTAAACCTCTATGAGGTCACCCCTCAGCCTCTGATGGTCCAGGGAAAACAGCCCCAGCCTGTTCAGCCTCTCCCTGTAGCTCAAATCCTCCAACCCTGGCAACATCCTTGTAAATCTTTTCTGAACCCTTTCAAGTTTCACAACATCTTTCCGATAGGAAGGAGACCAGAATTGCATGCAATATTCCAACAGTGGCCTAACCAATGTCCTGTACAGCCGCAACATGACCTCCCAACTCCTATACTCAATACTCTGACCAATAAAGGAAAGTATATCAAACGCCTTCTTCACTATCCTATCTACCTACGACTCCACTTTCAAGGAGCTATGAACCTGCACTCCAAGGTCTCTTTGTTCAGCAACACTCCCTAGGACCTTACCATTAAGTGAATAAGTCCTGCTAAGATTTGCTTTCTC
>NC_057712.1:124854965-124873727 GCF_004010195.1 Chiloscyllium plagiosum
GGAATATCCTCCCTTAGCACAGCTGTAATGCTATCCCTTATCAAAATTGCCCTCCCCCTCCTCTCTTGCCTCCCTTTCTATCCTTCCTGTAGCATTTGTATCCTGGAACATTAAGCTGCCAGTCCTGTCCATTCCTCAGTCATGTTCCTGTTATTGCTATGATATCCCAGTCCCATGTTCCTAACCATGCCTTGAGTTCATTTGCCTTTCCTGTTAGGCCCCTTGCATTGAAATAAATGCAGTTTAATTTATTAGTCCTACCTTGTCCCTGCCTGCCCTGACTGTTTGACTTACTTCTGTTCTCAGCTGTACCCATCTCAGATTGATCTCTTTCCTCACTATCTCCCTGGGTTCCCACCTCCCCCACCCCACCTTACTAGTTTAAATCCTCCCAAGCGATTCTAGCAAATTTCCCTGCCAGTATATTAGTCCCCTTCCAATTTAGGTGCAATCCATCCTTCTTGTACAGGTCACTTCTACCCCAAAAGAGATTCCAATGATCCAAAAATGTTAGTCCTTCTCCCATACACCAGCTCCTCAGCCATGCATTCATCTGCTCTATCCTCCTATTCCTGCCCTCATTAGCTCGTAACACTGGGAGTAATCCAGATATCACTATCCTTGAGGACCTCCTTTTTAAATTTCTGCCTAACTCTCTGTAATCTCCATTCAGAATCTCAACCTTTTCCCTTCCTATGTCGTCGGTTCCAATGTGGACAATGACCTCCTGCTGGCCCCTCTCCCCCGTGAGAATATTCTGCACCGTCTCTGAGACATCCTTGATCCTGGCACCAGGGAAACAACACACCATTCTGCTTTTTCTCTGCTTGCCACAGAAACATCTGTCTGTACCTTGGACCAGAGAATCCACTAACACAATTGGTCTCTTGGAAGCCGACGTACCCCTCGTTGCATTAGAGCCAGTCTCAATACCAGAAACTTGGCTGTTTGTGCTACATTTTCCAAAACAGCATACCTGTTTGAAATGGGTATATCCACTCCTGCACTAGCTGCCTACCTCTCTTACCTTTCCTGGAGTTAACCCATCTATGTGACTGTATCTGAGACTTGCCCCCCTTCCTATAACTGCCATCCATCACATACTGTTGCTGTTGCAAATTCCTCATCGCTTCTATCTGACTCTCCAACCGATCCACATTTATGGCAGATATAATCCGCAGAACAATTAACTTATCTGATTCTGTGCTGTGAACTTCGCCCAAACTGGTTCCTCCAAGATTAGTTGTGAATTTCACTGTTTGTTAATTTTCCCAGATGCACTCCAATGTCTAGCGATATACTAATTCAAACAGCAAAGGCAGTAACTGTACAGGTTCTCTCTCTCTCTTCTCTCTCTCTCTCCTGCACTGACCTCACCATGTGCTTCCTTTGTTTGCTCTTCTCCCTTTTAAAACTGCTGTTGTTTTGACTTCTTTTTTCCAAAGTTCCAAAACAATGCAACAGCATATAAAACAGTAATTGCTGCTCCGAGAATTCGAGGAAATCACCTCCAAAACCTAAAGTATCTCAAAAAAAGGAGCAGCTCTTACAGCCAGAAACTTTTTCCCCGTCCTCCATCTTGGATTACCCAGAATCCTTGATTTCACTTTTCGAAAATCGATCTAGCTTTACCTTAAAAACATTCAAAGGTGTAGCCTCCACTGCTTCACTGGGCGGGAAATTCCACAGATTCACAACCCTTTGTGTGAAGAAGTTCCTCCTCAGCTCAGTCCTAAACCTGCTCCTCCTTATTTTGAGGCTATGCCCCTTAGTTCTAGTGTTACCTGTAGACACAACCTCCCTGCTTCTATCTTATTTATTCCCTTCATAATTTTATATGTTTCTATCCATATTCTTCTAAATTCCAATGAGTATAGTCACAGTCTACTCAATCTCTCCTCCTAAGCCAATCCTCTCATTTGCTATCGGCTGTGTCGATACTGGGGGCTCAAGAAAGTCCCAAGAGCTGTGAAAGGCTCAAAAGAATCCTGGGCCAAAATAATAGTTAAGGCAATTGAGCTACATGGGTTCTATGTGATTAGGGCCCAGGGAAGTCCTAGAGCAACTGAATAGCTGAATGTAGTACGGGCTCAGGAAACCGTGAAGGGTTTGAACCAGTTCATACTTTAGTGCATTAGAAAGTGGGGGTTGGAATCCCACAAGCAGCATTTGATTCAATTATGCCAGTATAGAGCTCAGGAAGCAAACCCAAGTAATTACTAGGTTCCTGAAGAAGGGCTTATGCCCGAAACGTCGATTCTCCTGTTCCCTGGATGCTGCCTGACCTGCTGCGCTTTTCCAGCAACACATTTTCAGCTCAAGTACATTACTAGTTCATTGAAGCACACTGTTTGTGACAACAAAGATTTAAATTAATTTTGCATGACATTATTTCTCTCCAGTAAAAACGTAGTTCACGATGAGTATGCAATTAGGAGCCAATAAATAAAGTCTTCCTGAGCAAAAGAAAGTGCCAATTTATTAACTATTAATTACAAGGATGATAACAAAAAAGCCAACGTTGAGAATATGGCCTTCATGCCGTCGCACACCAACACACAAGTACAAAGGGAATGCTGCATAGGATAGTAAAAGATTTAAAAGCTGCAAGGTTTTTAATTTGTGCCAATTTTGTTTAGTTCATGGGCACTGTCATTCATAACAAATGTTTCAGTCATTAAAAATTTCTTGGTTCTCCTTTGGATTTATAGGAAAATGTAACTAGGTTGCAGATCAACTATGAAATAATGGAATGGAATATTAGACTCAATGGACTACATTGAACCCTATTCCTGTATCTTTATTGTGATGAAAGGTGAATTATATTACATTTTGGGGGTTTAGATTTCAAAATATAGGTAGATAGATATAGATTAATCCTGTGAGCATTTTTTCCCAGAAAGGTCAGAATGTTAATTTGAAACAATAATCGAAATACATAATTTGTACTGCCAAGGAGAATTCCTGTGGTGTTGATGGATGGAATGTTTACCTTTTTGGGTTTAGGCAGAGGTAGCACAATGCAGCAATTAGTTACAATAAAGAAGTTTTGACTTCAAAACAGAAAGCTCAAAGTTTAGTTCAGAAGAATCAGGAGTTGAGTTCAGAAAGAGGCTTTATTTTTCTCCAAGAATCAAGCTTTCCATCAGTTCAGGGGATTCAGTCACCTCAGCCAAAATGGTTTCTTTTCAATGGGACTTCCAAGTCTGGGGAGTTCAGATAGAAGCCTTCAAGTTGTTGGAATGGTAAAATGTTTAGGCCATCAGAGTTGTGAAAGGTTCATACCAGCAGACTCAGAAAGGAGTTGTAAAAATAAAACAACACAGCTTCAACAGTTCAAGGGGAAGAAAATGGAATATGTCAGTTAGATGGAGATTTAAGAAGTGTTACTTATTCCATGATTGTGCCTCTGTAACAGATGCTATTGGAAAACAGGTGGAAATTTTTTCTCGATGTTCATGTCAAGTACTTCCTAACTTTACTATGTGCATCTGGAATTATTTTTCTTGTTTCGTATGATGAACTTAAGTTGTTTAAAAAAAGTTATCTGCAAACTTTTGTGAATATGGTTAAGTTGCTAACCACCACAGTAATTGACAAAACAAAAATGTGATCTATCAAGCCGGGTTTCATTCTGAGGTCTATTTTGTCCAGAGGTACTATCGGCTAGGATTAAGTTATTTGCCAAATTTTCATACAATTTTTCCTGAGCTACAGTTATCTTCTTTTGTGAATAAAACTGGCAAATATTTATCAAAAGTCAAGAGGCAGAAGATTTTTTTTAAAGTTATCCTCTTGCTCTTTATGTATTTAGAGAATATATTTTTGTTTGATTTGATTTTTCTTGCCATTATTTAGTCCTCTCTTTGGTTTCTAAGCTACCTTTTTAATTCACCTGTGAGTTTTCTGCATTGACCTAGGTTTCCTCAGTATTTGTTGCTCAATATCTGACATAAGCTTCCTTTTTACACTTCAATATCAAGCCCAAAGAGTTTTTACTGAACTTCAAATATAATGATTCTCCCATGGCAATCCACCATGTGGAAAAAAATTCATTTGAAGATAGGACTCAAAACGAGGCAGACTCATGATCTGTCACAAATGCAATGGACAAAGCTGGCAATAGAGCAATGATGGGTCTGTTTGGGATTCTTCTGCAATTAAAACAATAAAATAATAAGTGGTTGTTAAAAATGTAGTAATTTAATTAATTTTGAGAAGACTTGTAGCTTGGGCTGAGTTTCAGGTGTAAGTTTGCTCATTGAGCTGGAAGGTTCGCTTTCAGACGTTTCATCACCATACTAGGTAACATCATCAGTGAGCCTCCGGTGAAGCACTGGTGTTAGTGACCCGCTTTCTATTTATGTGTTTAGGTTTCCTTGGGTTGGCAATGTCATTTCCAGTGGTGATGTCATTTCCTGATCTTTTACTCAGAGGGTGTTAAATGGGGCCCAAGTCAATGTGTTGATAGAGTTCTGGTTGGAATGCCATGTTTCTTGGAATTCTCATGCAGATCTCTATTTGGCTTCTCCTAGGATGAATGTGTTGTCACAGTAAAGTGAACGGCCAATGGGGAACTTCAAACCAGCATCTAAAGTAAAATAGCACATACCGACCAAGTATTGAACTACAGAAGCAATCATCCCAACACCCACAAATGAGGCTGCATTAGAACATTATTTTAATGAGCCATCACACACTGCAGCACAGGGGAATTACACAGATCAGAGGCAAATCATCTACTCAGCGTATTCAAAAAGAGCGGTACCCAATGAACATAGTCCAACGCTTTCTCAGCAACAAACCCAAATAAGTAGACAAAACGTGCCCAGAAACCCTAGCCACTCTCCCCTACATCAAAGACACCTCGGAAATGACTGCCAGACTACTCAGACCTCTTGGCATCACGGGAGCCCACAAATCCACCAACACACTAAAACAGCAGCTAATAAACTTGAAAGACTCTATACAGACAACAAGCAAAACTAATGTAATTTACAAGGATACTTGCAAGGACTGTAACAAACACTACATTGGACAGACTGGCAGAAAACTAGCCACCAGGATACATGAACATCAACTAGCCACAAAAAAGACATGACCCACTCTCACTAGTATCCTTACATACAGATGAGGAAGGACACCACTTTGACTGGGACAAAACATTCATCCTAGGACAAGCCAAACAGAGACACATACAAGAATTCCTCGAAGCATGGCATTCCAACCAGAACTCTATCAACAAACACATCGATTTGGATTCCATTTACCACCCTCTGAGAAAAAGAACAGAAAATGACATCACCACAGGAAATGATGTCACCAACCCAAGGAAACCTAAACATATAAATAGAAAGTGTACCATAACACCAGTGCTTCACTTGGAGGCTCACTGATGATGTTACCTAATATGGTGACAAAACGTCTGAAAACAAACCTTCCAGCTCAGCGAGCAAACTTACACCCAGCAGTAATTTAATTTCAAATAAATACATCAATCTATTTGTTACCGATACTGCACATACAAAGTCATCCGTAATGTGAGAATGAGTCGGTAATGAAGACAATGAGCTGATGACAAATTTTGTGCATAACACCTGGAATAAAACAGAGAACTGCAGATGCTGGAGATATGAAACAAACAAAAGTGGAAAATGCTAGAGAATCTCAGCATTTATGCTGCATCAGTGGAGAAAGAAACAGAGTTAACATTTCGAGACCCTTCTTCAGACCTGTTCTTTGCTTTCACTCCATAGATGCTGCCAGACTTGCTGGGTTTCTCCAGAAGTTTCAGTTTGTTCCTAAAATGCCTGTTTTGATGATAATTATCTTCAGAGCATTGCTTTTGTGCATATGGGGAGTATCCTTTAACACCCAGTGATCTTAATCGGGAAGGTTCTTTGCTCATTAGGAGAAAGTGAGGACTGCAGATGCTGATGAAGGGCTAATGCTCGAAGTATTGATGCTGCCCGACCTGCTGTGCTTTTCCAGCACCACACTCACGACGCTTTGCTCATCAGGCCAGAATAGCAATAAAGAGCTTGTACGTGATCAACATCAATCTGGAAATTAAGGAACCACATTGTCAGGTCAACTTGTGGTGTCATGATAATATGCGTACCCCTGGACCGGGAAGTTCAAGTCCCACCTGCTCCAGATAACATCTCTGGAACACGTTGATTGGAAAAATAGGTTAAATTAAAGAAAGGACTATAGAACCCTTTTGGTAACAGTGGTAGTGTCCTTACCCCTGGACTGAGAGGCCCAGATTCAAGTCCCAGAAGTGTGTAGTAACATCTCTAAGCAGGTTGATTATGGGGATAAATGGAACCACACAGTAGCATGGCTGACAGCTTTCAGGGGAAGGAGTATGGAGGAAAAGGCCTTGGAGTTGGTGCAGATAAGATGTACTGAAATGGTAGTAAGAGGGAGATGATGGTATTGTAGTAATAAGGTAAAGTCACCATAGCCCTTGAGCACCATCGGACCGTGCTCTCATTAGAGAGTGGTAATGGTGGTGGTTTAACCTATCGATGTAACACCCTTATTCAAAAAGGGAGAGAGATAAAGGCTAGTTAACTTAACATCTGTTGCTGGGAAAGTGTTTGAGTCTACTGCAAAGGATGCAATAGTAGAACATTTAGAAATATGTGGTGTGATCAAGCAGAGTCACTATGGTTTTACAGAGTGGAAATGATCCCTGAAAAGTTGGTGAAGTTGTTTGAGGAAGTAAAAAGCAGGATGAAGGGGAAGCAGTGGATGTAATGTATTTGGATTTTCATGGCACTTGATGATGTACCAAACATAACAATGTAAGACCCCATGGTACAGGAGGTAGTATATTTTCACGGATATAATTTTGACTAACTAATAGAAGACAGAATTGGAATAAGGCGCCCATTTTCAGGATGGTAAACTATAACTAGCGGAGTGCCACAGGGATCAGAACTGGCGCCACAATTATTTATAATATATATTAATGACTTCAATGAGGAAAGTGAATATACTATAGACAAGATGGGTGGATGGAATTTAATGTTAGGAAAACGTGAAGTTATGCTCTTTGGCAGGAAAACAGAAGGAACTGAATATTATTTACATTGAGAAAAACTGCAGAAAGCAGCAGCAGAGAGAGATTTTGGGTGCCCATGCAATAAACAACATGAACCTAGCACTAGTCAGGTATTAGAGAAGACAAATCGATTGTTGCCCTATATTTCAAGGGAATTAAGTGTAATATAGGGTAGTCTTACTAAAATGATACAAGGCATTAGTCAGACTATTCGTGAAATATTGTGAAAATTTAGCAAAGGATAGTTACATTGGCATTACAGGCAGTACAGAGAAGGTTCCAGGCTGCTCCTGAATATAGATAGAATGTCTTATGAAGAGAGCTAAGTAGGGTCATAGAGTGCAGAAGATGCCCTTTGGCCTATCAAGTCTGTGCTGACCTATCTACCCTAGCCCCACTTTCAAGATTTGGACCATTGCTTTGAATGCTAAGATATGTCATGAGCCCAACTTTGTACTTTTTAACGATTGTGAGGTTACCCACCTCTACTGCCCTCCCAGGCAATTCATTCCAGTCCCACCATCCACTCAATGAAGAGACTTTCCTCAAATTCCCTCTAACCTCCTGCCTTTCACCTTAACATTGTGCCTCCTTTGTTGTTGACCCTTCAATTAATGGGAATAGCTGCTCTCTATTCACCCTGTCTTTGCTCTCATAATCTTATATATCTATATCAGAGCATCCCTCAGCTTTCTCTGCTCCAAGGAAAACAACCTGAGCTGAATTGGTAGGTTGGTCTCTACTCTTTGAAGTTTAGCAGAATGAGAAATGACCGTCTTGGAGCATACAAAATTCCTTGAGGCTTCACTTGACAGGACAGATGTGGAAAGGTTGTGTCCTCTTGTAGGAGAGTTTAGGACCGGAAGGCATCATCTCAGAGTAAGGGTTCATAAATTTAACACAGAGATGAGGAAGAATTTCTTCTCTCAGAGGGTAGAGAATCAGTGGAATTCCTTACCACAGACGGTGGGTCATTTCATGTATTTAAGGCTGAGAGAGACAGGATTTTAATCAGTAAGGGAAGCAAGGGGTATGGGGAAAAGAAAATGGAGTTGAGGAATATCAGATCAGCCACGATCTCAGTGAATGGTAGAGCAGATGGGCTGAATGGCCTACTCCTGCTCCTATGACTTATTGTCATTCATCTTCATGTAGACTGGTGCAATGGTGGGAAACCATTCCAGCAGCCAATCCCATGTCCCCGCTGCTTGGCTCACTGCATGTGATGGAAACTCGAGGGCGCTCTGGACATTTCAATATGATCTGCCCTTCCCCACCACTACTCAGCAGGCAAACTTTCTCATCCCAATAAGTTTACCCTCCCCACGACCAGTTTTCCCACCTCCTAGGGGACTGGAAAATTCTTCCTTCGTTACCCTTGGGTAGTTAGAGGAGCTTCTTGGAAATATTACACACTAGGGGCTTTCGAAATGGACTGGCAGCAGGAAAAAAACCGCTGCTTAATTTCGGCATCTACTGAAGGGAACCAAACATAACCCTGACCCTGCCAGTGTCACCCTTATGCTCAAACAATTTTAAAAGTTTTAAAACTGGCCCATTGTTTTTCAGAAGTTCTTGAAAACTACCTATTGTGTCTATGTTTTATTTATTTCATAGCCTTATATCTGTAACAGTGCTATGGTGTACAACAGGCTTAATTCCACTGATGTTAGTGGTGTTCTCTGAATGACCCACACAATCGTGATTAGAACCTGGTTTCAGAAGCTAAGCTCAAAACAAGTCAAGAATGAAGGAAATATTTCACACTCATTTTTTTTCCCCTTGGTTGGTCATGAAGTGGATACAAGAGAAACAGTTGGAAGAATGCATTTTCACTTCACAAATGCACTGTAATCAGCATCCTGGGAAGAACATTTTGTACTGTTAGGATCACAATGCTTTATTATCAAAATTTTTATTACAATGGCCTGTCTTTGAGTCAAAAGGTTGTAATTTAAGCACATAGGCGAACGTTCCAATATGGCACTGGGGGAAGGTTACACTGTCAAAGGGGTATACATTCAGACATTACACTGAGGCCCCCTCAGACCCATAAAATATTCTGAAACCATTTTGAAGATCAATGGAAATCTCCCTAGAGCCTTGGTTAATACTTAGCCTTCAATTGACATCCCAAAATCGGTTCTGTTAAATACATTAGGGGTCCTCTGTTTGTAAAGGCTATTACACAATTGCAAATGTTTCTTTCCGTGTATGGAAGAAAATTATCAAAATGTTGCTTGGAGCCTGCTGACAGACTATGATAGTGAAGGAAGGGAGAGTGGTTATAGTGTAGCTAGCTTGGGGGACACTGGGTGACTACAAATCGGCCGCTTTAAATTGCCAGTGGCACATGGTCAAGCAGAAGAATTTAAATTGTCCATGCACTTAAATGATGTGTGCCACAAAATGATTAAAGGGAATGACGTTTGAGGCAGTAAGATACTGGTACAGCAATTGGATGAACATCTCCTACTCAATGGGACTTTATTTTACATAGGCAAGATTTGTTTCTTAACTGAAGGGTCTGCGAAATGGTCATTGATTGGTCATAAATAGCCATCACACCAAGAGATTTTTGGAGGTTTACAAAGGGTACTCATGACAGAAAAATCCCACAGATGTTTCCGGATGATAGCCATCGCACTGAATTTTGCATCCATGCAAAAATTCCTGGACGTTATTAAGAATTAAGAAATTATGAGGCACATCTCATTGGGAGCAAGAAAAGAAATATCCCCTTGATATCCAATGGCATTGCCCATCACTGAATCCTCAGCTATTAACATCCTGAGGGTGGCCTTTAACCAATAACAGAACTGGACTATCGGGATTCTGACTCCTCAAACACTGTACACCATCTATAAGGCAGAGTCAAGAATGTGATGAAATTTTCTCCACTATCATGGATGAGTGCAGCTTCAACAACACTTGAGAAACATAACATTAAGCACGACAAGCCAACATCCAATTTGCCACCATCAATATTCACTCACTCTACCATTGACATAGAGTGTATACTTGCTGCAAGATTTACTTCAGCAACTCACCATGATTCCTTCAACAGCAGCTTCCAGACCCATGACCTCTAGTGGTCAGCAGATGCATAGGAACATCACCCAAATAAGTTCCCCACCAAATCCCCACAATCCTGATGTGAAACTTCATTGCTGATTCTGAACTTTCATTGGATTAAAATTATGGAACTCCCTTCCTAAATGCAGTGTACATTTTCTCCAGGAGTAGCAGCTCAAGAGGTTAATTAACCATCACCTTCCTAAGGCGAAAGTGAGGACTGCAGATGCTGGAGATCAGAGTCAAGATTAGAGTGATGCTGGAAAAGCACAGCCGATCTGGCAACATCCGCGGAGCAGGAAAGTTGACATTTTGGGCAGGAGCCATTCCTGATGAAGGGCGTCTGCCCGAAATGTCGATTTTCCTACTCTTTGGATGCTGCCAGACCTGCTGTGCTTTTCCAGCACGACTCTAATCATCACTTTCTTAAGCCCAATTATGGATGGATAATAAATATTGGCACCACATTCCATGAAGTATTAAAGCAGATCCTCAACTGTTTTCTCATCAAATCTCTCATTGTTTTCTTTCTCTGAGAGTATTTAATCCAGTAATATATCAATGTTCTGGCCTGGTAACCTGTTCCTTAACCTTTGCACACTTTCCTGCATGAGTTTCTTCAATGAGGTCACGGTCATGAAAATGGTCCATGCTGTGCACACAGCGAAGAAGCAGTTCTGTTATATATGACCTCTGATTCTTGTCTCGTTAACATCAATGGGAACAATAACTGACCAATAACAATGGCTGCTGATGCACTGTGAACCTGCTTGGTGTTAATGGTCAAATACATACCCAACATATGGATGTGCGGAGCCCCAAATGTTTCAGGTAACATCACTGAATTTGTTTCCTTCTTAATACCATCACTTTATAATATTGGTTTCACTTTTCACATAGAAGTGGCATTGGAATTCCCAGAATCCATTTAGCTTTGTTCTGTTGGATAAGGCCAGTTAGCTATACCTGATTGAGTCACCAGCGACTTCAATGAAATGACTGCCCATTTCAACGAATTTGTAATTGAACATTTGAGGTCTCTCTCATGGTACCAACTATACAGTAGGCATTACAATCTGGATCTCCTTTTATACTTTTGTTATTCAAGTGGAGAGAATGCCTGAAGGAACAGAAAAAGAGCAGCTCTCATATTATTAAAGCAACTTGACTGTTTCTTTAAATATAATAAAGTGAACCAAAACATGAGCAGAAATAATCAGGAAATGTATGTTTAATGTATCTCTCTCTGCTGTCTCCATTTACCATGTGCTGAGCCCATACACACCATTATCACAATAGACCACCATCTGTGCCTTAATGTTCCACAATTTCAGGATCAACAGTATTAGGATTCCTACTTGCAAGCATCTGGCAGAAAGAGGTTCTGGGTACTGGGTCCATTCGGTGTTTTCTCCACTATGCACACCCCGTATATTTCAGCACGTAAACAGGACAGGATCATGCACTTCATCACCTGAAAGGGGGGTGCCTGACCACTTTGCATTGACCACTTTATTAAAGGGCGCTGAGAGTGAAGCTGCCTCTTTAAGAGACAGAGTGTCACTCAAGTGTGGGTTTGTTCTCACTGTATCCATAGCAATTTGCATTCTGATAAGAATGAGCGTGTTCACTTGCAAACAAAGTTCTCTTTCAGCTCCAGTGATCTAAGGTAAGTTGACTTTGTACCTTGTGTGCTGCAGTCTGCTGCGTTAGTCATCCATTAATGATCTACAGTCTTGAAACAATGACCTCTGAACGAACAAACAGCCTATTTGGGAATGTTGATAATTTGCTACAATATTCCCAATTACATTGCTAAAGTTGCATCAGAATGAATTTGCAACACGTAGTAATCTCATCTCTTATCTTGACACTGTCAATCTAACACTATATACCTGGTAATCCAGGCCCCATAGGAGATCTTAGTGTTGAGCAATGAACTTGATTTAGTCAATAATCTAACATTATCAGAATATTTAGCAAAATTGATCAAAATAAATTTAGGTAAGGCTGACTTTGGAGGGATAAGGCAAAAACTGACTCCATTAGACTGGGCAACTAAATAATACCACACAATAGCTGGTCTTGTGTGTGGGCTGAGGGGGGAAGGGAGGTGTACAATCAATTATTTAGTGTGACATAAAGTCCATGCATGTCTTTAACAGGAAAAAAGCTCCACCTATAATTTAAAAAAACACAGAAAATACTGGTATAACTCTGCAGGTCTGGCAGCATCTGTGGAGAGAGAAACAGAGTTAATATTTCAGATCCAGTATGACTTTTTCAGAACTGGCTATTAGTTACTTAACTGAAGACAAATCATATCAGACTTGAAATATTAATTCTGTTTCTCTCTCCATAGATGCAGGGAGCCCTGCTTTATGTCTCCAGTTTTTATTTCAGATTTTGCAGTATTTTACTTTTATTAATGAGGACAAGCACAAAATGATGAGATGGATTCATTCCTGTCTAGAAACAACTTTGTTCAGCAAGTCAAATGAGAGGCAGTTCAAAACTAAAAGAAAAAGCAGATACGCAGACAAGTAGTGATCCCGCAGACTGGGAGTGAAATAGGAAGCCTCAAAGGCAGATGGACAGTGATTAGAATTAGAAGAAGAGAGGATGAGAGAAAGTTTCTCAAGAATATCAAGACAGAACAAAAGTTTTCAATATGGATTTTAAAAGAGAGAGAAAGTGAAATGTTACATAGAATTACATTGGATATAAGCACAGAAAGTGGCCATCAAGGTCAAATAGTAAATGCTAGTGTCATTCCTCCACTCAACTTTCATTACTTGCATCTTCCATGTATATGTGCTTAGTTTCCCATCAACTCATCCACACGGATTGCTTCAACTAGTTCCTGTGGGGGGGTAGCAGGTGTTTCATTCTTACCACCATTTGTGGGGTGAACTTCCTTCTGAATTCCCTATTGGATTCCTTGACATTTCTAGATCTGCTCTTGGCTAGAGGAAACACAGTGCGGGCTCTTAATGAATGACCTTGGTGATACTGTGACTGGAAATCTCAAACTGTCAGCCTCTCTATGTACTTTATATCCATCTTCAGGGAGAGGATGAGGATAGAGTGCCAGAGATTAGAAACAAAACTAAGTAAAGAAATATGAGTGGAGGAAATTATGAAATCAAAGATAAGCAAATCTCCAGGATCGGATGGTTTCTACACTAGGATATTGCACGAAGTTGGTGATTAAATTGTTGATGCTCTAAACACCATTCTCCAACATGAGGAGATTTGTGTGGACCTCACTGCTGTTTGTTATTAGGGAAGAGTGTTTGAGCACTTGGGCAAACATGAACTGAGCAGATAGATTCATAAAGGACGATCATGTCAAATGATCCAAATTAATTATTTCAGGAGGTAAACAGCAAATTAGGGCGCGTCTATGAATATTATTTATATGCATTTGCAAGAAGGCATGCGATAAGGTTCCATATAAAGGATTGATAAATTAGTATCAGAACACAGGAAATTGGAAATCTGGCGGTGTGGATGAGAAATTGATTATGAGGTAGGAGACAGATTAGGGATTACAGAGAGAGGATACGTAGTTTGCAGATGTGACGAGTGGTATCCTCAGTGATCTGAATTGGGGCTATAGCTTTTTATTACATTGACAAACAATACACGTGATGGAATAAAGGGCACATATCAAAGTTTGATGTTGACACTAACCTAGGCAAATCATGAGTGATTAGGGATGAGAACATCAAACACAGGAGCAACCAGCTGTAGGGTTCTTAGTTACTCAGAATAAGGACTGTTTGTAAGGAATGGGACAGATCATTTTGGAAATCTTCCATTCCCCCACCCCAATTACAACTGAGTCTTGCTTTAGGAGACAGTTTGACGAAGCACTGCCTGGTCTAATAAAGAAATATTCATAAAGTAACAACTTGGGATGTTTGCGCAAAGTATGAATGGAATCCTTGTAAGATAGAGTACATCATGTTCACATGTAGTCTAATCGAATTGTCTGGTGCATTTCACAGGAATCATAGTAACCAGAGGGGGCCAGCTGTAGGAAAACAGAGCTTAATTCTATTCATCTTTCAAAAAAAAAGTTGAATAAATATCTGATTAAGATTGAAAATTAAAGGGATGAATATAATCAAAAATATCATAATAGTTGTTCTTCCACAGGGCTGGGAAAATGTCACTGTGGAATGTTAAAACTCACACAACACCATGTTATAATCCAACAGGTTTATTTGTGACAACCATCTGATGAAGCAGCATCGCTCCAAAAGCTAGTGCTTCCAAAATAAACCTGTTGGATTATAACCTGGTGTTGTGTAATTTTTAACTTTGTACACCCCAGTCCAACACCGTCACCTCCAAATCTTGACTGTGGAATGTGACGATGAATAATGGAGATTCAAGTAAATACAATTTAACAGCCTTGTTTACAACTTGAAAAGGAAGTAACTTTCTTGCTTTTCTTAAAACTCGATTGGTTCCTTCAGTCGACAGCTCATCAATCTGCGTGATACCAAAGTGAGCTTCAAAGACTGAGGGTCTCCTCAGAGTTGAGTTGGTGCCCTCATTGAAACATCGCTGTGAATTTGGGAGAGAAAATGCATAGAAAATCCATTATGCCCAATACAAACCAACCAGTCTAGTTATCCCTCAAGTCTCCTCTCACACACACACATATATATATATATATATCAGAGAAGCCTTCTATTCCATTTGCCAACTTATGTCTAAATGGTTTCCCATTTTAGATTTATCTGTAGCATTTATCAAGCATTTCATCTAAATGCACCTTCAAAATCTCAAAACCCTCCAGTGCAGATGTTTACTGATGAACTCTTGTTTTGCTCTTGCCCACAAATGGAAACAATCTCTTTCTGCCTGTCCAATCAAGACCTTGCAAAATTTTAAAGACCTCTATGAGGTCATCCCTTCTAGCTTCTCCTTCTCAGATTAAAGCTTCCCATTTCACTCTGTTTTCTCCCCTAAAATATACTCCGCTCATCAAATTTGTGAGAGTACTCTACACAAAGCAGAAGTGGGTACTGCAGATGCTGTAGATTAGAGTGGTGCTGGAAAAGCACAGCAGGTCAGGCAGCATCTGACAAGCAGGGAAATCAATGTTTCGGGCAAAAGCCCTTCATCAGGAATGAGGCTGGGAGCCACGGGCGTGGAGAGATGAGTGGAAGGGGGGTGGGGCTGGGGAGAACAAAGCTGAGAGTGCAGTAGGTGGATGGAGGTGGAGGTAAAGGTCTACACAAGGGTTCAAAGTTGTTATCACATAAAGTGAAAACCAAATCAATCTCTCCCAAAAGTATGTGTTTTATAATTACATTGAATATTTATAAAATTCATTTTGTCAAATGCCCCAAGTTGAGGGATTTTCCCTGCCCTTCAATTGCACAATCACTGAAAAGTCATGACACCAGAACTTGCCGTCCTTGCCTGAGATACACCCGATGGCTTCATTACCGAGATTTCTTGATACCAACCTGGTTAGGTGCATTTGGTAAGGTTAGCAGCTGGTTACTAAGCGAGTTGTGCTAATAAAATTAATAAGACCTAATCCCCAAACCAACAATTCGCCTCAGCCGAGCAACCACCTCATTCCGACACTCAGAATATGGAGGGAGATGCTCCTGATGTTGAGTTCGGGCTCTTCAGGCTTCTTGTTTGATTTTTGCCACAAATTGTGCTATAGTCACTCAGATATCTGTATAGTTCTTCCCATCATGTTCAATTCTGACGTTGTGTTATTTTTCTTTTTGTGTTTTACCTTAACATGAATTGTTTTTGCAAAAAACATGACTGTAGGATAGGGATCTGAGTGATCTGAGGGATCTGAGGGATCTGGCAGTGATAATTACTACAGTTGCAGTTGGCTTGGATGCTAGGTTGGCTTTTCATCGAGGCCCTACAATGCAGATAGAGGAAACTTGGCTCATCAAGTCTCCATCAAAGAGCTTTCCACTCAGACCCACCATCCCAACCCTACATTTCCCATGGCGAAACCACCTTTGGACTGTGAGAGGAACCCATGCAGACATGGGGAAAATGTGTAAACTCCACACAGGTTTGCCCAAGGGTGGAATCGAACCCAGGTCACTGGTACTGTGAGACAACAGCACTAACCACTGAGCCACGACACCACCCTTAAGGCAATTTTCAGGGTTCAGTTTTACGTTTTCTTTGCAAGGTTTTGGTTCATCTGAGTTTTGTTTTGGAGATTTTATTTTACTGGGAGGCCCAGCGAGCATTTTTGCTTGTGCACTATCCCAAAACAACATACTACCGGTCAAGGGAAATGTGGGGTTGGGATGGTGAGACTGAGTGGGATGCTCTTTGGTGGAGACTTGATGAGCCAAAGGTACCTGCCTAAGCACCAGTATCCTCAGCGTTGCGGCATATTACGAGGCTGCTGTGCATCAGGATGACCACCGACATGTTGAACCTGTTGTAGTTCTGTTCACCGAGCTGGAAATTTTTGTTGCAAACGTTTCGTCTCCTGTCTAGATGACATCCTCAGTGCTTGGGAGCCTCCTGTGAAGCGCTTCTGTGGTGTTTCCTCCGGCATTTATAGTGGCCTGTCCCTGCCGCTTCCACTAGGACTTATAACAGCACACAAACCAACAGCCACCCTCAGACAACAACTCACCAGAACGAAGGACCCGATACCCATCATGAGCAAAACTAATGCAGTGTACAAAATCCCATGCAAGGACTGCACAAAACCCTATATAGGACAAACAGGAAGACAGCTATACCATTATAGGACAAGCCAAACACAGAACAGCCAGGGAATTCCTAGAAGCATGGCACTCATCCACAAACATCAACAAACACATCGACCTGGACCCAATATACCGGCCACTACAGCGGACAGCTGAAACTGACAACCGGAAGCAGCAGGGACAGGCCACTATAAATGCCGGAGGAAACACCACAGAAGCGCTTCACAGGAGGCTCCCAAGCACTGAGGATGTCACCTAGACAGGGGACGAAACGTTTGCAACAAAAATTTCCAGCTCGGCGAACAGAACCACAACAACGAGCACCCGAGCTACAAATCATCTCCCAAACTTTGAATGCTGAACATTTCTGTGTCAGTGATGGACGCTCAGTCAGAGAAGGAATAGGTGACACTGAGATTCTCTGAATGGGATCTGCGGCTCCTGGTGGTGTAGAGGAGAAGTGTCCTGTTCTTGGAGAACTGAAGAGGAGACTCCCAAAAAACCTAGCAGCCTGGTCTGGTTGCCACTGGCGTCGATGCCAAGGGAGTGCCAGCAGGGCCACATGAGCTTCTCTGCTGCACCAGCTTCAGTGCCACCATCTTCTCTCTGCTTCCTCACACTCACTCCATCCCTGCTCTCACCTCCACCCCCCCGAAAACTGCCACCTAGGCTCCTGCCCTGTTATGGCACGCAACATCTTCTCTCTCTCTCACTTCTGCTCAGCCCTGTGACCTCCCGCAGCATGAACCCTGCCTCTGCACTGCCTGTGCACCTGTCTCTGAGCATTTCAACACCTTTCCCACTACTTGCACCAGCACAAAGAGAATGCCGCCCACTCTCTCATCTACCCTATTCCTCCCTTCCTCTTCTTTCAGAAGAATACAGTCCATACTGATGGAGGCTGGTCGACATTACCCTCTTCAGCCTCAGTGAGTGTAAAGGCCCAGAGCTGCTGGGTCCCTGCCTGACCGAGTAAACACCACGCTTCATTCCACTGTACTCCAACATCTCTCCACTCTCACAGCTACCAGCAGGAATGACCAAGCTCTTGATGAAGAAATGGCCTGCTCCCCCAGGGACCTCTGAGGAAATGAGTATTGAGGCCTCAGAGTAGATCTCAGGAAGGCTGCCGCACCCCTGTCAAGCTTGGAAAGTTTGGGAGCACAGTCTGGGGAAGGGCTCACTGCAGAAACACCCTAGCTGGCTGAGGAAGAATCATCTGAGGCCCACAGGTACTTTTAGACCCTGGAAGGAGAAGTCCTGTGGTGCTGTCTATGCAAGAAGGCGCAGGAGCTGTAGGCAGATGTGTGGGAAGCAATGGGGCTCAAAACCCAGAGGCTTCCAGACTGCAACCATGCTATGGGGACCTAGTTGCCGCAAGCACGTGACTTGACCTAGTCTTGGGAAATAAGGCAGGGCAGGTGACTGAGGTGTCAGTGGGGGAGCACTTTGGGGCCAGCGACCAAAATTCTATTAGATTTTAAATAGTGATGGAAAAGGATAGACCAGATCTAAAAGTTGAAGTTCTAAATTGGAGAAAAACCAATTTTGACAGTAACGGCTGGAAAATGGGAAGCCTTCAGAAATGGGATAACGAGAATCCAGAGAAAGTATATTCCTGTTAGGGTGAAAGGAAAGGCTGGAAGGTATAGGGAATGCTGGATGACTAAAGAAATTGAGAGTTTGGTTAAGAAAAAGAAGGAAGCATATGTAAGGTATAGACAGGATAGGTCGAGTGAATAAAGGCAGTAGGAGTATACTGAAGAGGGAAATCAGGAAGGCAAAAAGGGGACATGAAATAGCTTTGGCAAATAGAGTTAAGGAGAATGCAAAGGGTTTTTACAAATACATTAAGGACAAAAGTGTAACTAGGGAGAGAATAGGGCC
>NC_057712.1:124874847-124925100 GCF_004010195.1 Chiloscyllium plagiosum
ATGGGGAGAGGCTGAACAGGCTGAGGCTGTTTTCCCTGGAGCGTCAGAGGCTGAGGGGTGACCTTACAGAGGTTTACAAAGTCATGAGGGGTGTGGATAGGATAAATAGACAAAGTTTTTTCCCTGGGGTCTGGGAGTCCAGAACTAGAGGGCATAGGTTTAGGCTGAGCGGGGAAAGATATAAAAGGGAACTAAAGGGCAACTTTTTCACGCAGAGGGGGTACGTGTATGGAATGAGCTGCCAGAGGAAGTGGTGGAGGCTGGTACAATTGCAACATTTAATGGCATTTGGATGGGTATATGAATAGGAAGGGTTTGGAGGGATATGGGCCGGGTGTTGGCAAGTGGGACTAGATTGGGTTGGGATGTTTGGTCGGCATGGACGGGTTGGACTGAAGGGTCTGTTTCCATGCTGTACATCTCTATGACTCTTTGAGTCTGACTGGTTGGGGCAGCAGAGGTAGGTCCAGCACCTCCATCACCACAGACATTGGACCTCAGGACTGAAGACAGCGTGACTGGGGGAAATGGGAAATTTGGTGCATCATCTTGAGGTCCACCTTCCCCACAAACAGACAGGGCAGCACCAGGAGCACCTAGCCAGGGGAGGAACCTCATGCTGCAGTATAACTGAGAACACAGGAAATAGACTGTAGCCAATCCCTTGGACTGGCATGGGAGGCTGACCTTAACCTACTGTGACCCTCTGACTGATGGGGCACCTCCATGAACTTTGCTGAGGAGTCCTGCCTGAAGACCTTGAGCCATAGTTGCCCATGCAGTAGGTTTGCCCTGTGAGCAGCTGGCACACACATGGTGCAATGGTGAGACGTAATACACGGCCACAGAACAAGGCTTACATCTCCCCACCCCCCCCGCCAGACTAAGGTTCTCTGGTCAGCAAGGAAAACTGCCCAGTTGTTTGACTGCGCCAATAAACACAGACGCTTCCTTTGAGGTTGGGAGAGTCCAAAATCAGAGGGCATAGGTTGAGGGTGAGAGGGGAAAGATATAAAAGGGACCTAAGGGGCAATGTTTTTACATAGAGGGTGGAGCTGCCAGAAGAAGTGGTGGAGGCTGGTACAATTACAACATTTAGAAGGTATCTGGATGGGTAAATGAATAGGAAGGGTTTAGAGGGATATGGGTGAAATGCTGGCAAATGAAACTAGATTTTGTTAGTACATCTGGTCGGCATGGACAAGTTGGACTCTAACTAGAGCTAATTTTGTTTCAAATAAATGCCTTATCCTCTTGAAAAAATGCAGAAGTGAACAGTCATGGTGCATCAGATGCTGAATCCGCAACAGCATGCACTGGTTCCTGTTCACAGTGTTTGTGAATTTATGAGGGATGAGCTGGATTTCACTGCAGGCAGGGGATAGCCCTTTGGGCATCAAGGTTTTCAGTGTTGAATTGTATGAGAAAAACATGGTGGAGGTTTTCAGCACCATCTGAGGTGAGGATTAATATGGACGGTTCTACACAGAGATGGCGGTCTTTGAGACGGTGAGATTGGCAGCTGGACTCTGGGTTAAGAGGACGTCAGCAAGACACAGTCAGGAGGAGGGGCTAGAGAGCTGGTGATGATTAAATAAGACATTTACTGCCCGCCATTTGAGGAATTCTGCATTCTGTGCGATCTCTTCTCCCCTTTGGCTTTGTTACAGTTGAGCTTGGCTTGTGGACTCATCCTATCTCATGACAGGCTCCTGCGTGTCGAGACCTGATATAATGTAACACATCACAACAACAGCTTTGTTGTTTGGGTTATCAGTTCTGGAGCTTCAATCAGAGCCTCCAGCAACAGATGGGCCCAATTGAATAAAGGGTCCTATTCACAAGCAAACTGACATAAAGTGAAACGTTTCCAGTTGTTCTCCATTTTCGCTTTGGAACCAGGGCACCCTCTGTTGTGTTTTGTTTGGGTTTGTCTTTTTGCTTCAATCCAATTCTGGACCATGCCATTCTCTTCTGCAATGTTTGCACCTTCACCTCACTACTCTTCTCATTTCGTGAACAGCGAGCCCAGTGGAATTTCCTTCCATCTATGAGTGCCTCGCTTGTTTGCGTGTTTTAGATATCCTGCAGCTATCTTTCAGGTTTGAAAAGAACAAACCTGGCCTGTAGCAGAAATGCATTTCACATATATCAGTGTTGGGTCCAGGTGCGTTTTGAATTCAGAGTGTTTGTACGTAGTCGTAATCAAGCCAAGACTAGTAAAACTTCCTATCCTCTGTGTCATTTCTCAATGGGGGAAAATAAAGAATATGTTAAACGATTGAATAAGGAACTGTTTGTACTCTCCAGCTTTCTATCCACCCTCGGTTTCTATAGATGAGACAACCCCTTAAATGCCCTTTTCAATCAATATTTTCTTTAGATCAAAATGACAGGGTTATTTTTGGCAAAGCTCCTCTAATGACCGGAATAACCCAAATATTAACAGCTAGTTAAACATTTCAGACATATGGTAACTAACATTGGACAGGCAATGGCACATTAGTACACAAGAAACAGGGGTGGAAATGTTATCTAAAGAAGGGTCACTGGACTGAAAATGTTAACTCTGTTTTCTGTCCACACATGCTACAAATCTGCTGAGTTTCTCTATCAGTTTCTGCTTTTGCTTCAGAAATAGGCCAGGATCATCAATCCTGCCTGCCATTCAACAAAATATCTACAAATGTAAAATCCTGCATTGGGTATAGGATTTGGGAGGCCATGTTGCAGCTGTGTAGGACATTGGTCAGAGCACTTTTAGAGTACAGCATTCAATTCTGATCTCCCTGCTATAGGAAAGATGTTGTGAAAAGTGAAAGGGTTCAGAAAAGATTTACAAGGACGTTGCCGGGGTTGGAGTGTTTGAGCTATAGGGAGAGGCTGAACAGGCTGGGGCTGTTTTCCCTGGACGGTAGGAGGTTGAGGGGTGTCTTTATAGAGGTTTATAAAGTCATGAAGGGCATGGATAGAGTAAATAGCCAAGGCATTTTCCCTGGGGTAGCAGAGTCCAATACTAGAAGGCATAGGTTTAATGTGAGAGGAGAAAGGTTAAAAGAGAATGAAGATGCAACATTTTCATGCTGAGGCTAGTGCATGTTTGGAATGAGCTACCAAAGGAAGTGTTAAGAGCTGGCATAATTATAACCTTTAAAAGGCATCTGGATGGGGTATATAAATAGGAAGCGTCTAGAGGGATATGGGCCAAATGCTGGTAAACAGGATGAGATTAACTTGAAACATGTGGCCAGCACGGACAAGTTGAACCGAAGGATCTGTTTCTGTGCAGTACAACTCTACGACTCTATAAGATAATGGAAATTTGAATATTTCTGAATTCAGACTTCCAGGAAAGATCACTGACCTGACATGTTTCTCTCTGGACCCTTGGTTTGCTGGACAATTCCAGCATTGTTTGTTTGTATTTTCATTATTCAATAAGATCCTGGCTGATCTGATTTTGGCCCTAACCCCACTTTCCCACTCGCCTCTGCCCCAGTTAAACTTCACTCCCTGACTGGGAATCCCATACAGTGGTGAGGAGGAAGAATCCTAACCAGTAGGCCAACAGGGAGGATCAGTCCTGCACAGTCAACTTCCACATAACAATATAAAGACCCGTTAATCTGCTCTTGTGACACTGGCTGGGGAACAAATGTTTGCTGGGACACTGGGGAAAACTCCTCTCAAGTTCTTCAGGATTGAATCCTGGGATCCTTTCGTTCCTTTGAGAAAGCAGACATGGCCTCAGTTTAATGTCTCATCCAATACAAGTGTTGCTGCAAGAAAAACAAACAAAAGGAATCTCAAAAGTCTAACAGTCTTTAAACCTGAGAACATTGTCAAGATTTTTTGAGGCACTGGGGTATTGTTCCTACTTCTGAGTTGAGAAGCCAGAGTTCAAGTCCCACCAACTGCAGGGGCTCATACTAATCATTGTTGATAAGAAAATATTTAAAATATTCATTAGTTACTTTGGTGACTACTATTAAAAACTTACTCAATGTCTCCCTTCTCTCCATTTCCTATGTGTCCGATTCTCACCTCTGCTGCCTTTTCCCTCTCAGAGCCTATAGTGTACATTTCCCTTTAATGTAAAGGTCTTTCTGCTTGAGGAATGAAAGGTTAATGCAAGGTTTATTGTGTCTAGGTACAGATTAGACAGAATGTTCTACACCTGACATGGCTGCTGGGAGTATTGCACTCTGAGTACAGGCAGTCCTCAGTGCAAAGAAAATTTATTTTCTGAGCATGGGGTGTTTGCAGGGAAGAAAGGACTAGAACATGGTGTAACTGAAACAAACAAAAAGGCATTGTATGTGAGTTTTAACCAGATGCTTATTAATATTTCATTTGATTGCAAGCAGTGGCCATTACCCACGGTTCACTGCAGCTCTTGCTAGTCGCTACTTTTTTTCATTGTTCTCAGGAATGTTCTTTTCAAGGCCACAAGCATGACAAGTGTGAGACTTTTAAGAGCTTGTAAACATTTGAAAAGAATCAAACCCTGTGGAGGATTCAAGGATATGTGTGAAAAGCTAAGCATATTGAGGAAGGAGCGAGATAAACTACTTACCAATTAACCAAGCCAAATGCCAGCCAGTCTCTGACAGCAGAAAAGATAGGCTGATATTTTTTCTTGGGGGAGTGATGAAGTAAGACCTATTTGTAGGCATAAGAGACTATTTGAAGAAGATCCCTGATCTGCTCACCAACATTCCTCAGTCACTCAGTGAAGCTCAAGTCGCTTAAACGATCCACCAATATTGGGCAAATGGTGCTATCATTTTATTTCCCACCACCTTAGGGATGCAACTGCTGACTTTGAGGAGAAACTGCTGCTAAGCAATTTTGTTGGCTGCTTTTCCGTTTGGCTCTAATATTCCACATCATAGTATGGGGGCCAACTGTATGGTCATTAAGACTCTTGGTGTTTTTTTTTATACACTTGTGAGATATGGGCGTCACAACCTGGCCAGTGTTTTTTGCCCATCCCCAGTTGCCTTTGAGAAGGTGATGGTGAGCTGCAGTGCACATGTTGTAGGTAACCCCCCAATGCCCTAGGGAGGGAATTCCAAGATTTTGACCTTGTGACTGTGAAGAAACACCAATATATTTCCAAGTCAGGATGATGAGTAGCTTGGAGTGGAACTTGTAGGTAGTGGTGGTCTGATGTATCTGCTGTCCTTATCCTTCTAGATGGAAGTGGTCATGGGTTTGGAAGGTGCTGTCTAATCTAATGATCTTTGGTGAATTTCTGCAGTGCAATTTGTAAATATTACACACTGCCACTACTGAGCATTAGTGGTGGAGGGAGAGGGTGATGGTGGATGTGGTGCCAATCAAGCAGGCTGCTTTGTCCTGAATGGTGTCAAACTTGAGTGTTGTTAGAGCTGCACCCATCCAGACAAGTGGGTAATATTCCATCACACTCCTGATTTATGCCTTGTACATCGTGGACAGGCTCTGGTGAGTCATGAGGTAAGTTATTTGATGCAGTATTTCTAGCCTCTGACCTGCTCTTGTAGCCATTGTACTTATGTGGCGAATCCAGTTGAGTTTCTGGTCAACGGTAGCCCCTGTTGATGTTAACAGTGGGAGTTTTTGTGATGGCAATGCCATTGAATGTCGTGGGGCTGTGATTAGATTGTCTCTTATTGGAGATGGTCATTGCCTGGCATTTCTGCCAAAAGTCCACCCCTGTCCAACACCGGCACCTCCACATCATGCCATTTATGTGGCACGAATGTTACTTGCCACTTTTTAGCTCAAGCCTGCATTTGTCCAGGTGTTCTTGCATTTGGCCAGGAACTGCTTCAGTACCTGAGGATACTACTCCTTGAAGATTGGCTAATCGGTCATTTTATTGCTTTATTTTTGGGACTTTGCTTTCTACGCAATGTGTCTCTACCTCTGAATTAATTGTGTTGGCATCACAGACTAATACCCATAGCCCATGAACATTAACTTGGGTAGCACGAGTTAAATACAGTATGGCCTGCAGAAATGGCAGCTCTGATCATGAAAACGTATAAATGGAAATAGTTTAAAGATGGGTCTCGAAGACTTCAAATACCGCGGTCCTGAAGGTTTCCCTTTGGCAGCTTGTTCCTTTGTGGGATTGTCCTTACGACAAAAGATTGTTGATACATTGTCTTGGCAATAAATGGTCTTTGAGACATGTAAGGGAAGCAATGGCCTAGTGGTAGACAATCAATCCAGAGACCCAGGTAATGGTCTGGCGACCTGAGCTCAAATCCCAGATGGTGAAACTGGAATTCAATAAAAGAAAATCTGGAATTAAGATCCTTATGATGACCTATGTTGATTGTTAGGGGGAAAAGGTTTACTGAAGTCCTTTGGGGAAGGGTGTTGTGGTGGCTCAGTGGTTAGCAGTGCTACCTCACAGCACCAGGGAGTTGAGTTCAAATCCAGCCTTTGGGTGATTGTCTGACTGGATATTGCATGTTCTCCCCGTATCTCCATGGGTTTCCTCCGGGTGCTCCAGTTTCCTCCTCCACTTCAAAGATATGCAGGTTGTGTGGATTTGCCATGCTAAATTGTATGTAGTATCCAGGGAAGTGGATTATCCATGGGAAATGTGGATTTATGGGGATAGGGTAGGGCACTGGGGATGGGTCTGGGCGGAATGTCCTTTGAAGGATCAGTACAGGCTGAATGGCCTATTTCTGTACTGTAGGGATTCTATGATAAGGAAACTGCTGTCCTTACCCTGGTTTGGCCTGCATGTGACTCCAAACCCACAACAACATGATTGATTCTTAACTGCCCTCTGGGCAATTACAGATGGACCTCACCATCAACACCCACAGGCAATGCATAAAAATAGTTTTGATGGCTATTTCATTGCCAGAAGGCACCAGGTACTTGTTTCTGTCAATTCCCTTTAGCCATGGAGTCATAGAGATTGACAGCACAAAAACAGATCCTTCAGTCCAACTCGTCCATGCTGACCAGATATCCCAACCTAATTCAGTCCCATTTGCCAGCACTTGGCCCACATCCCTCTCAACCGTTCCTATTCATATGCCCATCCGGACGTCTTTTAAATGTTGTAATTGTACCAGCCTCCACCACTTCCTCTGGCAGCTCATTCCATACACGCACCACCCTCTGCGTGAAAAGGTTGCCCCGTTGGTCCCGTTTTAAATCTTTCCCCTCTGACCCTAAACCTTTGTCCTCCAGCTCATGGACTCCACCACCCTGGAGAAAAATCCTTGTCTATTTATCTTATCTTTGTCCCTCATGGTTTTATAAACCTCTATAAGGTCGCCCCTCAACTTCTGACGCTCCAAGGAAAACAGTGCCAGCTTATTCAACCTCTCCCTATAGCTCAAATCCTCCAACTCTGGCAACATCCTTGTAAATACTTTCTGAACCCTTTCAAGTGTCACAACATCCTCCCAACAGGAGGGAGATCAGGAGTCCATTTCATACTTTCTAGAATGTGGGCTATCTATTTTTCTCCCTGCTTTGCTGTAGGGATTCCCATTCCAAATCTTTAAACAATGCTATATTTCCCAGACTGATTCATGTGGAAGGTTGCAGTATTGCTTTGAACCTTCAATATTGTTTATACCTCTCACCATATGAGGATCCCAAACATTATTTACGCACTCCAGGACTGGATAAAGAAATAGAGATCTTGCATTTTTGTCACAACAGCAAAGTTCCCTCATCAAAAATCCATGAATCATTTTTGCTTGGGATGTTGCCCGCTGTATGCAGAATCCCCATTGAAGATTGGTTTGACAATGAACCCTCAGTTGTGATTGTGTATCTGTCTGTTGGATCTCATTAAGATGGACTTAAATGTTAACTATTACCTTATTTCTTTATTTTTCTACTTAATCTATGAAGGTAATGCTTAACATTTTTAGGCTTTGTTTCCCTTACTACTTTGTACCTCAGCTTTTTGGACCGAGGTACCTTTGTATCTGTGATGGCATCATGCATGGCAACATTATACACTTTTCACTGTATTCCTGTATTTCTGTACTTGAGTACAGGTGACAATATAATATAAATCTAAAGCTAAAATTTAAATCATTAAAGCAATTAAAACTCTCTTACAGTGGGTTTTTTTTGATAATACACATGACATTGCATTTTTTTGGCACTGAATGCAATCTCCCATTGTTCTTGCCATTTTTGCAATTCTAGAAAATGAAAAGTGAATTGATACAATCTTGGGTTTTCCTTGATATCTAAACCTTGCAGACTTGTGCAAACAATCACACCCTTTTTGTTTAACTCTTCCAGAAGTTTTTTAAAACCATAATTAGCTTTCAGGCTTTCACTGAATGTTGGTTTTCACTCAGCAATATCTCTTGATCACAGCCAACTTAATTCTTGGTGACAGCAATCATAAAAATATGGTCTTTGCCTGACCATCCTGCCCCACTACTTAATGTGATTGTGGTTGATGAAACAGTTCAGTGCTTTTTACTCACCCCCTTCCACTAACCCTGAAAGCCACTAGCAATCAGTCTCTCCCTTAAAAATACTCAAAGTCTGAGCTTCCATAGTCCTCGATGTTAGAGAATTCAAAAGGTTCACACTAATGTTCTCCCCTTCTCAGACCTACGTGGCATCCTCCTTATTTTTAAATCATTTGTAGCTCCCCAACCGGTTCTAGCATTCCAAACCAGGGTAAATGTCCGACTTACATCTTGGTGTCTATCCCTTTCAGTGTTTTGGAAATTTCAATGAGGTCACCTCTCATTCAATTAAGAAACAAGACTGGTGACCTTCATTGCACTCCCTCTACGGCAATAATATCTTTCCTGATAAAAACTCGAGGAAAATGAAACTGCACACGATACTCTGGGGGTGCGGACTAACCATGCAATTGAAGCAAAACGTCACTACTCCTACACTCTTACAAAAGGCGAACGTTCTGTGAACCTTCCTAATAGCTTGCTGCACCTGCAAGTTAGCCTTCAGTATCTTATCAACAACTATGTACATCTTACTATTTAAAATATACTTTGTACATTGTTCATCATACCAAGTGGATAACCTTGCATTTTATTCATACTATATTCCATAGAAACATAGAAGATAGGAGAAGGAGGAGGCCATTTGGCCTTTCAAACCTTCTCCATTATTCATCACAATCATGGGCGATCATCCAACTCAACAGCCTAATCCTGCTTTCTCCCCATAACCTGTGATTCCATTCACCCCAAATGCTATATCTAGTTTCAGGCCTTCACTGAATGTTGGTTTTCACTCAGCAATATCTCTTGATCACAGCCAGCTTAATTCTTGGTGACAGCAATCATAAAAATTCGATGTTTTGGCATCAATTATGTCCTGTGGTAATGAATTCCACAGGCTCCCCACTCTTTGGGTGAAGAAATGTCTCCTCATCTCCATCCTAAATGGCCTACCCCGAATCCTCAGACTGTGACCCCTGGTTCTAGACACACACACCATCGGGAATATCCTCCCTACATCTACCCCGTCTAGTCTTGTTAGAATTTTATAAATGTCAATCCGATCCTCCCCCCCCCCCCCCCCCATTCATCTGAACTCCAGCAAAAACGATCCTAACATAGTCAACCTCTCTTCGTATGTCAGTCCCGCCATCCCTGGAATCAGCCTGGTTAACCTTCGCTGCACAAGCATCTTCCCTCAGAAAAGGAGATCAAAACTGCACACAATATTTTAGGTGTGGCCTCACTAAGGCCCTGTATAACTGCAACAACACATCCCTGCTCCTGTACTCACAACCTCTTGCAATGAAGGTAAACACACCATTTGCCTTCTTTCCCACCTGCTGCACCTGTCTGTTTACTTTCACCAATTGGTGAACAAGGACACCTAGGTCCCACTGCACACTCCCCTCTCCCAATTTACAGCCATTCAGGTTGTAAGCTGCCTTCTTGCTTTTGCTTCCAAAGGGAATTACCTCACATTTATCCAAATTATACTGCGTCTGCCATTGATTGTCCACTCACCCAACCTGTCCAGATCATCCTGAAGAATCTCTGCGACTTCATCCCCGTTCACTCTCCCACCCAACTTGCTGTCATCTGCAAACTTTGAGATGTTACATTTTGTTCCTTCATCCAAATCATTAATAGATATTGTGAATAGCTGGGGTCTTAGCACTGATCACTGTGGCACCCCACTAGTTGGCGCCTGCCAATTTGAAAAGGACCCATTAATTCCTACTCTGTTTCCTCTCTGCCAACCAGGCTTCTATCCTTCTCAATACACTTCCCACAATCCCATGTGCTTTATTTCCATTCCATCTTCCATATTCTTGCTGATCTACTAACAATGTCCAAATCTCCCTTAAGGTACTTTCCATCTTGCTCACAAGATACATCCCACTTAACTTTGTATCAGCCTTAAATTGGGAAATAGTATATTTGGTCCCCAACTCCAAATCTTTCATATATAACGTTCAAGTTCTAACCCTATGGTACCCCACTAGTCACAGTCTGCCAATGTGAGAATGAACCATTTATTCCTGCTCTCTGTGTTCTGTCTGTTGGCCAATCATTAATCCATGCCAGTACATTACCTCCTAATCTAAGTGCTTTAATTTTTTTAACCGGCCTCCTGTAGAGGACTTTATCAGTTGGGATCAACTGTGGAAACACAGTCTGTTAGATTGATCTATTTGTTTGATTAATGACATTCAGATGAGAACATTATTGATTGGGTTGTTAAGATTAGCACCGTAATGAGGCATAATTTATAGTTTACATTCCAAGACAATTCTCCAGCATATTATTTCCTTATCAACATTTGATAGTTACTGGCAGAGCAGTTTTAATGTTAGATTATAATTTGTTATTTTATTCATTCATGGGATGTGGGTGTCAATGGCTAGGCTAGAATTTTATTATAGCATTTATTGCATTTGAGAAAATGTCAGTGCACTCCTTTTTGAACTGTTGCAATCATGCTGTGAAACTTGAAAGGGTTCAGAAAAGATTTACAAGAATGTTGCCAGGGTTGGAGGATTTGAGCTATAGCAAAAGGCTGAATAGGCTGGGGCTGTTTTCCTTGGAGGGTCGGAGTGACCTTTTGGAGGTTTACAAAATTATAAGGGGCATAGATAGGGTAAATAAACAAGTTCTTTTCCCTGGAGTGGGGGAGTCCAGAACTAGAGGGCATAAGTTTAGTGTCAAAGGGGAAAAATTTAAAAGGGACCTAACGGGAAACGTTTTCACACAGAGGGTGGTGCATACGTGGAATGACCTGCCAGAGGAAGTGGTGGAGGCTGGTACAAATACAACATTTAAAAGGCATCTGGATGGGTATATGAATAGGAAGAGTTTAGAAGGATATGGGCCAAGTGCTGGTAAATGGGACTAGATTGGGTTAGGATATCTAGTTGGCATGGACCAGTTGGATCAAAGGGTCTGTTTCCATGCTGTACATCTCTGTGACTCTATGTGTTATAGATTTACCCAGGATCTGATCAGGCAAGTTGTTTCAGGACTTTGACCCAGCAACACTTATGGAATGGGATGATATATTTCCAAGTCAGGATGATAAGTGACTTGGAGATGAATCTGCAAGTGGTAGTGACCCCATTTCAGATACCCTGTCCTTCTAGATGGTAGATAGTACAGATTTGGAAGGTTTAGTTGAAGGATCCTTGCACGGTTTCCACAGTTTATCATGTCGATGCACTGTGCATTGGTGCTGTGCATCAGTGGTGAACAGAAAAACAGCTGAACCCACCAGGCAAGTTGGAATATTTAACCACGCTCCTGACATTTTCCTCATAGATGATGGAATTGCTTTGGAGAATCAAGAAGTGAATTACTCATCACAGTATCCCCAGTCTCCAGCATGTTGATGGTGGGGGAATTCTGTGACAATAATTCCATAGAAGGTCATGGAATGATGAGCAGGTTCTCTTTTGTTTGAGATAGTTATTACCTGACACTTGTGTGCCACAAATGTAACTAGCCACTGATTAGAGTTAAGAGTGTGGTGCTGGAAAAGCACAGCAGGTTAGGCAGCCGCGGAGCAGGAAAATCGACATTTCAGGCAAAAGCCCTTCATCGGACCTTTGCTCGAAACGCGATTTTCCTATTCCTGGGATGCTGCCTGACCTGCTGTGCTTTTCCAGCACCAGAGTCTTGACTCTAATCTCCAGTATCTGCAGTTCTCACTTTCACCTAGCTACTGATTAGTCCAAATCTGAATGTTGTCCAGATCTGGCAGCATATAGACATCTGAAAAATCACCAATGGTGCTGGACATTGTATAACAATCAGTGAATATCTCCACTTCTGACCATATGATTAAGTAGATGTCATTGATAAAGTAATTGAAGATGGTTGAGCCTAGGACTCTTTTCTGAGGAGCTTCTGTGGTAATGTCCTGAGACAAAAATGATTGATCTCCATAAGATCTTAAGATATGACGGTAAATGTAGGGGTATGGGTGAGTTCGCTTCGGCGGGTTGGTGTGGACTTGTTGGGCCGAAGGGCCTGTTTCCACACTGTAATGTAATCTAATCCATGACAGCAGAAATGGCTATTTGGCTCGTTCAATCATGACTGATTTGTTTCTCAACTTCATTCTCCTGCCTCTTCCCCATACCCCTTGATCCTCTCACAAATCAAGAATCTACCTATCTCTGTCTCAAAGACACTCAATGCCTTGGCCCCCATAGCCTGCTGAGGCAGTGAGTTCTATAGATTCATCACACTCTGGCTGAAGAAATTTTTCCTCATCTCAGTTCTAAAAGGTCGTCCCTTCCTTCTGAGGCTGTGCTTTCGGGTCCTAGTCTCTCCTACTCGTGGAAATATCTTCTCCGTGTCCACTCTGTCCAGATCTCTCAGTATTCTGTAAGTCTCAATCAGATATCTCCCATCTTTCTAACTTCCATCGAATACATACCCAGAGTCCTCAACTGCTCCTTATCTGACAAGCCTTTCATCCTTGGGATCAAACTCCTCTGGATACTGTCCAATGCCAGCACGTCCTCCTTGAGATACAACGCCCAAAACTACTCACAATATTCCAAACATGGACAGACCAAAGCCATATACAGCCTTAGCAGTACATCTCTGCTCATGTATTCTAGCTCTCTTGAAATGAATGCTAACATTGCACTTCCCTTCCTAATTGCCAACTGAACCTGTATGTTAACCTTAGAGAATCCTGAACAAAGGTGTCCTAGTTCAAGATTCCCTAAGGTTAACATACAGGTTCAGTTGGCAGTTAGGAAGGAAAGTGCAATGAAGCCTTTCCCCTTTTAGTAAATAGCCTGTGCATCTATACTTCCTACCAAAGCACATAATCTCATACTTTCCCACATTGTATTCCATCTGTCACTTGTTTGCCCACTCTCCTAGCCTGTCCAAATCCTCCTGCAGCCTCCCTGCTTCCTCAACACTACTTGTCACTCCACCTACCTTTGTGTCATCTGCAAACTCAGCAACAATGCCTTGAGTTCTTTTGATCCAAATTGTTTATGCAAAACATGAAGAGTTGTGATCCCAACACTGAACTCTGAGGAACTCTACTAGTCACAGGCTGCCATTCTGAAAAAGACCCCTTCATCCCCATGCTTTGCCTCCTGCCAGTCAGAAAATCCTCTATCCCTGCTAGAACCTTGCCTCTAACACTATGGGCTCTTATTTAGCAGCCTCCTGTACAACATCTTGTCAAAGGCTTTTTGGAAATAACAACTAGATCTGACTCCAACCAGCAGAGAGTTTTCCAATGATTTCAATTGATTGTAGTTTTCTGGGCCTCCTTAATATCACTGGTCAAATGCTGCCTTGATATCAAAGAATGTCTCTTGCAAGTAAGATTCTTGGTTTTTGAAGGTGCTGATGAAGAAGCCTTCTTGTTCTGCTGCAATACATCTTGTATATTCCACACGTTGCTGCCTGTGTGTTGGTGCTGAAGGAAGTGAATGGTATTGGTGGTAAGTTGGGTGTTAATCAAGCAAGCTGCTTTTTCTGTGATCGTGTCAAGCTTGTTGAGTTAGGAATGTATCCAATGAGGCAATTGTTCCATCAGGTTCCTGACTTGTTACTTGGAGATGGTAGACAGTCTCCGGAGATGACAAGACATTAACATGATGAGAGTAATGCATTTGATGTGGTTTACATGGCCTTTAGTAATGCTTCAGATGAGGTTCTGACGAAGAGTCATACTGGATTAGAAGCATTAACTCTGTTTCTCTCTCCACAGATGATGCCCAAACTGCTTTGTTTCTCCAGCAATTTCTGTGTTTGTTTCAGCTTTCCAGTATCGGTATCATAGAATCCCTACAGCGTGGAAACAGGCTGTTCTGCCCAATGAGTCCACACCGACCCTCCGAAGAGTAACCCACCCATTCCCTAACTCTATTATCCAATATTTACCCCTGACTAATGCATCTAACCTAGATTTGGAGATGCCGGTGTTGGACTGCGGTGTACAAAGTTAAAAATCACACAACACCAGGTTATAGTCCAACAGGTTAATTGGAAGCACACTAGCTTTCGGAAAGCTAGCTTCCAATTAAACCTGTTGGACTATAACCTGGTATTGTGTGATTTTTAGCATCTAACCTACACATCCCTGGACACTATGGACAATTTAGCATGGCTAATCCATCCTAACCTGCACATCTTTGGATTGTGGGAGAAAAGTGGAGAACCCAGAGAAAACCCACACAGACATGGGGAGAATGTACAAACTTCACACAGACAGTCGAACCCAGGTCTAACCACTGAGCCACATGCCGCCCTGTAGTACTTTGCTTTTATTTCTTTCAATAAGATCCTTCTTGGTAAGCTAGTTAACTAAACAAGAACGCATGGGATCCAAGGCAAAGTTAAGCCATAAGACAATGCGATATAGGGTCAGAAGTACATCATTCATACATTTATCTACTCCATTGTTCACTGAGATCATGATTGGTCTGATAATCATCAATTATACTCTCCTTCCAATTTCCCAAAACCTTTAATTCTGTTCCTGATTAAAAATCTTTCCATCATATCCTTGAATATACT
This sequence comes from Chiloscyllium plagiosum, assembly GCF_004010195.1. Taxonomy (NCBI): domain Eukaryota; kingdom Metazoa; phylum Chordata; class Chondrichthyes; order Orectolobiformes; family Hemiscylliidae; genus Chiloscyllium; species Chiloscyllium plagiosum. Next base: position 124,889,862 of record NC_057712.1, read on the forward strand.
GAATGATTCTTGGTGCTGAACATTTTTTCAAGTTGGGCAGCACGGTGGCTCAGTGGTTAGCACTACTGCCTCACAGCGCCAGGGACCCGGGTTTAATTCCAACCTTGGGTGACTGTCTGTGTGGAGTTTGCACATTCTCCCTGTGTCTCTGTGGGTTTCCTCTAGGTGCTCCAGTTTCCTCCCACAGTCCAAGCATGTGCAGGATAGGTGAATTGGCCATGCTAACCAGCCCATACTGTTAGGGGATGAGTAGGTTAGGCACATTAGTCAGGGGTAAATAGAACATAGAACATAGAACATAGAACATTACAGCACAGTACAGGCCCTTTGGCCCTTGATGTTATGCCGAGCTGTCATACCAATCTGAAGCCCATCTAACCTACACTATTGCATGTACGTCCATATGCTTGTCCAATGACGACTTAAATGTACTTAAAGTTGGCGATTCAACTACTGTTGCAGGCAAAGCATTCCATACCCTTACTACTCTCTGAGTAAAGAAACTACCTCTGACATCTGTCCTATATCTATCACCCCTCAATTTAAAGCTATGCCCCCCCACCCCCGGGGCTCGCTGTCACCATTCTTGGAAAAAGGCTCTCCCTGTCCACCCTATCTAACCCTCTGATTATCTTATATGTCTCTATTAAGTCACCTCTCAACCTTCTTCTCTCCAACGAAAACAGCCTCAAGTCCCTCAGCCTTTCCTTGTGAGACCTTCCCTCCATACCAGGCAACATCCTCGTAAATCTCCTCTGCACCCTTTCCAAAGCTTCCGCATCCTGCTTATTATGCGGTGACCAGAACTGTACACAATACTCCAAGTGTGGCCGCACCAGAACTTTGTACAGCTGTAGCATAACCTCATGATTCCGGGACTCGATCCGTCTATTAATAAATGTAGAGCAATAGGGTAGGGGAATGGGTATGGGTGGATTACTGTTTGGAGTAGCAGTGTAGACCTGTTGGGCCAAATGGCCTGTTTCCACACTGGAGGAATTTGATGAAACCATCTCTCCATTTAGCTAAAAATCTGCCTCTTGATTCTTCCTATCAAAGTGCATGTTCTTACAATTTCTTCCATCTGCCAGTTTTTTTCCCACTCACTCAACCTCTTTATATCCTTATATCCCGAGTACAACATACTGTCTTCTCAATTTTGTTTTATATTGTCTCCAAATTTGGATGCATTGCACTGTACCCATCCTCTAAGTCATTAACATAGATAGTAAATAATTCAGATAACTACAGAAAGTGCTCGAGAAGCCTGGTAGGTTTGTTAGCATCGAGACAGAAACAAATCTAAAGTTTTGAGGCCAGTATTTTTTTTCAAACTGAAAGGAGCGATAAATGATGCTTTTGTTGGCTATTCTATAGAAGGGGAGGAAGAGCATTTGGAACTGATTCTGAGGGTGTCCAGAACAAAAGACAAAGGCAGTGATAATGTTGATAAAGGAATGATAAGAGATATAAAATAGGTGTAAATGTAAGTTGTGAAAAGGAAAAGATTGTTTTTCTCTGCTGAGAGTAAAGTCAACAAAGCTTTTTTTTAGATTAGATTACATTACAGTGTGGAAACAGGCCCTTCAGCCCAACAAGTCCACACCGACCCGCCGAAGCGCAACCCACCCATACCCCTACATTTACCCCTTACCTAACACTACGGGCAATTGAGCGTGGCTAATTCACCTAACCTGCACATCTTTGGACTGTGGGAGGAAACCGGAGCACCCGGAGGAAACCCGCGCAGACACGGGGAGAATGTGCAAACTCCACACAGTCAGTCGCCTGAGGCGGGAGTTGAACCCGGGTCTCTGGCGCTGTGAGGCAGCAGTGCTAACCACTGTGCCACCGTGCTGCCCATGTGACAGTAAATTCAATTCAATTCAACAAGTCACGTGGCTAAAGGAGGATGGCGTATGTAAGAAAAGGGAGTACAGCGGCTGTACTCTGAAGTTATCAAACTTAATATTCTCTCCCAGATGTAGTAAAATGTCAAAGTAGAAAATGAGATGTTGTGACTTCAGCTTTCATTGAAATTCATTGTAAAATTATAGCAAGTCAAGGATTAACTAACTGAGGCTTTACAATTGATCCTTGTGGGATTCCATTAGTTCCATCTTTCCAATCTGAAAAAGACCCATTAATCCTGACTCTCTGTTTTTAGTATGTTACCCAATCCTCAATTCATGATAATATATTACCCCCAATATCATGAGCTCCTATCTTGTACAATGACAATTTTTTTTGGTTCCTTCTAGAATTCCTTCTGGAAATCCAAATGCAGTCTACCAATTCTCCTCTAATGATTCTGCTTGTTAAATTCTCAAAGAGCTCCAGCAAATTTGTTAAACATGATTCCCTTTTCACAAAATCATGTTGACTCTGTGTGATTGTGCTGAGCTTTTCTGAATGTCCTGCGATTTCTTCCTTGATAGTAGACTCAAGTATTTTCCATTGACAGATGGTCGGATAACTGGCCTATATTCCCTGCTTTCTATATCCCTCCCCACTTGAACAGGGATGTCACATCAACGGTTTTCCAATCCCCTGGAACCCTCCTGGAATCCGATGAGCTCTGATATATTTTGACCAATGCCTGCACTATTTCTGCGGCCATTTCCTTTAAAATCCTTGGACATTGGCTATCTTATGCCCGTGTTGGTCTCATTAGTTTTTCAAAGACATTAATCCCATGTGATAGAAAATGTCACAAGATCTTTCCACCCACTAGCACCTTGGTTATCTGACATCGTTGGCATGTTCAACTGTGAAGACTGATGCAGAATATTTATTAACATGATCTGCTGCTTCCCTGTTATTAATTCTCCAATTGCAAGCTCCAAGGGCCCCACATTCACTCACTCTAGCTACACTTTTTCCATGTCGGCTGCTTATGTTTATAGTTCTTGCCAACTTATTGTCGCAGTCAGTTTTCTTTTCTTCATTTGTTTTTTATACATCTGCTGCTGGTTCCTGAAATATTTCCAATCATGTGGCTTACCATGAATTTTTTTTGTCACTCTTTTTTGCATTAGCTTTTGATTGGTTGAATATCCTTTTTGACTGCGTTGTTAACGATGGGTGGTTCATCTTTCTAATTGAGTCCTTTCTTTCAAACTACTAAATTTATGTTGAACTTTGTGAAATGCCTCCTTAAAACGCCTGTCACTGCTCATCTGTTGACCTCCTCTGGTCTATTTTCCCAGCCTGCTTTAGGTAACAAAGACGTTGGCGGGGTTGGGGGCGGGGGAGGTGGTGGTGGGTGCAGGGGAGTAAAATGGAGTACAGAATTCTGAAGTACTCAAGTGGCAAAAGAGAAAAAGCAGAACATCTGTCACACTCTACACCCCTTCACCACCTCATGATTCATTTCAAAGCAGACACAGACAGTATAAGACTTGTCCTTTTACCTGCTCCCTCAGTCTCTAAGGCCCCGAGTACACCTTCCAGGTGAAGTAGCAATCTTCTTGCGCTTCTTTCAATCTATTCTACCGCATCGCTCTCCTCTACACCTCTGCTCTGCCAATGAGAGTATTCTACCAGTCAGTTGTGATTTCAATACACGACCCTGCTCGCATGCTAACATTGCTGTCCTTGATTTGCTGTAGAGTTCCAGCGAAGCCTGACACAAACTGAAGGGACAGTATCTAATTTCCTTTGCCTTTTTGCACTGGGAACCTTTACCATCATTTCCACATGCTCCTTGACCCCCTCCCCCGTCCAACCCCCAACCCTGCTTGTCAAGAGCATAATAACCATTACTTTCTCCGCCCCCTTCAGAACCGAACAAGAGTCATTGGATTGGAAACATTAACTCTGTTTCATTCTCTCTGAGACCTGCTGAGATTCTCCAGGATTTTCTATGTGACTTCAGCAAACATTTGACCCTTATGATCAGTGTGTGTTGTATCACAGAATTAGGAGGAGGCCATTTGGCCCATTGTGCCCTCACTGGCTCCATTGTCTAATTCACCTCTATTACCTCATGCCAACCTCCTGCCTTTTCTCCACATCCCTGCATGCCATTCATATCCAAAAGGTAGAGGTATATTACAACAAATGAAAGAAAGCAGCCTCCGATAACTGATCAGATTTTACAGTAATCTGGGCTGGTTAATTTCAAGGTGAAAGGTTATCAGCCTTGCAAGTCTGATATTCAACAGTGAAGGAAACTTGTTAGTTTCTCAGATCAAACAGCTTAAACAACTAAACAATGCCTTGTAGTAAAAGGTAGTGTTCTCACATAAATCCCAGCGCAAAACAATGCAAGCTATCCATGTGAAAGTGATTAAAGAGAAAAAATTGTTCCTATGTATTTGCTGCTATCTGGAAATGGCAGAACACAAACATCAATATTGATTGTTCAGTGAGAACATTACTGATAGATAATTGCACGAAAATAACATGCCAAGAACAAGGCAGGAGATTAAAAGTGTTTGTATTCTTTTGCTTCATAGCCCACTAATTGCAAAGACAAACCTCCTCGATAAATATTCTGTTGTTGAACAAGATTATTTGAAAACAAAAGTGAATGAAGGCATGGTGAGGGGCTGAGTTGACTTTTTAAGGGTCCCAATAGATAAAGACATATTCTGCCAAGCGAATGTTGGTGAGATAAAGGCAGCTCACCACCACCAAGGGCAACTAGGGACAGGCAATAAATGCAGGCTCAGACCACATATCCCATGAGTGAGTTAAAAAATGTGTACACAGTCAGTTCTGCTATAACACATGCTTCTTTAGGCCAAGTTAAAAATCACACAACACCACGTTATAGTCCAACAGGTTTAATTGGAAGCACACTAGCTTTCGAAGCGACGCTCCTTCATCAGGTGATAGTGGAGGGCTCGATCATAACACAGAATTTATAGCAAAAATTTACAGTGTGATGTAACTGAAATGTTTAGATTGATTCTAATCTAAAAAGTGAGATAACGGAGTTTTACATGAATTCATGCAGTTTTTGAGCAAAGTACAATGTAACCCTGCAAGTACAAATTCACCCCACAAAATATATGTGTGCATGTGGGTCTTTGTCTGTCTGTGTGTGTGTGTGTCTGTCTGGGTTGGGGGTTGTGAGTGTGAGAAGTGTATGTGTGTGTGTGTAGTGAGTGTAGAGTGTCTTAAGTCTGTGAGGGGATGCAGGTGTGAGTGTGGGTGTCTGTAAGGGTGTGTGTGGGTATCTGTGTGCGCGTCTGTGTAAATGTGTGTCCGTGTGTATGTGTGTATAGGAGTGCCTGTGTGTGTGTGTAAGAGTGTGTGTGTGTAGGAGTGTCTGTGTGTGTGTATAGTGCAATGGTGGTCACCTGTAATGTGACATGAACCCAAGGTCCCGGTTGAGGCCCTCCCTATGGGTACGGAACTTAGGTATCAGCCTCTACTCGGCCACTTTTCGCTGCGAAAAGCTAGTGTGCTTCCAATTAAACCTGTTGGACTATAACCTAGTGTTGTGTAATTTTTAACTGGCTAGGCCAGCATTTGTTACCCTTCCCTAATTGCTCAGAGGGCAGCTTAAGAGTCAACCTCATTGCTGTGATTCTGGAGTCACATTAGGTCAGACCAGGTAAGGACAACCTTAAAGGGCATTAATGAACAAGATGGGTTTTTCCAACAATCGGAAACAGATAGATGATCACCATTAGACCTTGAATTCCAGATTTTGTTTTAATTAATGAATTCAAATTCCAACATCTGCTGTGGCAGGATTTGAACCCAGCTTTCAACAATGTTACCTGGATCTCTGAATTAACATCTTGCAATAATACCACTGGGCCATCACCTCCCATAAATACTCATTCTTAACAGTAAATCATAGACTGGTTAACACCTCCGGAACATGTTCTTCAAGAACATAATTCATTGTCAAGCCATTTGAATACACTACATAACTAATTATAGATTACAGGACAAATACAAATTTGGCCAACTAATTCATCCTTTCATTCAGATCCAGAAACTCCTGCTCAATTAGAGCATTGTATGAACTCATGGTTGGGCCCAGAAATCAGAAAGTGTTTTAATCACTCCAAGAAAACCACATTGGCTTGTATCTGGAAAAGCCTGGATTTTAAAAGTCTCATCCTTCCGTGGCCTCACCCCTTCCTACCTGTGTAATCTCCTCCAACCTTATAACCACCATCAGCAACTGATCAGTAACTGTCCCACGCAACTTATTGAGAGCATTGTAAAACAAAGTTTGATTTGAGTGACATAAGCCAAATGTCCAAAAACTCAAAGAGATGGGTTTTAAGGACTGACTTAAATGAGAACATTTAAAAAAAATTCATTCTGGGGATACAAGTGTTGCTGGCTCGGCCAACATTTATTGTCCATGCCTAATTACCCTGGAGAAGATGGTGATGAGTTGGCCTCTTGAACCACTGCAGTTTTTGGGGTGTGGGACACCCACACTTCTGTTAGAAAGGATTCCAGGATTTTGATGTAGTTAAAATGAAGGAACAGCAATGTGGTTCCAACTCGGGATAGTGCGTGACTTGAAGGGGGAACTTGCAGACGTTGTGTAATTGAATGGATTGGATTTTTCCTGTTGTTTGTGCACAGGAAATGCTGGTGTAATTTTTCACATTGTTTCATAGATGCCAATGTGACAGCTGTATTAGTACAGACTAGCTAGAAGTGTCACAAATGAAAACAGAAAATACTGGAAAGGCTCAGCAGATCTGGCAGCATCTGTGGAGAGAAATCAGAGTTAACGTTTCAGGACCAATGACCCTTCCTCAGAACACAGTTTTTTGATTTCTCTCCACAGATGCTGCCAGGCCTGATGAGCTTTTCCAGAAATTTCTGTTCTTGTTTCTGATTTCCAGCATCTGCAGTTCTTTTGGGTTTTGTTTAGCTATAAGTGTAGCTAGTTCTGGAGCACAAGTCACCAATCCTATTGCTGAAGTGTGGTACTGGTGCAGTGTCCAGTACCATAGCCATTTCTTGATATCATGTGGAATGAGATTGTTGAAGATTGATGTGTGTGATACTGGAGACTTCTGTTGGTCATCCATTTGGCATTTTTGACTGAAAATAGATGTAAATGGCTCAGCCTTGTCTTTTATTGAGCAGAGGGATCCATCGTTGAGGTTGGGGATATTTGAGGAGCATCCACCTCCTCTTAGTTGTTTAGTTACCAACCAACATTCACGACTAGATGTTGGGAGAGATTGGATATGGGTCTGTTGGCTGGGGTTCCCAATGGAGTGAGGCAGAGAGTGAAGGCATTTCAGAGTTTGGATCATGGAAAATCACTGTTCTCCAATTCTGACCTTTTGTGCATCACTGACTTGAATCATTCCATGACTGATGGCTATGTCTTCAGTTGTGTGGAACTCTCTTCCTGGACCTCTCTGCCACTCTATCCTCTAAGTAAGTTTTTAAAACTCATCACTTTGACCAACTTTTCAGCTATCTGCCCTCCTGTGACTTTGTGTAGAATTTGTTTAGAAACTCCCATGAAATGCCTTGGGATGTTTTGCTACTTTCAAGGTGCTATAGAAATGTGAGTTATTGTTGCTGTGAGGAAATGCCCTCTGCTTGATGCCTCACTCCAGGCTATTCATTCACAATCTACTATACACGGCTGAAGAGCAACATTAGCAGAGGGACCCAAAAGTGCTCCACCTGCAGCCCTGCATTTAGCTTTGGTCACAAGAGCCTAAAACAAAGAAATATATTTAAGCAGTGAAATCAATGCAAACAAATGATTAATTTCTCATATCGTGAAGGAACATTGTCAATATTGCACCTTTCATGGCTGAAACATGAAACTACTTTGCCCCAATGAAATGCTTTTTAAAATTTGTGAAAAAGGGACCATTTATGCACAGCAAGATCTCACGGGCAGCAAGCTTTCTGAAATTGCAGAAATGTGCCTGAATCACAGGGGGCAAGTTTTATTTTTTTGAATTCTTTAACAGGACGAGAGCATCCCTGGCTAGGTAGCATTTATTGCCCATCCCTAATTATCCAGAGGGCAGTTGAGAGTCAACCAATTTGTTGTGGGTCTAGAGTCACATGTAGACCAGATCAGGTAAGGATGGCAGATTCCTTCTCTGAAGGATATTAGTGAAGCGGATGGGTTTTTCCGACAACTTATAGCAGTCATTAGACCCGTCATTCCGGATATTTTTAATGAATTCAAATTCCACCACCTGCCATGGCTGGATTCAAACCCAGGTCCCAGAACACGACCTGGGTCTCTGGATTAACAGTGTAGTGATAATATGACGAGGTGATCACCTCCTGCAAGAAGCAAGGTGAGGACTCATTGAGATGTACACCATGGAAGTCGAGCTTTTGGACTAACCTGTCCATGCCGACCAGATATCCTAAAATAATCTATTCCCATTTGCCAGCTTTTGGCCCATATCCCTCTCAACCCTTCCTATTCATATACCATCCAGATGTCTTTTCAATGTTATAATTGTGCCAGCCTCCACAACCTCCTCTGGCAGCTCATTCCATACATGCACCACCGCCTGCATGAAATAGTTACCCATTAAGATCCCTTCTAAATCTTTTCCAACTCTTCCTAAGCTTGAGCCCTGTAGTTCTGGACTTCCCTGCCCTCAGGGAAAGGCCTTGACTATTCACCATATCCATGTCCCTGATGATTTTATCAACCTCTATAAGGTCACCCCTCAGCCGCCGATACTCCAGGGAAAACAGCCCCAGCCTGTTAAGCCTCTCCCAGTAGCTCAAACCCTCTAACCCAAGCAACATGCTTGTAAATCTTTTCTGAACCCATTCAAGTTTCACAACACCTTCCCCAGCAGGGAGAGCAGATTTGAACACAGCACTCCAAAACCTGTCGAACCAATGTCCTGTACAGCCACAACATGACCTCCTAACGAGTTATAAGATTGGATGAGATTTCACAAAGGAAGGAGGTGGGAGTCTCACAAGAGAATGAGGGTGGTGCTGAGCAGAAAGGTGTAGGAAATTAATTTTCTCTCTCCTGATCTATAGTGCTGCCCTTTGATATCAGCTCTGCAATAAATCTGAATGAATCATTCAACATTGAGCAAAATAAGTTACTGATGTTCAAAGTACAACATCTTACTGTGACGGCCTTGTGAATTACATTTGTAAATTACAGTGTAGCACCTACTGATTTACAGATTATATTGTATGTGAGATCTTCTTGGATGCATCATGCATGTATTGTGTAATCTTGCATTAATGGCACCTGAAGCAATTCCGGGGGTTTACACACTCAGAAATGTGGCACTCCACTTAACTCCACTTATCGTTTTTAACTGGTAATTCAGATGGCCTCAGAATGATCCCCTTTTCTCTTCCCAGCCTCTGCCAGCTGTGAAAAATGCCCCAGAGCCAGAATTAGATGGTGAAGGTGAGGATTTCATTGACATTACATGCTGCTTCAGGTAATTGCATTGGAAAGGTTAGATTGGGTTGAGAGAAGGAAATATGGAACAGTAATCATTAAGTAGCGTGAAAAACAAGGTTTGAACAACATTTTGAAAGTGAATTGCTGGAAGGTGTAATCCTCTATCGCAAAGTCTATGAATACTTTTCAAATGAAATTACATCAAAGGACTGAGACAGCAGCCTGTGGTATTGATGTAACATCGAAGACAAAAGGAAGGAAAGATAGAACTTACATTCATTAAGCTCATGTATTTTACAAATGCAGGTCAAATATTTCCTAACCTATTGTATTTCTAACCCAAAAAAAACACTCTGTAATGTAAAAAACATGGCAACCTATTTGCCCCATCAAGCAGTAATTAATGACAAACTAATATGTTCTACTGATGTTGATTGACTGAGTCTCAGGATGGAAAGTGATTCTCCAACATCTGCAGTCCTCACTTTCTCCCGGGTGTCAGGATGGGCCAAGTTATGGGGTGGTGAAGTGGGTCTGGCTGGGTTACTCTTCCAAGGGTCGGCGTGGACTTGTTGGACTGAAGGGCCTATTTATCAGCTTGCTGGCCAGTCTCAATCCCACAATTCCTGTCTATGGCATGTAAAGATGAAGCAGCTGGAAACTGCCCTCTGGTTCCAAGATAGGTCATGGAGGGATTAGTTTGGAAGGGTGGTAGCTAGCAAATTAACAGTATCTGAGGAACCAGAAATTTCCAAACTGTTTTACATGCAATGAAATCCGTTTGACTTTGGTAAGAAGAATAGAGGAGCTGAATATTATTTGCATAGAGAAAGACTGTAGAAGGCCACAGAATAGAGAGATTTAGGTGTCGTCATCCATGAATCACAAAAAAGCATCCCAGTTCAAATAGAAAAGCAAATGAACTGTGAACTTTTGTTTGAAAGCGAATGGAGTATAGAATGGGAATTTTTGTTAAAAGGCACTTGTCAGATCATGCCTCGAATCCTGTGAACAGTATTGGTTCCGTTATCTAAGGAAAGATATACTGGCATTGGAGGCAGCCCAGGGACGGTTCACCAGGTTGATTCCAGGTAGGGAGGGATTTCCTTATAAGGTGAGGTTAAGTCGATTGGACCAAGTCAAATTAGAGTTTAAAAGAATGGAGGAAACCTTTATAAAACATACAAGATTCTTGGAGGGCTTGACAGGGTTAGGGGGCAACACACTGAAGACAGAGATGAGGAGAATATCTTCTCTGCGGGTTGTCAATTCGTAAAATTCTTTAGCACAGAGGGCTGTTCTGGCCGTGTCACTAAATATATTCAAGGTTAGAATAAACAGATTTTTAGTCAGTAAGGGACTTGAGTGTTGTGTGGCAAAGGTAGGATAGTGGAGTTGAGACTTACCAAGTCAGCTGTGAACCCATTGAATGGTGCAAAAGACTCAATAGACTGAATGGTCTACCGAGCTCCTACGTCTTGTGAAGTCGGAATGGGCTACCTTGCAGGTTTCACTGGGTTGGAGTGATCAGGACAGCTTCTCTGGTCAGTTGAGAGATGGGACCTTGCATGTTCATGGGGTGACCATCTGATGCAGCGGGACGCATCGACCTGACGCCAAAATTGTGAGGAGATGGCATCGGGAGGGGGGTTGGGGTGGGGGCATTTGCAGAAAGGCTGTTCAATTTTAACTCATTCTACCAAATTTCACATGGCCAAATGATTCAGAATCCCATCTGGACTCAGTTATCCAGAAAAAAACAGTATGAATGCAGATAAATATTTATTATGCGCTGACTCCCCTTCACGAGACCGACAGAAATCTGGTGAACTTGTGGTTTCTAAAATGACAGTGTCATTTGGTTCATTAGCCTTGAAATCATACTTACTCCCTTCGGGAATCAATGTGCACTGTTTTTACCCATGGTTATAAATATTAAACCTACTGTGTTTCCAAATGTCTCCGCTTATCCTGAGTACAGAATTCAAAGTCCTCACGACCTGCTGATATTTTCTGATACTCTCTCTCTAATCCATTTATATCAGGCCTTTCTAGAGGAAATGCGCCCTCCTTTGAATTGTAATGGAAAGCATAGCCGAGAGCTTATGTTCGACTCTGCAATAAAAGAGTTTTTGCAGCTGGATCATAATGGGATGCCAATTGTTTTGTCTGGTTCAGTGTCAAATAGCTGTTCACTGTTGTGATACGTTCAAAGCTTTTCATGCCACTGTGAATCAGTGTGCACTATTCCTCAAGAACTGAGTGATTTTGGTGTGGAAAAAAAATGACAAATACTTAGGGAAAACTTTCAATTACGTCATCTGCTTCCATGTACTTTATTAGGTTTACCATTGCTGTTCGCTTCACAAAGAAGCAGATTCAACAGCAGAAATATTAATTTTTATTTATGTAATTGCCTTACCATAAAACATCCAACAGAGCTTCCTAACAGTCTTAATGAAGAAATACTTGATTCTAAACCACATAAGGGCATATTAGGACAGGGCTTTATCAGAGAGCTAGATTTTAAGATGTGACTTTAAGAAAGAAAGCAAGGTGGAGGGATTTACAGCTTATGACTGAAAGGAGATGGGGGTCAACATTGGGGTGATTGGAATTGGGTTTGTCCAAGGGAAATGCAAATATCTCAAAGGGTACAAGGTTGGAGGAGATTACCCAGATACACAGGCCATGGAGGAATTTGAAAACAAGAGTGAAAATTTAAAAAATCAGAGTGTTGTTTAACTGTGAGGCTAATGTAAATCAGCAAACACGAAGGGAATGTACAAACAAGAGTGAGTTTGAGTGAATAATACTGACAGCAGATTTTTGGATGACCCCAAATTCCAAGTCTGCATAAGGCCTTCAAGTTAAGCTGTCCAATAGTGATATTAAATCATTTGTCTGAAGTGTTTTCTTTTGCTATTTTAAGCAAGGGACAGAGTGACCATTTAAAGAGTTGAATAGTTTCATAATTATTTCAGGAAGAGGGATCTCAATATTCTCATTGACGAATGGTGAAGGTGCCTAACAGAGGTTTGGATTTGCGTTGCTACCAACTTTTTTAAAATTGCAACAGCAATGACCTGACATTGACAGAATGTGAAATAGAAAATCTCCTACTTATACAGATCTTAGATCTGGCTGTAGGCAAAGCTTTACAAGTTTCTTGACATGTGCAACATTTGCTTACCTGTTGATGAGACATTTATTCCAATTTATTGCAAAGAAATGTGTGATCTTTGATTAGATTAGATTACTTACAGTATGGAAACAGGCCCTTTAGCCCAACAAGTCCACACCGCCCCGCCGAAGCGCAACCCACCCATACCCCTACATTTACCCTTTACCTAACACTACGGGCAATTTAGCTTGGCCAATTCACCTAACCCTGCACATCTTTTGGACTGTGGGAGGAAACCGGAGCACCCGGAGGAAACCCACGCAGACACGGGGAGAAGTGTGGCAAGTGCTGGAGAAGCTCAGCAGGCCTGGCAACATCTGGAGAGAGAAAAAGAGTTAACGCTATGAATCTGATATGACTCTTCTTCTGAACTGAAAGGAGCCGGAAAATAGATCCTTTCATGAGGCTTTTGCTTTTATTGCTGGCCTGTTTATTGTTTTGAACTACTGGAACTGCCCTAGAATCTGGGCAACTGCCTGTTCAAAATTGGAAGGCAAGAGTTTTCAATAACAGAATAAAAATGCTCAACAAGGCTGTAACATTTGAAATCTGCTGATATATTGATACACATTAGTTCCAGTCTATCTGCATTATCTTTGTGCTCTAATCCTATGTGGTCCTGACTCTCTCTATCTCTAAAACGTCTTGCTTTACAGACTTAAAAGAATGATACCTGAGCATGAAGGATTAAGCTATAGGTGAGATTGTACAAATTAGGCCTGTTTCCTCTAGAATTCAGAAAGTGAAGTGCTGATGTGATTGGCCTTCAAGATATCAAAAGTAATAGACAGGGTGGATAATGATAAACTATTTCCACTGTTTGGGGATTCTAGAACTAGGGGGCATAATCTAAAAATTAGAATCTGATCATTCAGGAGAGATTTTAGGAAATAATTCTACACACAAAACATGATGGATGTTTAAAATTCTATTCCACAAATAGCAGTGTATACTGCTATTTGTTAATTTTAAATCTGAAATAGTTAATTATTTGCTAAGCAAGGTATTAAGGGATTTGGGCCAATGGCTGGTAAATAGAGTTGGTCAATAGATCAGCCATGATCTCAATAATTGATGGAACTGACTTAAGGGGCTGAATGGTCTACTTCTGTTCCCATGTTTTTGTAATTCTCCAAAGACCCTCCCTTTCTCCAACTTAGGCCTGTAGAACATAGAACATAGAATATAGAATATCTTGCACTTCCTTCTCTTCCTCTTGGTCATCTCAGCACCTGAACATCATTGCAGGCGGTCCTCAGGGTAATCTTTGTTGATGACTGCATAATATTGAATACTATTCGTGACTGTCAAACATTGAAGCAACCCATTCCTGCACGCAGTAAGACCTGAACAATATTCACTCTTGGGCTAATAAGTGGCAAGTAATATTTGTGCTGCACAAGTGCTGAACAATGACAATCTCAAACAAGAGAATCTAACCATCTTCCTTTTGTAGGCAATGCTTTTACCATTACTGAATCCCTCTTGATTATTAACATGCTTCAATTGTCCATAAACTGAACTGAACTAGCCATTTGGCCACAAGAACAGGACAGAGGGTGGGAATTGTGGCAAGTGACTCACCTCTTGCCTCTATAAAGCCTTTCCACTATCTACAAGCTACAAGGCAGGATTGTGATGGAATCCCTTCCTTTACATGCAGCTCCAACAACACTCAAGAAGCTGGACAAGCACATTAACCTATGACCTGCTTGACTGGCACACCATCCATCACAAATAACATTCACTTTCTCCACCATTGCCGCATGCACTGTACCAACTCACATTGACTCCTTTGACATTGGCCTTAGGTCAGGTACAGCGGCCTGATGCAAATTTGTATCCAATAAGATCCTTTACTCATTGCAGCAATGCTTACATTATCTCTCATGACATAAGGAACTGGTCTTGGATACAGTGATCAACTGAGATCAGGTGATCACATACCAATTTGGAGTTCTGAAGAAGGCATGAGGTACAGAATGTTGGGCTGCCAACCACCTGACGTGAGACTGTTTCTCTCTTGAAATTAGAGAGGGACATTTATTGTGGGAGATGAAAGATGGTGCTGCAGTTATTACTATTAATGCAAGTGGGGAGAAATGAGCTGAAAATGTGTTGCTGGAAAAGCACAGCAGGTCAGGCAGTATCCAAGGAACAGGAGAATCGACGTTTCGGGCATGAGCCATTCTTCAGGAGATATCCCAGTGGGAAGATATCCCAAGCAAGTGAATAGATACTGCACAGGGCACATAGGGCACGCAGGTGGGTAGGTGCAAATAGGAGAAGGTGCTACTGGCAACTGTGAGTGTGATAGAGCATGAGGCTGTGGCCTCCATGCTGGTCTTAGGGGAGGAGAAAGTCCCACGTCTGCCACCACCCCATCCATCAACAACCTTCCGGACCCTAAAAGCAAAATAAACTATTAATTTTCTCCGGGGAACATCCGGAGTAAACATCGCGAAATGTGCAGGACCGCTCTGGAGTGGCAGCACTAGTCCGAGCTGGTTAAACATGGCACAGGATGCTTGACTTTCAGAGGTGACTGGTGAGTTGTTCTGGGTATGATGTGTAATGGGGTGGAGGAGTTTAGGAATGTCGTGGGGGAAGAGGAGATGGTTAACAAGGTGCCTTTGATAAGGTACAACAAGAAATCTCACTGGGCCTCGTAGTGAGAATGCTTCCAAAAAACTCAATGCAACTCACACTTAGCCAAAAACATATAAGTTTCTTTTGTTCTGAATAGTAGTACAAATGTGCATCTATTGAACATATTGGTGATGGAAATAACACATTTATTCTAATGGTACCATTGGTAGAGTAGTAGGGCTTGATAATCAGTGCATTCTTCCTATCACTGTTGTAACATATACTATTAATGGCTGTGAAAGCTTCTGATCACCTTATGCAGTCAACATAGTGTATGAGGTTTACAATATGGAAATATTGGTGATTTTCTGAAATTTTCCTTTAGTTGGGTTGATTCTGATCCTCACTGATGGGATTGCATTGTTGCACTTTTCTTGCCGCTGGTATTGTGACATCATGCCATCATGACGGCTGTCTGTGTTTCGTTTTGGGTCTGGTTTGGCCTTTGGAACCATATGGCAGTCCCATTTCTTCTATTTCACAGACATCAAGTAAAGTTGGACAGCTTTGGATAGGTGAGACAAAATTCATTTGGTGCATTTTGCAAACATGTTGTGGGCTGACCAATATGGCTCCAAACACACCCACTTTTGGGTTTTATGTCAATATTATCGCTCTTTTCTTTGACCAGTTAATCCTTCCTGGAGGCCTTAATCAGATTGAAGATGCTGACTAACTCAATATCAGTTCCTCATCAGAAAAGTCACACTCATACCCTTTGCTACAGCATCTTCCGACAAACTGGTGAATAGACACTTAAGGATACTGTTTCTATTAATCTGGAATTTCTTTACTTTGAGGTGGTCTTCAAGAATTTTTCATATTGCATCTGGATATTTCTGATCATCAATGAACAAAATATGATTCGCTGATTCTGTAAAGCCCTTCCTGGCCATTAGGGAGAGTTTTTCTTATCAGGATCATTTATCACTTGACCTATAAAATAGAGTTGCAAACATAAAATAATAGTTGAATTTCCATAAAGCTGTCATTGGATGCTGCTTAACCCATAATTAAGTTTATATCTTCAATTTCTCGTTGCAGGTCTTTGGTTTTGTGAAATTAGTGTATATTGCTACATTTGTTTGTTTCTTTTGTTGGCTTTACTTCTCTCTCTTACAACTTTTTTAAAACTTTTTTTACTTCTGCTTCCCTTTTAATTTCTACTGCTTGTGATTCTTTAAGATTTGGAGGATTCCAGTGTATTAACTGTAGGTTTATGACAGTGGATTTCTGCCTGAATATAGCCTTCTTGCCAAAGGAGAAATGTCATGTAGGCACCTTTTTGACTGTTGCATTAATTTGGAGAAAAGAAAATGGCAAAACCAACCAAGATCTGGACTCAGATAAGCCTTCTTAATGTAGAAACCTACATTTCTAGGTATTTTCCAAGCTGGATTTTATTGTAGGAGCACTTTGGAGCTGTATTTTAAATACCATTTAACTGTCTTTTCTTCAACTTGGATAAACTGCCTTTCATGTTTGTGTTTTCTTTAAGAAATGAGAGGTGGAATGTTTACAATGATTCAGTGCAAACCTGTAGCCCTTACTTTTGGTTATATTTGTAACTTCAGTCTTTTTTACTTTTAGATAAAACACTGATACAAATTTCTTATATGTTGAATGAACTTACATTCTAATCAAAAATAAATTAACTGTCTCCTTGTTGGTCAATGGCCTGTCTGTATGTCTGTCTATTCTCACAGGAACGTATGTTGCTGTTAGTCTAAACTTCCTGTTATCCAGATCTAATGTCTTATCATTTTTCAAACTGTTTTGCAGAAATCTACCAACAATACATTGGTGTCTCTTATGTACAGCCACCATTCCAGCAGGGCATTTTACCATAAGCAATGCTTATGTTATCTCATATAAATGTATTGGTTGGGGGAAAGTGAGGTCTGCCGATGTTGGAGATCAGAGTCGGGAGTGTGTTGCTGGAAAAGCATAGCAGGTCAGGTAGCATCTGAAGAGCAGGAGAATTTACATTTCGGGCCCGAGCATTCCTGATGAAGGGCTCTGGCCTGAAACGTCCGTTCTCCTGCTCCTCAGATGCTGCCTGACCTGCTGTGCTTTTCCGGCAGCACATTCTCAACACCAAATTAATTGGTTGTCAATTTGACTATCAATGGGAGCTGGTGCACCCCATTATGGTTCATAGTGACCAGATTTGTCGCAAATGTTGGTTTCTTGAGGAACTCTAGCTCAGACTTGATAAGCTGGGGTCTGAGTTTCAAACACTATAACACATAAGGGAAGGGGAGAGTTACCTGGACACTGTGTTTCAGGAGGCAGTCATACTCCTTGGATTAACTACCTCGAATTCGCTCAGTGGTCAGGGACAGAAGGGTGTGATGTCAGATGAGGCAGAAGGTCGTGTTGAAGAAGCCTCAGCCCTTGAGCTTATCTAACAGTTTTGAGATTCTTGTTCTTTCTATATATAAGAGTGGGGGCTGTAGCGGCAATGAACAAACTAACCATAGCACTGTAGCACAGGGAGCCATATAAGAAGCAGAGAAAAGAGAAACATAATTGTAATCAGGGATACAATCATGAATCAAGAGTCCCAAAGTGTGTGTTGCCTGCCCAGGTTCAGTATTTCCTCTGACTGCATAGGAACTTGGAGTGGGAGGGGAAAGATCCATTTGTTGTGGTCCAAATAGGTACCAATGATATAGGTAGAAAGAGGAAAGAGGCGCTGTTGAGGGAATCTGAGCAGCTAGAGTCTAAATTACAAAACAGAACCAAAAAAATAATAACCAAAACGGCATTACTACCTGAGCCTCGAGCTAATTGGCACAGGGTCAACAAGATTAAAGAGGTAAACGCACGGCTTAAAGATTGATGTGGGAGAAATAGATTTGAATTCATGGGATATTGGTACCAGTACTGGGTAAGGATGGAACTGTTCTGAAGGCATGAGCTTCAGCAGAATCATGTTGGGACCAGAGTCTTGATGAATCACCAAACGAGATTATAGTTGGAGATTTAAACTAAATAACTGGCGTGAGGGACCTTTTTCACAATGGCAGCCAGAGAATAGTGGAGTTCCACAGGCAGTTCCACAGGTCCCCGTAGGGATCACACTATTCACATTATACATTAATGATCTGGACAAAGGAACTGAGGACATTGTTGCTCAGTTTACAGATAGCATAAAGATAGGTGGAGAGACAGGTAGTGTTGAGAAAGCAGGGAGGCTGCAGACAGACTTGGAGAATGGGCAAAGAATAGACGGATGGAATATAATGTGGGAAAGTGTGAGGTTATGCACTTTGGTGGGAAGATAGAGGTGTAAGTCATTTACTAAATGGGAAAAGGCTTTGGAAAAGCTTCTGAAAAACAAAGAGACTTTAGATTGTGTAGATTGTGAGTTTAGGATTCTCTTAAGGTGACAGGTGGGTCCAGTTGCCAGTTAGGAAGGCAAATGCAACATTAGCATTCATTTTGTGATGGCTAGAACAGAAGAACAGGGATGTATTGCGAGGCTATATACGATTCAGGTCAGACCACATTTGGAATATTGTGAGCAGTTTTGGACCCTCTATTTGAAGAAGGAAGTGCTGGCCTTGGAAGGAGTCCAGAGGAAGTTTGCGAGAGTGAACACAGGGATGAAGGGCTTCTCATATGAGAAGCAGTTGAACACTCTTGGTCTGTACTGAATAGAAGGATGGGCAGGGTGGTGATCTGATTGAAACTTACAGAATATTGAGAGGCCTGATAGAGGCCTGAAGAAGATGTTTCTACCTGTAAAAGAGATTGGATCTAAGGGCACAATCTCAGAGGGAAGGGGCAACCCTTTAGAACTGAGATGAGGAAGATTTTCTTTCGCCAGAGGATGGTGACTCTGTGGAGCTCATTGCCACAGAAATCTGTGAAGGCCAAGTCATTGAGTAACTTTAGGCAGAGATAGGGTTAGGGTTCTTGATTAGTAAGGGGATCAAGGGTTACAGGGAGAAGGTAGGAGAATATGTTTGATAAACATATCAGCCATGACTGAATGCTGGAGCAGACCAGATGCGCTGAATGGCCTAATTCTGCTCCTATAACTTATCGCCCTGTGATCTTATAAGAAATTGAATTTGGATATCGTGGTGGTAAAGAATCCAATAGACAGTTATTACACCTCTCTGTTGTGCAATAACTTTATAACGTCTTTTTCCTGGGTCTGAGGAGTCCAGAACGAGAGTGCATAGGTTTAGGGTAAGTGGGGAAAGATTTAAAAGGGATCTAAGGGGCAACATTTTCACGCAAAGGGTTGTGCGTGTATGCTATGACCTGCCAGAGGATGTGATGGAGGCTGGCACAATTACAACATTTAAAAGGCATCTGGATGGGTATATGAATAGGAAGGGTTTAGAGGGATATGGGCCAAATGCTGGCAAATAGGACTAGATTAATTTAGGATATCTACTCGGGATGGATGAGTTGGACCGAAGGGGCTGTTTCTGTGCTGAAAACCTCTATGACTCTATGACTCTATGACTTTATGATATTCAAAGGTACCTAAGTAGCTGGGTGAAGACTAAACTATTAGATTACAAACAGTTGCATATTTCCAGAAGAACATCGTGTTTCAAATGATCTGGGGTAAGATGGAATATGAGATTTTTAAACCCACAGGTCTCATGATGTAATGATGATACCATGAGGTATACTAACACACACGAGACACATTGCAATGCATGCCAAGTACAGAGTATAAATTTCTCTATTCATCCCCAACTAGTAACCTCAGTCCTCTCTACTGTGCCATTCATTTCCCAGACTAGTTGCCCTGCGGTTTCAGTGCTGGGATTGTGTGGTGTGCATTTGGAAATGGATGGGACTGGCTAGCAACCATTAAGTATGCAATAAAACTTCCGCTGTTCCTGAAAAGATCCATTCAGTCGGAGCTGGAATCAAAGCCAACAGCAGGAGGTGAAAACCAGAGTCTGACTATACCAGCCAATCATCCAATTCTTTCACATTTGATATTTTGGTCATTTTGTCTTTCTGGACAGGATCCTGGTATTCAGGGTTTGTTGCACGTAAAGTGGCTGCCCTGTTTCCTATCTTACAACAGTGAGTGCCCTTCATTGGGTGTCAAGCACTTTGGGATGTCTTGTAGTCGTGAAGACAAACATGTGAATGCAAATCTTTTTTTCATTTTAAAAACTGAAGCTGATACAATTTTTCCAAAATCACTGCCATTTAGATTTGATGAGAAAACAAACACTCTCTCAAAATCCAAATATCAAGGCTTCTTGAGAAATATTAAGACGCACATTTGTCTTTGAGTGAGTGGGTGGAAGGTTTTGGCCAGTCTGATATTTTCCCTCCAAGTTGATGGCTCTCTGTGAAACAATGAAGTGAGGATAAGCATCTCGGGAAGTTTTCTCATTAAAATGATAAAAAGGTTCAATTCATACTGCAGAAGTCTGCAAGTTGAAACATGTAAACAGAGGCGGAACTGGTTAATTTGGCCCTGAACATTCTTTCCCATCTTTAGAATTATGTTTTTACACCAAAGAAAGAGACCCATTTGGCCCATTGTCTCTGTGCTGGCTTTTTGAAAGAGAGATCTAATTAGTCCCACCTCTACCTTCTTTCATCATAGCCCTGCAAATAAATTCTTTTGAAGTTTTGATCCAATTCCTCTTTGTAAGTTATTCATGAATTTGCTTCCATCACTGGTTAGGCAGAGCATTCCAGATCTCAATAACTCATTACATCATTAAAAAAATTTCATCTCTCCTCTGATTCTTTTGCCAATGACTTAAAATTTTCTGGCTACTGATCATCCTCGACAAAAACAGTTCCTTCTTTCTTAAACCAATAAAACAATAATTAATTTCAACTTTTTGATTAAATTTTCTGACGCTTTGAAACAAAAAAACACATTCATTGGGAATTCCACGTTGAATTATTATAATCCTATGATAATAATCCTAATGCTGGACTCTTTATTTCTTTAATTTTCTAATTTGCTTTTTTTCCCTAAGAACTGAAGAAACTGTTCCTAGGTACCTAAGATGGCACCGTAGGTGGTGCCTTGTCAACTTTTCACTGCATGCATGTGTACGTGTGAAGGTAAAGCTAATCCAGTTCAGAAGAAGGAATGAAAGGGATGAAAAAAAATCTTGCTGGTGAGGTTGTTGGTCGTTTTGTAAAGTTAAATTAATTTGGCTAATGCTTCCAATCCTCAGAGTGAGAGAGATGAAGATGGAAATAAAAGTTAGCACAGGATGTCGAAGGCAGAGGAAACAAAACTTTGGAAAAAAAAATGACAAAACAGCTATTCAGTGATTTGGTGCTATGCACTTCAGTGCAAGGAATTTAGTGAATAACACAGATAAGCTGAGGGCACAATAGATTGTTGGCAATATGTGAGCATAGCTATTACTGAACCACAGCTTAAAGGAAGGCAGGGAAGGCAGCTCAATATTCCTGGTAACAAAGTTTTCAGGTGAAGTGGAGAGATGGAGGACAAAACATACACTTAAGAGATAATTACAGTTGTGAAGAGAGATTGTATGCTTGAAGGATCATTAAATGAAGACATGTAGTTTGAACTGTGATGGAATTTTCACATTGATGCTAATACACACTGCAGGTCCCCCAAACCTCCTTCTGTGATTCAAATATACACTGGAGTGGAAAAACACAAAGATAGTATTAATAGATTGTTCAACTCTCCAAAACATAACTGGGATAAAACCAGCGGAAAAGATATGGGGGGTTGGGGGGAGTCAGGATTCTTAATTGCAAGACCCACAAGAGAAGGGGCAGTTCTCAGCTTAACTTCAGGAATGATGCTGAGGGATAGAATCAATATCAGTGAGAAAACATTGTTACGACTCACTGGGATAGTGTACTGGCTTTTGTCACAAATGTGAAAAAAATTCAAAACATCTAAAGTTACCAATTTTGCCTGACTGATGAATTCAACTTAAAGGAAACTGCTAACCAGATTTCTGCACTTAGCAACAAAACAACTGCTTATTACATACAAATGTCTTTGACTAATGCAATAAAGGTAATTACTATCTTATAACTCATTAACTTAAACTCTACCCCAATTATATTCTCTTCTTTGCAAACAGACAAATGAAGGCAGGCTAGGTATGGATGGAAATGAAAATAAACTTAGGGAAACACAGTTCAATAGCACCAGTCTGAACCACAGGATTTAATGAGGTGTTTTCTTTCAATTCTGTTTTGTTGTTTGCCCTTGAGGCAGAACTCTTTGCAAACCAATGTTGCTTATCATTCATTGGCTGTAGATTTTTTTTTCTCAGAGATTCTGAAGTTGATTTCTCCTTTCTCCTTTCAACGTAGGAATCTGCAAAGAAAGGTGAATGGAAGCCTGGAGATAGTTGCTCGCCGAGTTCAGAACCTGTCTGCTCCGTCCTATCAGCTTCTGTTCTCACTGTTCCAGAAAAAGCAACATTGTATATATCTCACAGTGTATTCCAGCAAAGGCTGCAGCCATCTCTTTGCATAGTCTCCTTGGTTTAAAGCAATAACTTTCCTTTTTCGTCTACTGTCCAAAATTAAAAATTTACTGGGATGTTGCCTGGTATGGGGGATTTTAGCGATGAAGAAAGGTTGGATAGACTGAGTTTGTTTTCATTGGATGACAGGAGGTTGAGGGGTGACCTGAGGGAAGTTTATAAGATTCTGAATGGCTTGGATAGGGTGGAAAATATGAGGCTTTCTGCCAGGGTGGAGGGGTCAATTACTCGGCGATACAGGTTCATGGTGCGAGGGGGGCAAGTTTTAAAAGAGATGTGCAAAGCAAATTTCTCACACAAAGGGTGGTGAGTACATGCTGCCAGACGAGGTGGTGGATGCAGACACAATAGCAGCATTCATGATGCTCCTGGACAAATACATGAATAGGAATGGAATGGAGGGATACAGATCCTGGAAGTAAAGACAGTTTTAGTATAGAAGGGCAAACTGTGTCAGCACAGGCTTGGAGGGCCATATTGTGCTGTGCTGTTTCTTGCTCATTCTAAAGGAAATCAAAAGGAATTATCTTTACAACATTTTGTTTGCAAGAAAATAATTCAGTTAGATTGAACACTGGCAATCATATTTCTAATTAGTTCGGTGTAATTATATAAAAAGGCAACGAAATATCAATGAAAGGAAATTTATTTTTTAAATATCTGAAAACTGACTTGGTAAATGTGCACTGGAAGCAACTACTTGAAAATCAATTTATGCAAAGCACTCAAAGGGAGACTGGTTTCAGAATAAATACGTCCCCATAAAGGAAAAAGATAGATCTCACAAACCTTGAATTCTTCCTTCCACGTCTCAAATGTTAAAGAACATGCAGGTTTGGATAAGGCATAAAGTGGCTATCGGATACTGAGTGCTCCATTGATAGAAAGCTACAGCAAGTATAGAAATCCCAGTGGGAAAACTCAAACATAAAGAAAGTCAAGCAAAATCAAAGATGTTTTCTAAATAAATGAGAGGCTAACCAAAAGGAAAGAGCATATCAATTATTGACCTTAGGGTTAATTTGTGTGAAGGTGGTTATGGGAACTTGGAAGGTGATTGCTACTGTTGCAAACTAGGCTGAATGGCTTCAAGCTGCAAAACATTGCAGTGTGTCCCAGCCAAATCCAGGGTTGACTTGTAATGTTACGTGATATGGTCAACACCGCTTGGGGCAAGAATAGGGACTGGACATAGCTTAATGCATAATATATCACAGATGTGTTCCAGCTTCCATATCTGGGGTCTGCATAATGCTGTTGCTTGTTGAGCACCCACACATCACTCAAACTTGAAGTCCCCTCCATCACAGAATGAATCACCTACTCCATCCACTCTGACTTTGGTGGAAGCTGTTTGCATCTCCATTGTACACCCGTTATTGTGGCAGCAAACTGTGGCTGCTCCTCACTAGTGAGTCTCAGGCTCAGTCCCATACTACTGGAGAACCTCCAAAATGTACACATTCTCTTCCTTGTCAATCCCAGACAGAGCTCCCTTTCTGGCTTTCTGCAATTTCTCGGATTGCAATGGCTCAGGAGCTGCCCAAGACTGGCCAACTGACTGTGTACCAAGTCACTGGACAGATATCGATGGCTGCCCTCGACTTACTGACTGAGGGCTACTCCCCTTAGACTTTGAGACATGGCCACTGGCTTAAAGCACCTGCAGTGTGTTTGGGATATGCACAATTGGCAAATGGTGAAAATGTGACATTGTGTTTCGGCTTTAGTTGAGGTGGCAAACCACAAAAAGGCAAGGCAGAGATGTTGTGTCTTGGCACAAAGTGAGTGAACTCTAAAAGAGCAGCCAGCACTCTTGGGGTGGTCTCTTGCCCAAATCATGAAATAGATGCTGGCTCATAGCACAAAGTGCAACATTATAATGAAAGGTGCCAGTGTATTCCAAAGTGTGTTACGGAATCACTGAACCATTCTGTAAGAGGATAAAGAGATGAAATAGAAACAGGAGTAGACCATTCAGCCCCTCGAGCCTGCTCCGTCATTCATTATGATTGTAGCTGATCCGACATTTCTCATGTCCACTTTCCTGTGTTTTCCCTGTAACCCACGATTCCCCTCTGGATCAGGAATCTATCTATCTCAGCCTTAATACACACAAGGAATATGTCCTTGCAGCTCTCTGAGGCAAAGAGTTTCAAAGACTCACAATCCTCCGAGATAAGAAATTCCTCCTCATCTCAACCTTAAAGTGGTGCTCCTTTATTCTGAGATTATTCCCTCTTGTCCTAGACTCTCCCATGAGGGGAAACATCCTCTGTCAGGCCCCTTATTTTAATGGAGATAGAACATAGAATATAAATCACCTCTCATCCTTCTAAACTCTAGTGAGCAACATGCCAACCTGCTTAGCCTTTACTCAAAAAAAATCCTTCCATTCTAGATGCCCATTACCTGTGGACAAGGGGTGCATGCAGTCTCTACCCATGGAGCAGACCAGAGATGTTGGCACTGGGTGTCCAAGAAGGACTCAGAGGAGCAAACGGTGAGTTGACATCACCAGGTACCTGTTGAGACTTTCACATCAGGAATTCTTGATAACTAGTTTCTGTCCAGATGGTGGGAAAGTGGGAAACTGCATATCAATGAGGTAAGACTGACAAGTAATCAGATTCTAAAGCATGTTAACAGTCTTCTTGCTATTCCTTAGTGAGAATTTTACCTTGTCATTTAGCACTTTGCTGAAAAATGAGACTTTTGCTCTTGATGTTGAGAAGGACTTTGCTGGTAGTCTCGTCCAATATTCCCAACTTTCTCACCATGCCTCATGTCATTCCAGGCTGGGAAGATTCCACCTATGGTTGTTGCAGCTAGGGCCTCTTCCCATGACACCAGAGACAACAGCCATGTCCAGTGACCCATCTACATGGGCCAGATTCCTGATGAAGGGCTTTTGCCCGAAACATCGATTCTCCTGCTCCTCAGATGCAGTCTAACCTGCTATGCTTTTCCAGCACCACACTCTCTACTCTAATTTCCAGCATCTGTAGTCCTCACTTTTGCCTATATGGGCCAGATTAACAGCCAGCTGAATTTTCTACACACTATCCCTTTCTTTTGCTTCAAGAACTAACTGTTATTAACCAAAACTGCTTTGGTTCCCCTCCAAAGTTTATCTCTGGAGAGAGTAATGTGTGTGTGTGTGTGTAGGGGGGTGTTTGGAGGGGTAATAATTCTCATTTTGCAAACTATATTGTTTTAATTTATTCGTAGGGTTGTGAACATCACTGGCATTGCTAATATTTATTGACCATCCCTAATTGAAAAAGTTAAAAATCCCACAATGCTATGTTATAGTCCAACAGGTTTAATTGGAAGCATTAGCTCTCGGAGCGCTGCTCCTTCATCAGGTAGTTGTTTTAAAGTTACATTCTCAAGTTAACTTTAACTTTAAAGTTAATCTGAGAATGTAATTTTTAAAAAAAGCTTTGTGATTTACATGCGGAAGAGTGAAACTATCATGGTCATTCTATCAGTTGAGAGACTCAACAAACACTCTGGGCATTTTTCAATGTATAATTTCACTTACATCACACTGTAAACTTTTGCTATAAATTCTGTGTCTTACAACTGTGTCCTCCACAACCACCTGATGAAGGAGCGGCGCTCTGAAAACTAGTGCTTCCAATTAAACCTGTTGGACTATAACCTGGTGTTGTGTGATTTTTAACTTTGTACACCTCAGTCCAATACCAGCATCTCCAAATCATAATTGAAAAAGGTAATGGTGAGTTGTTTTCTTAAACAAATGCAGTACATGGGGGTGTAGATTGATTGATAATGCCACTACAGAGAGAATTCCAGGATTTTGACCCAGTGACACCGAACGAATGGAGATATATTTCCGAGTCAGGATGGAGCGTGGCTTGGAGGAGGACTTACAGGTGGTGCTGTCTATTGTCCTTCTCAATGCTACAGGCCACAGGTTTGAAGGATGCTGTTAGAAATGCCTTGATGAGTTACAAACCTGTGGGTGTTGACCAATTCTGCATCTTCATGAAATAGGTTTTGTTTCACAATGAATGAATGTTTTCATGGTCATTAAAGCAATCTGGCTTAGTGGTTAGCACTACTGTCTCGCGGTGCCAGGGACCTGGGTTCGATTCCAGCCTCAGATGACTGACTGTGTAGAGTTGCACATTCTTCCTGGGTTTGTGTTGGTTTCCTCTGGGTGCTACAGTTTCCTCCCACAGTCTAAAGATGTGCAGGTTAGGTGAATTGGCCATGCTAAAATGCCCGTAGTATTTAGAGAAGTGCAGGTTAGGGGAACTGTAGAGTAGTAGGGGTAGGGGAATGGGTCTGGGTGAGATACTCTTCAGAGGGTTGGTGTGGACTTGTTGGGCCAAATGGCCTGTTCCTTAATGTAGGGATTCTATGCTTCTGTTTATTTCAAGTCTGATAGCGAGGAATCAAACAACTGGCCAGATTGGAAATTGGGTGAAACAATTAAATTTATATTGTGACCTGTGGAATCAGGGGGACTAGAGTCAGACAGTGCTCCATGGAAACATAAAACTGGGGACTTACAGTGTGTAACTGGAAGTGGGAAAATAATCATCAGAGAAGGATATTAAGTGACATC
The DNA here is from genome assembly GCF_004010195.1 of Chiloscyllium plagiosum. NCBI lineage: Eukaryota > Metazoa > Chordata > Chondrichthyes > Orectolobiformes > Hemiscylliidae > Chiloscyllium > Chiloscyllium plagiosum. The sequence goes on from NC_057712.1 coordinate 124,917,152, forward strand.
TGGCTTTTTGTGCATTGTTAAACAAAACGGCTTTGGCCATTGTTAAGACCTTCCTGGAGATGGAAGACTAATCCTGAAGTAGGTTACAATTCCAGACTATTTAGAACATAGAACATTGAACATTACAGTGCAATACAGGCCCTTCAGACTTCGACGTTGAGCTGACCTGTGAAACTAATCTGAAGCCCATCTAACCTACACTATTCCATTCTTGTCCATATACCTATCCAATGACCATTCAAATGCCCTTAAAGTTGGCGAGTCTACTAATGTTGCAGGCACTGTGATTCATGCCCCATTACTCTCTGAGTAAAGAAACTACCTCTGACATCTGACCTATATCTATCACCCCTTAATTTAAAGCTATGTCCCCTCGTGCTAGCCATTGCCATCAGAGGAAAAGGGCTCTCACTGTCCAACCTATCTAACCCTCTGATTATCTTATATGTCTCAATTAAGTTAACTCTCAATCTTCTTCTCTCGAACGAAAACAGCTTCAAGTCCCTCAGCCTTTTCTCCCTTCATACCAGGCAAGATCCTAATAAATCTCCTCTGAACCCTTTTCAAAGCTTCCACATCCTTCCTCCAATGTGGTGACTAGAACTGTATGCAATACTCCAAGTGTGGCCACACCAGAGTTTTGTTCAGTGACAGCATGACCTCATAGTTCTGAAACTCAATCCCTCTACCAAGAAAAGCTAACACACCATATGCCTTCTTAGCAACCTTATCAACCTGGGTGGCAACTTTCAGTCATCTATGTACATGGACACCAAGATCTCTCTGCTCATCTACACTACCAAGAATCTTACCATTAGCCCAGTACTCTTTATTCCTGTTCTCCTTTCAACAGAGACAACTACTATGCCTAGTATTCTATTTCCATGCGGCAGATTGAAAGCTGTGTGAAAATTCTGCAACTTTTCCTACTTTCAGCTCTTCAAGAACTTAGACTTATTTTGTTTTTCAAAATTAATCTCTGCAAAAAGAAATCCATATTCTTCCCCCATAACCTCTGTGTGTGTGTGTATATATGTGTGTGTCTGTCTGTCTTTTGGATTATTTAGAAGGGTATCCATTTATCTTTTTGCATCACAGGCTGTGTGTGTATCAACCAATTTTTAGAATAAATTAATACAATAAGCTTTTAATTGCTGGCAACCTTGGGACCAGGATTGTGCTGATTGATTCAATATTCTGGATAATCAAGAGGTCCACATAATCAATATAAAAACACACACTAAGTAATAGGCACATAACTTAGGGGACATACACATCACTGTTATACTTTATTCACAGCATAAATCATTTAAATAATAATGCAGCTTTTTCTTAAATAAAATTAATCAGCAGAAAGCCATCTCACTTGCACCCTCAACTAACTACTTAGACTTTGCGGAGATCACAGTATTTGAGGAGAAATTTACTTGCAGTTGAATCAACTGATGATATTTCATGTGGCCATTTGATTGAACACGAAGTAAATTTATATTGAGGTTAATATATTTTTTTAAAAACCATAATAACTAGACACAATAATACAGTAAACTTCACACTATTTGAGGTACATCATTTTGTTGGTTTATCAATGGTTTATAAAGTGCTGGTTAAAACAAAGTTTGCTGTAATGTTTTGCTTATTAATGAAACCTGGTTGATGGACCATTATATTCTAAGTCTGATACAGTAAAATCAAACATCTGGCCATACCAGGAACTAGGTAAAATTATTACATTAATGTTGTGATGCGTAGAGTAATGGCAATAGTGAAAGATAGTGCACTCCCTCCACCTCGGTCATAACACCGTCCCTCAATCTTGTTTAACCGAGAGCACAGGTCAAGTACCACTAGAAATGTTTCATTTTGTATAAATTAGGAAACATTGGAAGAGAGAGACCATGCAAGCCCCATCATGAAGCAGGAAGTCAGAGATCATTGTTAAAATCGCACATTCCTCAGGTTCTAAGGACTAAGAAAAATAATTTGCAATTTATATGATAAATCAGTTTGCAGGCTTGGCACAGAAACTGCACATCTGAAGGTAAGGACAGATTGACCTTCTAAATTGCCAGTTCAGTCAGCTGAATACTTATCCAGCCTTTGATCTTAATGTCTGCTTACATACTTTAAAGTTGGATTTTGATTTATATTTGCTGGTTACATGCAGACCCTCCACAAAATGGATAGCACTGAAAATAAAAGTGTTACTAATCTCTACCGTGTAAGGAAACCTCCTCAGGCATCCACACCCCTCAAGTTAATACAAGGTCTGCACCTAAATATTGAATGTGAGCTTTGTGAGAATGTAGGAACCTAAGAACCAGGGGCAGGAGTAGGCAATTCAGCCCCTCGAACTTATCCTCCTATTTAGTTCGATCAAGGCTGATCTCATCTCTTCCTCAACTCCACTTTCCTGCCCACTTCCCATAACTCTTTAATCCATTACCAATTAAAAATATGCATATTATCTCTTTAAATTTGTTCAATGTCTTGGCATCCACTGCACTCTGGGTGAGTGAATTCTGATTTAAATCTTCCACTCCTTTGCCTAGAACTATGACCTCTCATTCTAAATTGTCTAATGGGGGGATGAAGCATCCCTTCTACTTTGTCAATCCCTTTTACCACCTCAATAAGCACCTCATCTCAGTCTTCTAAACTCTAGTGAGTAAAGCCCTGAACTGTTCAATCTCTCTTCATAAAACAACCTCTGGAATCAATCTAATGAATCGCCTCTGAAATGCCTCCAGTACAACTACATCTCTCCTCAAGTGTCAGGACCAAAATTGTACACAATACTCTGAGTGCAGTCTCACTATTGCCTTGTACAGTTGCACCAACATTTCCCTACTTTTATACTCTATCTCTATCGCAATAAATGTCACAATCCCGTTTGCTGTACCTGCAATTCAGTAACAAAGATGCCCAGATCCCTCTGCACTGGAAAACTCTGAAGTTTCTCTAAATTAGTTAATAGGTTGCCTTTCTAATCTTCAGACTAAAATGGAAAATCTCACACTTATCCATACTTAACTCTAAAACTGCCCACTCACTCGCTCCACTAAGAGAAAACAACAAAACTTGAGCCAGAGGTGTATCCGAGTCTCTCTAGGCATAAGGTTACTTGACTAAGCCCTCACATGTCTCTACATAGACTGTGGCTATCTCTTCTCCAAATATCGGGAAGAATTCTGTGGAGGCAACTGGGAGTCCTGTCTGCTGGCAAAAGAGCTGCTGAGATTCATGGATTGGCTTCTATTAGAATATTATGAGCAGTTTTAGGCCCAGTATCTAAGGAAGGATGTGCTGGCATTGGAGGAAGTCCAGAGGACGTTTACAAGAATGATCCCAGAGATTAAGGGTTTATTATATGAGGAGCTGTTGATGATGGAGTTAAGATGGATGAGGGGGTGATCTCACTGAAACTTGTGGAATACTGAGAGACCTGGATGGAATGGACGTGGAGAAGATGTTTCCACAAGTAGACGAGACTAGGACGTAGCATCAGAATGAAGGGACAACCCTTTAGAACTTTAGGGTGGCACTTTGGCAGAGTGGTTAGCACTGCTGCCTCACAGTGCCAGGGACCCAGGTTCAATTCCAACTTCGGGTGACTACCTGTGTGGAGTCTGCGCATTCCACCCATATCTGCATGGGTTTCCTTTGGGTGCTCCAGTGTCCTCCAAAGATGTGCAGATGAGGTGGGTTGGCCATATTAAATTGCCCCTTTATGTCCAATGATGTACAGGCTCAGTGGATTAGTCATGGGGAATGCAGGATTACGGAGGTGGGTCTGGGTAGGATGTTCTTCAGAGAGTTCGTATAGATTTGATGGGCCAAATGGCCTGTTTCCACACTGTAGGTATTTATTATCAATTTAATCTTATCTAAGAATGCTAACTTGCAGGTTTTCGTCTGTTCAATTTGTATAACAGTGGCATAGATATGTCACATTATTTACCTGACAGACTTGGAATTAGGATAAGCAGACTTTGGGTCAGATTGGGATGTCTGGTTGACATGGACAAGTTGGACTGAATGGTCTGTTTCCATGCTGAATGACATTAACTGGCCACTCACCAGTATTTATGGAAACATCAGTATTTGATCATGTCCACACCATATTTTAAAGCCAGTGGTGAACCCAGGCAAGCATTGGCATTCAAGACACTGCCCTGCTTTCTCCAGGATGGTGTCGGAGCATGTTGGAGAAGGCACGGTGAACATCCAACAGGGACCTTGGGGTCATGGGCGAGGGGATGGTGCAAACGAGAGGGGTCCTATTCCCAGAGAAGTGGCACATGTGGATGCCAGTCTGGATCACTGGAGATCTGATTAAAAACCACTTTTAAACCCCAAAAAACAGAGAAGAGATTGGAAAAAGTGCCAAGGCTGGTCAGCCTGATTTTCTGGAACCTGGAAAGACATGTTTTCTTTAAAGGAAGCACCTCAAAAGATATTAGAAATAGAATGGCTGTGAGTCCCATGTACTAGCTCGTACAGAAACAGGAAGATGGTGCAGATAAATACCCTGTTGGAAAATTAGTACAAGATGAATTGAATATTTCAAACTCTTGGGGCACTGGGACTGGTTCTGTGGGAAGTGGCACTTCTGGAGGTGCTGCCCTGAATAAAACCAGAAAGACTCTTTTTGAGTCTTTAACTCGGAATGTGCAGGAGAAGTTAAAACTCATTTGGAATTAGAAAGGAACCAGAAAATAGCAAACAGCAGCATGCAGTCAGAGAACCCACAGATATAAACAATGGAAAATCCCCCAAAATATAGGGATTAGATTAAGACAAATATAAAATATGACAAGTGAGGTATTATATCGTTGGCGTGCCATTGCCCATAATGTAATTAGTAATGTAGTTAAACTTTAGGTGCATGGGATTAATACACAATTACATTAATGAAGACATGACTTAAACAATCCAAGGAATTGCTTTTAAATATTTATGGTTATTGAGTACTTCAAGAACTGTGGACAAGGGAAAAGAGGAGAGGGTGTTGAATTGCTCATGATATATTATTATTAAGAAACTTAGTTTTAAAAGTGGGTAGAATCCCGTATAAATTTACATTCAAATTGTATTTCCACATTGTGTGTAGTAAGTGGGGGAGACATACTGCTAGTTTTATTTTAGATTTGTCCTGCAAGTGGTGGTGGGATAACTGGACGTTTTGTTAACGAATGCATTTTTAATGAACATTTTTACAGCCTTACTGTCAAGCTTGTGGGGAATGGTTAGGTGCATTAGAAAAAGAAGGTAGAAGCAAAGAAACTGTTGTTGGTGAGCAACAAAAATCCAGTATCACAGAAAGACAGAACCATCCAGAAGATCAGACAGTATATGCACACTCAGTCAGCACGAAAAGGTGCTGTTAGTTGAGTAGTTTGCTAAAGGTCCTGTGGAGCTTAGAAGAAAACTCCAGAAGTAGAAAATTGCAGGAAGGTTTGGAAAACCGATGTGCTTGCTCTGAAAATCTTTCGAAGCCAATGAGAATAAAGTTCCAGAAGCCAATTGTATCCATGACTTCTGAACAAGACAGTTTGAAATGGAGACAGAGTGACTCTTCACTGAAGTTTGAGTATCTTTAAAGTTTTTGTATGTATGTCTGATATTTGTAATAAGGCCATTTCAAATTGTTCTTGTATTGTGTGAAATAATCTGTGCTTTATTTTCCTTTTATGCATGTACATTGATGCTATTTTTTAATAAGTACATCGGCAGCCACTTCTGAATCAATTCAATGACTGACCACCATATGAAACAAATAGCAACCATAAAGTCATGGTCTATGATGCCAGGTTTCATTTCAGAATCGGAATTGTCCAGTGTTACACCAGCTATGACGATAACAGTTGTGAAAGTGTTGATTAATTGAGTTAAAAATACCAAATGGATAGGATGTATAAATTACAGAACTTAATTGGAGTTGTTACAGATTGGTTGCTGTCACTTACCTGGGCTAATTTTAAAGCTGCAGATAGTGAAAAGAAAATGGACAAGCACATGTCTTGGCAAATTTAAAAGTTTTGTACCAAAAATAAAGTTTAATATTAGATCATTTTAATTACCCCACTTCTTTGGGGAAAACAGTCTAAAGTTGGAGAGTTAACATAATTCAGAATAACATTTTCAAACAATGTGCATCCAGCCCAACGAGGAGCAAAGCTGTGTTGATCTGGTTCTGGGCAGTGAAGTAGGGCAAATGGAATGTGTTGCAGTGGGCAAGAATCCAGTTCACATTAACACAACAGAATTCAGTTTGACGTCATTATGGAAAACCAGAAAATATACTCAGTTTGGTAATACCTAATTCTGGTGATTCAAGAAGGGACCCAGTACCGATGGATTGGAAAAAGTGACTGCCCAGTAAAGCAGCTACATGGCATTGCAGGGAAAATAGTAAAGAGGCAATTCAATTGCAAAACAAACTGTCGCCTTTGAAGGGAAAATGCAGCTCATTCAAAGGTAATGTGCATACATGTCAAAGAGAAAAACTGTTCAAACAAAAATAAGAAGGTTTGAGACAAACATCAGGAATGAGATCGGGGGTGAACATGGAAAGTGCAGTGGTTAATTTAAAAAGTTAATACATGATTAATCATTAAGGGTAAAGTGAATGGTTGGATAAGTGGAGCTGAGTTCACCAAAAAATCAGCCATGATCTTATTGAATGGTGGAGCAGGCTCAAGATGGCCTACTCCTGCTCCTGTTTCTTATGCTCTTATGTGAAGGTAAGAAAGATTATGTGTGATGATTAGAAAGCAAAATCAATAGATTTCCAAAATATTTTATACCAAGTATGAAGTGCAAGTATTTAACTGGAGAAAATGTTGGGCCTATTATGACCCAATGTGAAACCTTTAAGAAGGCAAAGATCATCCCCAAAACATTGAATTAGTAATTTCAATTGTCTGCACAAAGGAAGCAGATGTTGGTGAACATTACACTTTAAAAGGATTGGGACCTTCTAGACAGGGTAATTAAAACATACAGAAATTAGAATCACTGAGGTTTGCTAAGAATGGATGGAATGCAATATAGGCTTTTGTAAGAAATAAAGATGTCAATCATGGAGACAATGGTCACAATATCTCAACCCACTTGGGATACTGAAAGATAGTGCCAAAGGACTACAGGGTGGCTATGTCATATAACTTTGCAAAATTGGATAAGGTTTAACCCAGAAACTATAGGTCACAAAGTTTAACATTGGCAGTGGACACATCATAGGAACCTAGATCAGGGTTAAAACAAAACCTTTCATTTGGAAAGGTATGTGTGAAGCAAGAAAGGACAGCATGGATTTGTTTAAGGCTGCTTCATCAATGACCTTTCCTCCATCATGAGGTCAGAATCATAGAATTTCAAACTGCATCACCTCACACTTATCAATGTTAAATTCCATCTGCCACTGATCTGACCGTCTGACCAATTCTTTTATATTCTCCTGTAACCTAAAACCTTCTTCTTCATTGTTAACCATCCCATCAATTTTCCTAAGTTAAAAATCACACAACACCAGGTTATAGTCCAACAGGTTTAATTGGAAGCACACTAGCTGTTGGAGCACCGCTCCTTTATCAGGTGGTTGAAGGTGCAGCGCTCCGAAAGCTAGTGTGCTTCCAATTAAACCTGTTGGACTATAACCTGGTGTTGTGTGATTTTTAACTTTGTACACCCCAGTCCAACACCGGCATCTCCAAATCAATTTTCCTGTCATCCTCAAATGGCTTATCATCCCCCCATGATCCTCACCTACAATATATACCTACAGCATCGTAATTACCCTTCCCCCAATTGTAAAACCTACCCTGTTGCGCGCACCTATCTCTCTCCATAACCAAGGTGAAAGTCACAGAATTGTGGTCACCATCACCAAAATGTTCACCCACTAACAAGCCCATCACTTGTCCCGGTTCGTTACCAAATCCAAT
>NC_057712.1:124926846-124956598 GCF_004010195.1 Chiloscyllium plagiosum
GGGGCATAAATTTAAGGTGAAGGGTGGAAGGTATAGGGGGGATGTCAGGGGTGGGTTCTTTACCCAGAGAGTGGTGTGGGCATGGAATGCGCTGCCTGTGGGAGTGGTAGAGTCAGAATCTTTGGTGACCTTTAAGCGGCAATTGGATAGGTACATGGATGGGTGCTTAAGCTAGGACAAATGTTCGGCACAACATCGTGGGCCGAAGGGCCTGTTTTGTGCTGTATCGTTCTATGTTCTATGTTCTATATAGAACATCACAAACAATATGGATCCCAGAATTGATTCCTGTTGGATAGCACTGCACGCTGGACTCCAATTACACAAACGTCCTTTTCCCACCAGCCTCTGTCTCCTGTCACTAAGCCAATGTTGGATCCAACTTGCCAAGTTATGGTAGGCTTGTTCAGAAGGTCAGGAGGAATGGGATACAGGGAAATTTAGCTGTCTGGATGCAGAATTGGTTGGTTGACAGAAGACAGCGAGTGGTAGTGGAAGGAAAGTATTCTGCCTAGAAGTCAGTGGTGAGTGGTGTTCCACAGGGCTCTGTTCTTGGGCCTCAACTCTTTGTAATTTTCATTAATGACTTGGATGAGGAAATTGAAGGATGGGTTAGCAAGTTTGCAGACAACACAAAGGTTGGAAGTGTCGTTGACAGTATAGAGGGCTGTTGTAGGCTGTAGCGTGACATTGACAGGATGCAGAGATGGGCTGAGAGGTGGCAGATGGAGTTCAACCTGGATAAATGCAAAGTGATGCATTTTGGAAGGTCGAACTTGAAAGTTGAGTACAGGATTAAAGACAGGATTCTTGGCAGTGTGGAGGAACAGCGGGATCTTGGTGTGCAGGTACATAGATCCCTTAAAATTGCCACCCAAGTGGATAGGGTTGTTAAGAAAGCATAGGTATTTTGGCTTTCATTAAATGGGGAATTGAATTTAAGAGCCGTGAGATCTTGTTGCAGCTCTATAAAACTTTGGTTAGACCGCACTTGGAATACTGTGTCCGGTTCTGGTCGCCCTATTATAGGAAAGATGTGGATGCTTTGGAGAGGGTTCAGAGGAGGTTTACCAGGCTGCTGCCTGGAACAGAGGGCTTATCTTATGAAAAGAGGTTGACTGAGCTCGGACTTCTTTCATTGGAAAAAGGAAGGAAGAGAGGGGACCTAATTGAGGTGTACAAGATAATGAGAGGCATAGATAGAGTTGATAGCCAGAGAGACTTTTTCCCAGGGCAGAAATTGTTAACACGAAGGGTCATAGTTTTAAGCTGTTTGGCGGAAAGTATAGAGGAGATGTCAGAGGCGGGTTCTTTACGCAGAGAGTTGTGAGAGCATGGAATGCGTTGCCAGCAGCAGTTGTGGAAGCGAGGTCACTGGGGATATTTAAGAGACTGCTGGACATGCATATGGTCACAGAAATTTGAGGGTTCGTACATTAGGTTTACCTTACATGAGGATCAATGGTCGGCACAACATCGTGGACTGAAGGGCCTGTTCTGTGCTGTACTGTTCTATGTTCTATGTTCTAAGTTCTAAGTTATCCTGGGTACCTTGTGCTTTTACCTTCTTTATCAGTCTCCCATGTGGGACCTGGGAGTGGGGATGTTCACTGATGCATTCACTATTCAAAACTTCTCAGATACTGAAATGATCCATGTTCACTACCTTCCAGTATCCCAGATGGGTTGAGACATTGTGATCATTGTCTCCATGATTGACGTCTTTGTTCCTTTCCACAGCCTATATTGCATTCCATCCAAACTTAGCAAATCTCAGTGATTCTAATTTCTGAATGTTTTAATTATCCTGTCTAGAATGTCCTAATGAGACCTTGACAATATCCAGGCTTGGGCAAACAGGTGGCAAATAACATTCATGCTGAAAGAGCTGGACAATGACCATCGCCCAAAACACAGAATATAACTATCTCCTCTTGATATTTAATGGCAAATTCTATCATTGAATCCCCCACTATTAACATTCTGGAGATTACCATTGATCAGAAACTGCACTGAGTTAGCCATAAAATACTGTGACTACAACAACAGATAAGCGACTAGGAATCCTACAGTATACATCACACTCTTTGACTCCGCAAATACTTTCTGCCATCTACAAGACACAAGTCAGGAATACTCCTCACTTAAATAAAAACCAAAAGAACTGCGAATGCTGTGAATCAGAAACAAAAATAGAAGTGGCTGGAAACGCTCAACAGGTCTGGCAGTATCTGTGAAGAGAAATCAAAGTTAACGCTTCGGGGCCGGTGACCCTTCGTTTTGCCTGGATGGGTGTAGGTCCTGATGAAGGGTTAAGCCTGAAACGTCGACTCACTTGCTCTTCAGATGCTGCCTGACCTGCTGTGCTTTTTTCCAGCATCACACTTTTGACCCCAACATCTGCAAGCATCCACTCCCTTCACCACAGATGCTCAGTAGCAGCAGTGTGTAACAGCAAAAGTTGCACTGCAGAAATTCACCAAAGCTCCTTAGGCAGCACCTTCCAAACCCACTACCACTTCCACTGAGAAGGTCAGCAGATACATGGGAACACCCCCATCTGCAAATTCTCTCCAACCCACTCACCATCCTGACTCGGAAGTTTCAAGTTCTCTGAACTCCATCCTGAACAGCACTATAGGTTTACCTGCAGCACATGGACTACAACAGTTCAAGAAGGCAGCTCATCTTCTCAAGGGCAACTAGGAATGGGCAATAGATACTGGCCCAGCCAGTGACACCCACATTCCCTGAGTTAATAAAGCTATAATCACCATTATCCTACCAGACTATAGGGTTACTCTCTCACTAGAGAGAAGTGACTGGTGGTGGTTTGACCTGAAGGTTAAACAACAACTCAAGCAAGGGGAAAGGTTGAGGTGGAGAGTCCTTCATGGTAACCTTAGCTAGTGTGGGAAGTGACCAAACTCTGTTGCCATCACTCTGTATGATAAACCAGCTATCCAGCCAATGGAGTTAATGGGATGAATAAATAATAGGCAAACCATGACTGACTGATCTGATTAAATTACTTGAAGAGATAACACAGAAGGCGGATTCAGTGGTGCTGTAGATATTTTATATTTCCGAACTTTCAGAAGGCACTCGATGAAGTGCTGCACATACAGGGGGCTTAGGAAGAAAGTGGAAGTCGAAGGAATTGGGGAAAGTGCTGAGGTGGATTCAACTTGAGTCTGTGACAGAAAACAATGGGTCAGAGGTGCTGGGATATTTTTTCAGACTGGGAGGCAGTTTATAATACTTCCCAAGGGTCATTTTTATATCCATTATATTTTGATAAATGACACCAGTGACAGAGCAGTTTAATGAAGTGTGCAGAAAACAGAAATGATGATTATAGGCTTCTGATGACATTAGCAGGACGGTGAAACAGATAGAAGCATGGCCGATGCAGTTAAAATTTCCTCCTTTGGGGAGGAGTTGTAGGGAAAGACAAAGCACAATACATGCTATGATTCTGAAAAATGTAGATAAGCAGAGAGAACATGGAGTCCCTTTTCACAAATTCCTAAAGATAGTGGAGCACTGTGATTGTTGGATAATTAGACAGTGTATGGGTTGCTTAAATTTATAAATAGACTAATCTAATGCAAAGCAAAGAGATTATGCTGGGACATTTTAAATCACTCGTTGCAATAATGTGGAAAATTCTGGGCACCAAAGATCAGGAAAGATGCAAAGGCCTTCAGGGAAGTTCAGCCACTATGAAGCGTTATGAGGAGAGGTGGAAAATGTTGGAACTGCTCTTGGAACAGAAAGGTTTAAGATGTGATTCAGTTGGAGGTGAAAATAGATTTCAACAATAGATGCAAATGGTTATTTTCCCTTCGAGAGTAGATGAATAACCAAAGGTTCATTGTTCCAAAATCATTTAGATGGGAGATCTTTCTCTGAGAATTGCTTAGATTCAGGACACACACTCTGAAAAGATGTTGAAAGCTGGATTAATGAATAATGTTAAAAGTCAGTACTTGAGGATGAGGAGCTGACAGGGTTAAAGGTTGAAAGCAGAGCCTGGGTTCAAACAAGACTACTCTTCCAAAGATCCACAACAGACATAATAGCTCGAGAGATAGCTTTCTGTGTTATGATCCGATTTTCAGTGAGTCTACAATGTATAGAAATGTACAGGTTAGACATTTAAATTGGACGAAGAACTGAACCTCTCTGATATCCCGAATTCAAAGCGCACAAAAGTTGAGATCGTGAAGAGGAAGTCTGAGACAGATGCACCAAAATAGTCCTTTTCACAGCTAGATCAAGTTGCCAGGAGTTGAGGTTGGGACCAAGTCATTTAAAAAAATGGGAAATGCAAGAGCTGGTGCTGAAAATAGGTGGGAAGACGGGTTATGAGAAGGATACAAACAGTTTACAGAGAGATAAGTGTGTGGGCAAAACGTTTGTAAATGGTGTGTCATGTTGGAAAATATGAAGTTGTTCATTTCAGAAGGTAGAACAAAAGAACAGAGTATTATTAGGTGGAAAAAAAGCTGTGACACAAAGGGACTTGGGGATTGTTGTACACAAAACACAGAAAGCTAGCACATGGGTACAGAAGGTATTAAGGAAGGCTAATGGAATGCTGGCTGCTATTTCAAGGGGGTTACAGTAAGAGTCAGGAGGTCTTACTGCAACTGTGCAAGATACTGGTGAGGCCAGATCTGGAGTATTGTGAGCAGTTCTGGTCTCCTTATTTAAGGGAAAATATTATTTCATTGGAGGCAGTTCAGAGAAGGTTCATTAGGATTTTGTTAATTTAAGACTGAGATGAGGAGAAATTTCTTCTCTTGGAGGGTTATGAGTCCTTGCCACAGAGAGCTGTAAGGGTAGAGTCCTTGTGCATATTTAAGGGATAGTTTCACGATCAGTTGGGGAATCAAAGATTGTGTAGAAAAGCAGGAAAGTGGACGTGGGGAGTGTTGAATCAGCCATGATCCTATTTAATAGTAGAAGAGGATTGCCTATTACTGTCCCTTTTCCTTATGGTCTTAAATGGTCAGTAGGGCATTTAAAGCTTTGAGCTTAACTTTGTGGTTGCATGATTCTGAAGACAGAGAAGCAAATTGTGAGACTTGTAAAAGGAGCATTGTTTCACTGACCCAATAAAACTAAACAACAAAAAAATGTAATAACATTTAATCAATAAATGCTTCCTCTTCTTTTTAATTTTTATGCTATTACACGCAGAGAGACAGGCTAAGGTCAAACTCCAGGGAACCAGAAACATCATCTAGAAGTTATTTTACTTTATTCTTTTTACTGAATACAAAGCCAGAATTTATTAAGATGATTGATAATTCATATGTCTTGAGAAGGTGGTGATGAGTCATCTCCTTGAACTGTGGCAGTCCAGGTGGTGTGGGTAAACCTACAGTGCTGTTAAGAAGGATTTTAACTCAGTGAATGTTAAGGAACAGTGATATACTTCCAGGTCAGGATGGTGTTTTGCTTAAAGTGGAATTTGCAAAAGTGGTGTTGTCCCACAGACTCACTATTGTAGTCCTTCTAGATGGTAGTGGTCATGAATTTGGAAAGTATTGTTTAAGGAGACTTGGTGAGTTCCTACAGTGCATCTTGTAAATGGCAAACAAGGCTATCCCTGTGTGCTGGTGTGGGGTGGTAAATGAGGTGCAAATCAAGCTGACTGCTGGATAGTGTTCAGCTTTTTGAGTGCTGATGGAACTGCACCAATCCAGACAAGAGGAGAGAGTTCCATCTCACTCTGGACTTGTGCCTAACAAATGATGGACAGGCTCTGGGGAGTTGGGATGTGAGGTACTCAGCACAGAATTCCTAGTCTCTGACGTGTCCATACTTTCATGGCTGATTCCCTGCAGTTTCTGGTCAATACTGATAGGGGGTGTTCAGTGATGGTAATGCCATTGAATCTTAATGGGAGATGGTTAGATTCTCTTTTTGTTTTGAAGATTATCATTGCTTGGCAGTTGCGTTGCTGAAATGTTATTTGCCATATGCAGGCTAGCACGAACGTAGAGATGAGATTAAAAAGTCAGATCAGCTATGATTGTATTGAATGGTCAAATAGCCTACTCTTGTTCCTTGCTCATGTTTTTCCATGCTAGTTGACAACTCCAGCCTGGATGTTGTCCAGATCCTGCCGCACTTAGGCCTGGATTGCTTCAGGACCTGAGGTGTTGAACCTTGTGCAGTCAATGGTGAAGTTCCCATTTCTGACCCCATGATAGAGAGAAGATATTTGCCGAAACTGCTTTGCAGGATGTGTAGGCTAGTGTATCCCAGTCTATCCATGCACATGGGGAAATGACAGTTTCTAGAAATTTTTGGAAGTAGTGCAGTTCAGTCTGCAGAAGGGGCATGTGACAAGAGTGATGGGCAGAGATCCTATCATTCAGTCTGCAGACGGGCCATGTGACAAGAGTGATGGGCAGAGATCCTATCATTCAGTCTGCAGACGGGCCATGTGACAAGACTGATGGGCAGAGATTCTATCATTCAGTTTTACAACGCTGTAAAGGACATGCAAAAATGAACCTTCGACAACATGCTACTTAAGATTGTGAACCTTGGATTTTTAAATAGGATTGCACATTGTGCATTCAGCTCCAACTGATCTCTGTGTTATTTGTGCATGGCCTACTCAAACGCTGTGTACTAGATTTTATGAAATATCTCTGCAATAATGTAACTTGACTTTGAGCGTATGTTATGTACTCAAGTCGCATATTGTGTCGGCTGTGAAACAAATCAGTTATTGTGTATATGACCAGAACATTCTGACCCTCAACGTCATTAAAAATAAATGGCTAGTTTAAACTAACACAAACACTTACATATAATATTCTAGACCCACTATCATCTGTGGAATACTGATACTGTTTTGAGTCTAATGTAGCTTGCCTTTTAACTGACAGAAAAGGTAAGGCATGGCTTCATTAGTTGAAGCACAGTTCTTGCAGATTAATATCCAAATGCAGGTACGTGAATGGTACAAGCCTAAAACTGCCTTGGAATAGTCAGGCAATGATCAGTCATAACTGCTCAGTACTTGATGACTGGCAGGACAATAGGAAGCTCAAAGGGATAGTGGGATGACAGATCCCTGAAGGTAGTAAGGCGAGTTAATATGGTAGTTAAGAAGTCTTACGGGACAGTAAGTCCCTCAATCCCACTTTCCTATCTTCTTGCCATAAACCTTGATTCTTTTACAGGCCATATGGCACAGTGGTTAGCACTGCTGCCTCACAGCGCCAGAGACCCGGGTTCAATTACCGTCTCAGGCAACTGTCTGTGTGGAGTTTGCACATTCTTCCTGTGCCTGCGTGAGTTTCCTCTGGGTGCTGGTTAGGTGAATTGGCCATGCTAAATTGCCCGTAATGTTAGGTGAAGGGGTAAATGTAGGGGAATGGGTCCGGGTGGGTTGCTCTTCGGAGGGTCGGTGTGGACTTGTTGGGCCGAAGGGCCTGTTTCCACGCTGTTAGTAATCTAATCTAATCAAGAACCCATCAATCTCTGTCTTGAAAACATTCAACTTAACTTCCACAGCCCTCTGTGGCAATGAGTTCCACAGATTCACCACCCTCTGGCTGAAGACATTCCTCCTCATCTCAGTGTGAAAGAGTTGCCACTTCATTCTGAGGCTGTGTCCATGAGTCTTGGCCTCTCCTGCTAGTGGAAACAACTTCTCCACTCACTCCAGGCCTCGCATTATTCTGAAAGGGACATTTGCCTTCATCAGCCATGGCATAGATAATAAGACCAAGAAGCTGTACAGGATTTGTTTAGGGTACAGCTGGAGTATTGTGTACAGTTCTGGTCATCACGCCATAGGAAGGATGTGACTGCAGTGGAGTGGGTGCAATAGAGGTTCATCAGGATATTGCTTGGGATGGAGCATTTCAGCTATGAACAAAAGTTAGACACGCCCGGATTGTTTTCTTTAGAGCAGAGAAGTTTCAGAGGGAACCTGACTGAGGTGTATAAGATTATGAGGAATTGGACAGGGTGAACAAAAAGCAGCAGTTCCCCTTGATTGCAGGGTCAATAATGAGGGGGCTATACTTTATAGGTGAAGGGCAGGAGGTTGAGAGGGGATTTGAGGAAGGGTTTTTTTCACTCAGATGTGGTTGGAATCTGAAATGCGTGACATTGGAGGGTAGTTAGAGGTGGGTAGCTTCTTAAGCTATTTGGAGGGGTATTTGCAATGGACGAGTGGAAAGTGGGATTAGTGCGAATATGTTGACATAAAGGCCGAAGGGCCTCTTCTGTGCTCCATAACTGTAACCACTGACCAGGTCACACTCTCCAAATCAGATTCAAACTCTGCAATCACTCCAAGGTTTCAATTAGTTTACATCTCAAACCTTAATTACCAAACATCCCCTGTGCCTGTTGATCTACTTTGATGTCTGGATAAGTCCACAGTTTATAGATTCTTACATTTTTAAGAATCCTCACCACTCCCTCACTCTGGACAGTGCAATCACGCACCAGAACCTGCGCTTGCACATTTCTGATTTCAGGTGTTTAATTATTGGTGCCTGTAACGTAACCAACCAAAGCCCTAAGCTCCATTAACCTCTTCTTTTCTCTCGGGCTGGGCCTCCGTTGCCAAGCTGTCTGTCATCCAGCCTAAGGACTCCTCAGTTTTGTTTGGAATTTTGATTCTGTGAAACATGGGTTACCACATTAGACACTATATCAATGCAAGTTACTCAAGTCATAGAGTCACAGAGTTGTGTACAGCGTAGAAACAGATCCTTCGGCCCAACTCGTCCATGCTGACCACATTCCCTGAATTCATCTCATCCCTTTTGCCAGCACTTGGCCCATATCCCTCTAAACCCTTCCTATTCATATACCCACTCAGATGCCTTTTAAATGTAGTAATTGTACCAGCCTCCACCACTTCCTCCGACAACTCATTCCATATGCGTACCACCCTCTGCGTGAAAATGTTGCCCCTTAGGTCCCTTTTAAATGTTTCCCCACCTCGTCTATTCACCCTATCCATACCCCTCATGATTTTATAAATCTCTGTAAAGTTATTGCATGGTGGCTCAATACTTAGCGCTGCTGCCTTACAGCAACAGGCATCTGGATTCGATCCCACCTTCAGGCGATTGTCTGTGTGGAGTTTGCACATTCAAACAATGTGTCTGCGTGGATTTCCTCCAGGTGCTCCGGTTTCCTCCCGCAGTCCAAAGATATGCAGGTTAGGTGGATTGGCCATGCTAAATTGCCCAGTGTATTCAGGGATGTGTAGATTAGGTGCATTCGTCAGGGGAAATGTAGGGTAATGGGTCTGGGTGGGATACTCTTCAGAGGGTCAGTGTGGATTTGATGGGCTGAATGATCTGCTTCCACACAGTAGGGATTCTATGATACCCCTCAGCTTCCGACGCTCCAGGGAAAACAGCCCCAGCCTATTCAGACTCTCTCTATAGTTCAAATCCTCTAACCCTGGCAACATCCTTGTAAGTCTTTCCTGAACCCTTTCAACTTTCACAACATCTCTCGTAAAGCAGGGAGACGAGAATTGAATGCAGTATTCCAAAGGTGCGTGGTGCTGGAAAAGCACAGCAGGTCAGGCAGCATCTGAGAAGCAGGAGAATCAAGGGCTCTGCCCCGAAACGTCGATTCTCCTGCTCCTCGGATGTTGCCTGACCTGCTGTGCTTTTCCAGCACCACACTCTCGACTCTGATCTCTACCATCTACAGTCCTCACTTTCTCCTAATATTCCAAAAGTGGCCTAACCGATGTCTTATACAGCCACAACATGACATCCCAAATCCTGTACTCAATGCACTGACCAATAAAGGCAAGTTTACCAAATGCCTTCTTCACTCTCCCGTTTACCTGTGACTCCACTTCCAAGGAGCTATGAGCCTGCACTCCAAGGCCTCTTTATTCGGCAACATTCCCCAGGACCTTATCGTTAATTGTATAAGTCCTGCCCTGATTTGCTTTTCCAAATTGCAGCACCTTACATTTATCTAAATTAAACTCCATCTGCCACTCCTCAGTCCGTTTGCCTATCTGATCTGAGACATACTCGTTGCCCAGGGTATTTTATCCAGAATTAGCTTTTCTAACCAATATAATCAGTTAATCTTAAATAGATAGATGCCACTAAGAATGTCGAAGAGTCATAGAGAGCTACAGGACAGGCCCTTCGGCCCATTGCGACCAAGCTCAATGCATTTACAGGAGCGCACTTGAGGGATTTTAACACTGCTGTAACTTCTTCAGATTCATGGTTGACTCTGGAATAAAATGATGGCTTGCAAAAATCTACTCCTTTAAGATTCTGTCCTTGAGATGCTGGCCTATGGGTTGAGTTGAGTGCTTTGGCTCTCTGTCACACTAGGTGTCGAGTTTTCCGGAGTTAAGAGGCTTCTCCGTGATAAATCAATGTCATGGGCGAGCGGCTTTTGACAGACTAAAAGAATGCTGTGTGGCTGTGCAATTTCCTATTGAACACTGTGGCATGGGTTCAGAAAATGGCCATTCCAGAGATGACAGGAGGCCCTACTGATCTGCTCAAAACATAATTTTCCATTTCTCTCCTCCACAAGACAACAAAGCCCAATAATATATTACATTTTTTCCACGAGTCCACATAACCTTCACACAAATTTCCTGTCAGATATTTCTCTGGTAAGCTCATCCAATGGATGTGCACTCACTTTCCAACATGTGTGCCCCTAATTCGAGACAGCTGTTGTGTGTGGACTGAGCTCCGACGCACAGCCACACAGCATTTGACCAACTGCCCTCTGACCTTTGACTCTCAGCCAAATCCGAGTGAGGGGTGACTGGAGATTGCTCCTGGATTATGGGAGGTTGGGGAGGGGGCAGGGCTTGGGGGGGGGGTTGGTGAAGATGGTGATGGTGGGGGGAGGCGGTGGGAGTTATTGGCACAGAGAGGGAGAGGAAGGGAAGCAGCGTCTGGGTGATCTGTCTGTTCCGAATCCCGCTTCTCACAGGGCTGTCAGGATAAGCATTGTAAATCTTAGCCTCCTCATTACAACCAGCGTCAAGAGCAAAGCTCCTAAAAATGGAGGTAGGGGTGTGAATGCAACACTCCCGAAAACACTCACATTCTCTCTCGTACAGGTATCACTGTCCTACTGGGTGGGCTGGGAAAGGCTCCTAACGTACAGCAGGGGAAGCTTTCATCAACCTGTTCTGAAACATGATTACGTACCGCTGGAACAGGTAGGAGTTGAAGCCAGCCCTTCTGGTCCTAGAGACAGGGACACCATCAGTGGGCTACAAGACTCCCTGGAGCAGGCTCAGCCACAGTTAAATAGCTGTCACAGCAAATGGGAGCGATGAAGGAAACATCAGGCCACAAGGACGTCATATAGCCACCTCCCCCAAACCCTGCTAGCACCGCTCTCCATTTCCCTCGCTCCCCTGCTCCCGGTAGCCGTTCACCCCCAGGCACCTGATGTTGAGGAGGCTTTCCCAGACTGGCCCTGGAGCCTCCCAAACTGAGAGCTGCTGGGTGATTGGTCACAACTTCAGAAGGTCCAAGGAATCCCCGCTGAGACAGGGCCTGGTAGTGCAGGCTACCTCAGACCTTTAGGCTTGTGTCTATCCAGAGCCACAGAGTAGCTGCTTTCTATTTGGCCTCTCACCTGCTTTCAGAATTGATCCCCCACTGCTTGCCACTCACTGCTAACTGACTGTGTCATCCCTTCCCACTGTCCTCCCCGCCATCACCATTGGTCAGCTCCAAGGTTGTTGATGGCAGTTCAACTACAGGGACCTTCATCCAGGCAAAGAAGGATCGTAAGCTGCCAACACAAGCCATGCCCCTTCCTCCCTCAGGGAGTTATGCTGTACGGGCTCGCTGGTGATGAATGGCTACCCAAGCAACAACAACTCTCGTTCATGCTGCACCTTTAACACGCCGTGAAATGTACCGATAGGCACCTTCACCATCCAACAACAAATAATTCAAATGAAACACAAGGGGGATGGACATCAGCGAAGGTTAACTATGTTAGGCTAAATTGTTGAGGGAGTGGGTGACTGACAAGAGGAGAGAGAGCGAGAGAGAGAATATTGGAGTTCAGCCAATGGTGTGAAGGAGCTTGGGGAGGTTGGGGAGGGACCAGACACCAGAGCTGAAGGAACGCAGAGTTCTCAAGAGTTGTAGGCTGATGATAAGCTTTAAGGAACATTCTGTAGGAGGTCACAGAGATAGCGTGGAGTGAGTCGAGGAGATATTTAAACATGAGGGTAAGAATCTTCACTTCAAGGACAAGGTATTGGAGGGCAGCCAGGAAATTGTACAACTGTAGCCCTGCAAAGGGTTCGTGGGAATGAACTTGGGGGGGGGCGCTGGTGGTTGATGGGTCTGTGTGAGGATAGTAGAGGATGGAGAAACATTGCAAATGAAAGCAACAGCTGTACAGATAGAAACATTTCACAATTGACTGATTTGTATCGGAATGAATTTGGAGGAGATGACTTGCTTTACCAACTGAAGGACCTGACCACTGGCCACATAGCACTCCATTAGTATAACAGCAGACTGTAGGCCTGGACTATAGGCTTGAACTTTTATGATATTTTCAATCTAGAAGCAAGCTGTTATTAAGTGAGCCAAGCTGATCAATAGCAGAGTCAGGTCTGGAGGAACAAGACTGTCATCCTCAAGCATTATAAATCATTGACCATTGGGACAGTTTAGGAGTAACAGACATATATGGATCTGTAACAAAAGTCAGTTCAAAGATCTGCATTCCAAAGAAATTTGCCTATGGACATAAATTGGTTATAGTGCACTCTTGACACTAACATGTATTGACGATTCACTGATAAGTTCTGAAACAAGCCATCTGCAAAATGTTACTTCTTGGTTTTTATCTACTGTTGAGTTCACAGTAGCATTCCTAAAATGCAAAGTTGTTCAACAACAAAATCCTGCATTTGCATAGCCTTTAAAAATTGGAGAACCCCGTAAGGCACTCGTTCTCAAACAAAATTTCACACTAATGCACATGGAGAGTTATAAGAACAGGTGACCAAAGGTCTACCTCAACAGGTAGGTTTTCAGAAACCTCAGGAAGGGAAGAATATCAGAGAAGTGAAGAGGTTAGGATGGAGATTCCAGAGCTCTGGGCTGTGGTTGCTAAAGGCAGGAGATTATATCAGATCACCCCATTAGTGCACCTGTGTACTCAGATATCCAGAGTGGGCTGCAAAATGATGCCATTAGCCAAAAATTTAATCCTCTTATCTTCTCTTGTTCTTAATCTGGAATAAACTATCTTCTTTAGTAGGAAGAAGCGTTGCAATTGTCTGACATCCCTCACTGACTGTGCAGGGGGGCTCACTTGGCCATTTTAGAGAGCAGTCACAAGTCAATTGCAGTGCTGTGGATCTAGACTAGACCAAGTAAACACAGCATATTTCCTTCCTTGAAGGACATTAGTGAACCAGGTAGGCTTTTACAATAACGAGTGTGACTTCCATCATCACTCTGACTGAAACTAGAGTTCAATTACACATAGAGTCAAAGAGTCATACAGCAGAGAAACACATATTAATTAAAGTTAAATTTCACCAGCTGATAGAGGATTTGTTGCCTAAGAATTAATTGAGAGTCTCTGGATAACCCCAATGAGAATGTCACTTCCTCACTGCGTTCCACTCCAACACACTGTAAGCGTGAATGATCCCTTGTTATTTCTTTTTCCCTTGTAGACTGTGACACTGCAATAATACACCTGTAATCAATAACATTTAAACCCTGTGTATGGCAGATCCTGGAACTAATCAGAGGTTAGCTGTTGTGATATGAGAGAAGTTTGCAGTTTGACAGGGGTGAATCCAGGTCAGGGCGAGGTTAGCCACAAACAGTGTATTTGTTTTATGCTTCCAAGTAACTGACTTAGAGGAGGGTCTGTTAAAAATTTAGCTCACCATGCAAATTTTCAGCTTAACTTCCTGTCATCATAGTTTCTGCAAATGATTTTATGTCAACATTTACAATTCAAATTGCTGATGGTGCCATTTATAATGGAGGTGGACAAATATTAATCAGCAACACAAATCTGCATTTATATAGCATCTTTAACATACCAAATATGAATCCAAATCCAATAATGGCAAGCTCCCACCACTAGACAGTTCTAAATCTTAGAGTCTATTTTAAACTGTACAGATCTATATTCACTCCCTACTGCTTTTGCCACCTCAGTCCTATTTGTTTATTGATGCCTTCTTTAAAATGGGATGTGGATTTTGCAAGTGTCTATTGTCCATCCTTAATTTCCCTGGTGATTAGATTAGATTACCTACAGTATGGAAACAGACCCTTCAGCCCAACAAATCCATACCGACCCTCCGAAGTGTAACCCACCCAGACACATTCCCCAACCCTATATTTACCCGTGACTAACGCACCTAACACTATGGGCAATTGAGCACGGCCAATTCACCTTAACCACACAACTTTGGATTGTGGGAGGAAACCAGAGCACCCGGAGGAAACCCATGCAGACACAGGGAGAATGAGCAAACTCCACACAGACAGGCGTCCGAGGTGGGATTGGAACCCAGGTCCCTGGCACTGTGAGGCAGCAATGCTAACCATTGAGCCACTGTGCCGTCCAATAATAGAATCCCTACAGCATGGGAGCAGACCATTCAGCAGACCCTCCAAAGAGCATCCCACCCACTCACCCCTCCCACCCATAAACCTGCCTTCTTGAACTGCTGCAGTCTTCGGTGTGCAGAGATACCCACAGTGCTCTTGGGAATGAGTTCTAGGATTTTGACCCAGCAACAGTGAAGGAATGGCAATATATTTCCAAATCAGGATGATGACTGATCTGGGGGAGGACTTGCAGCTGGTTGTGTTCCCATGTTTCTTATGCCCTTGTCCTTTGAGATGGTCGGCTTTGCAGGTTTGGAGTCTTGGTGAGTTACAGCAGTGCACCTTGAAGACGGTACACACTGATACACACAATGGTGTGATTCACAACGGTGTGAATGTGGATGGGACACTAATTGATTCAATGGAATCCATGACCCCTGGGCATTAGCCTAGCTTTCTGGGTTATCAGTCGATTGATGTTACCATTAGGCCATCTACCCCACATGCACTGCAGTCATCCAAGAAGACAGCTCACTACCACCTTCTCAACAACAGTTATCGGGGTTAGCAACAAATGCTAGACTGTGACAAGAATTGCTGGAGAAGCTCAGCAGGTCTGGCAGCATCAGGTGGAAGAAAGCACTGAGCTTGTCCTTGACAAGGGCTGGCATCTCAATGACAAATGGTGGAGGAAGAAATATCTTCTCTTGGGAAAGGTCCAAAACGTTGCAATGAGGACAAGTAGATAGGGTGGGAGAGAAGGCGTGCAGCATGCTTGCTTTTATTAGTTGGGGGCATTGAGTACAACAGTCAGGATGTCACATTGCTGCTTTATCTGACTTTGATTCGGCCACAATTAGGAGACTGTGTTCAACTCTGGTCGTCACATTATCTGAAGGATATGGAAGCATTGGAGAGGGTGCAGAAGAGGTTTACCAGGATGCTGCCTGGATTAGAGGGTATGAGCCATTCATTGCCACAGCTCCTATAACCCAAAGCTCAGAGCAGACAATGTGGACAAAGTAGGAGGAATACCTCCATCATGAATATAATATTTTTAAGGCTGAATATTTGCACTGCAGCACTATAGGCAAGTAAGCTTTATGCTAAACAGATTACAAGAGTGCTTTTTCCAACTTTATGAAGAATGGTTACTGGATCCAAAACGCTAACTCTGATTTCTTTCCACAGATGCTGCCAGACCTGCTGAGCTTTTCCAGCAATTTCTATTTTTGTTTTTGATTTCCAGCATCCACTGTTATTTCCAAACTTTCAAGTGCCTGCTGGAATTAGGCAGCATTGACTTGAAGCCTTAGATTTGAATTACTGGTACATGTTCTGCACAATGATTTAAACAGTTAGACAAATGGTTAGACACAGCGAGGTGAGACAGAATTCCTGCACATTACTGCTGTCTAGTGACCCCTGGTGGAATGTAATATTTATGTACAAATGTGATGGAGAATTGAGAGCTCACTGTACACTGTGGGTTGATCAGTCTCCGTTGTGCTGTGGAATTCTGTATCTGTAAATGGGACGGCTGACATAGGATTGTTTCCAAATTGCTACAACTGAGTTCTGTGATGACATTGCTCACATTGAGTTAAATTAGAGAAGTTTATGTCACACATGGGGTATAATCAGGAACTCCGCACTGCTGTCACAATTAGCCAAATTCCACTCTGATTGTCTAGTACATCAGGATTTTCACCAGTGCTTTAGGGGTTACAATGACCATTAATTGCTTCTTTTGTCTAAAATGTTACTCTGAGCATTTTCTCTTACACTCAAAACTTTAGCTGTGCTTTACAAGTTTTGTTTCTGATTGGTAACTAGCAACAAAACACACGTGCCTTCCATAATTCAAAAACAAACGAGAGCGACTACAGGTGTGCGTGTCATACAATCTGTAATTTTTACTTACCCACCCTGTTTAAAAACATCACAAAACAATACCTTTTGACAACTTGTTTTCCAACACTTTGTTTTCAAATCATTTGAAAATCCACCCAAAGGAATGTATTGTTTCTGATTGCAAGAAAATGGGAACATACCATGCCTCGAGTCTGCTCCACCACTCAACATGATCATTGCAGCTCTTCTACCTCACTTCTACTCTCCCATTGGGTTCCCTGTACCCCTTAATTGCCAGAGAGATCAGAGAACCTGTCTGTCTCACAAATATATTAAAGTTTGGGCCATCCACTAACCACTGGTAGAGAATTCCAAAGGGACTTGAGTGTTCTTGGCAACTGAAAGCGAACATGCAGGAGCAGCAATGCTAATAGAAAGATGAAAGGAATGTTAACTTTTACTGCAAGATAATTTGAGTACAAGACATGCTTCAATTATATAGGAGCCTGGTTGGACTGAACCTGGAGTACAGTGTGCAGTTTTGGTCTCCTTATCTCAGAAAGATATCGTTGTCATAGAAGGAGTGCAGTGAAGGTTAACCAGACTTGCTCCTGGACTGGCAGGAATGTCCTGTGAAGAGAGATTGGGCAAAAGGTACCTCGAAAACAATCAACAGCAACTACAGGGGTGTATTTTGCATCCTCGAAAGTTTCATAGAATGAGAGGTGATCTCATTGAAACCTACAAATTCATAAAGGAATAGGCAGGTTGGAAGGATGTTTCCCCCGGATGGGGAGTCTAAAACTGGGGAGGGGGGAATGACAATTTAGAAATAAGGGGGACATCATTTTGGACTGAGGTGAGGATTTGTTTTTTTACTCAGAAGTTAGTGAACCTTTGGAATTCACTATATGAGAGGGCTATGGAAGGCCAGTCCTTGAGTATATTTAAAATACAGCTTGATAAATTTTGGTTCATCAGTGACATGGAGGGCAATCGGAATAATATGGGTACAAGCATTGAAGTGTTCACTCAGTCATAATTATGTTAAATAGTGGAGCAGGCTCAGTCTAGTTTAATTGGTAGAGCATCAGACTTTTAAGCTCACATTGCTGATGAAGGGCTTTTTCCCGAAATGTCGACGCTCCTGCTCCTCGGATGCTGCCTGACCTGCTGTGCTTTTCCAGCACCACACTTTTTGACTCTGATCTGCAGCATCTACAGTCCTCACTGTCTCCTGACCTATTCCTGTTACTATTCACAACTCTTTGAAATTTCTTCTTACCTCAGTCCAAAATGCACCTTGGGCTGAAACTGTTCCTCTGTATAGTAGATTCGCCACCAGCAGAAATAACCTTCCAGTGTCCAGCTCTCAAACCCCTTCAGAATCTCGGAGGTTTCATCCAGGTTATCTCTCACTCCTCTGAACTCTGGTGATCAATACAGGCCCAATTTTAAAAAGCCTCTTATCACAGGACAACCCACTCAACCCAAGAACCCAACCAATGAATCTCTGCCATTTCCAATCCAAGTAGATTCTTTCGCAAACGTGGAGACCAAAACTGCACATAATATTCTGTCTTGCAAAAATGGTCAAAAGACCATGTGCCTTATATTCCTTGCTCCTATGTTTCTAAGTTGTTTGCTGCACCTGCATGCAACCTTTCTGTATTGTAAATAAGAACATTCGTAATTCGAACAGGAGTAGGCCTATTTGGTTGCTTTCTCCATCATTCAACAAGCTCATGGTTGACCTGACTGTGGATTTAACATCAGCTTCCTACCTATTCCCCTAACCTCTCCATAAGCATTGACTCCCTTGTAAGTCAAAAACCTGTCAAACTCAGTCTTAACTACAGTCAGTGACCTAGCCTCCAATACTCTCAGGAGGCAGGGAAACACAGCAAGCCAGGCAGCATCAGGAGTTGGAGAAGTCAATGTTTCGTGTGTAACCCTTCTTCAGGACCTGAAGAAGAATTACACCTGAAACATTGACTTCTTCACCTCCTGATGCTGCCTGGCTTGCTGTGTTCTTCCAGCCTCCTGCTTGTCTACCGTAGATTCCAGCATCTGCAGTTATTTAATCCATTGCTCTCAGGGGCAGTGAACTCAAATATTAATAACCCTAAGACAGAAGAAATTCCTCCTTATTTCTTTCTTAAGAATGGTATCCCTTTTTGTGGAAAGTGTAATCCCTAGTTCCAGATTCCCGGTAAGGGGAACCATCACCTTAGTATCTGCCATCGGGCCTCCTAACATTTCATTTCTTAGTCTTCTAAGCTCTGTTGAGTACAGGCCCAACTTGCTCAACGTTTCGTCATACAACAGCCGCTCTATCCCAGGAATAACCCTGGTCGGCTTTCTCTGAACTGCCTCTAATCCACCCAAATCCCTCCTTAAACAAAGAGGCCAAAATTTTAAGCAGTACTCTAGTTGTCATCTCGCAAATGGCTACACCTGGCCCCTCCGAATCTCCACATTTAAAAGTTTCATGACTTTGAGAAGTATCTTTTTCTTCTGTTCTTCGTACCAAAGTAAATAACCTCCACACTAATCTTTATTTGCCATCTTGTTGACCAATTAACCTGTTAATATTTCATTCGAGCCTCTTTATGGCCTCTCCATAGTTTACACTCACACCTAGCTTTGTATCTTTGTAGACTGAGATTTAAAGAAAACACACTGTTACAGTTAAGCTCATATGATTTACTGATGTATCCTTGGGAAACTGTATATATGACATGTGCTTTAGTTCAGAGTAAGCCTTCAGCTTTCAGAGTAACAGGCATTGCCAAAAATATCACATCTGAACTTAGGTTTTTGCGAAAGAATGTAGCCTTCAAGTAAAACTTTTATTGAAGTTATTTAAAGACTTTGAAATAATTCATCAATCATGTCATCTACTTCAGGAGACCATGAAGCATAATTTGGAACATACAAAATTTCAGTTCCCAAGGGAATGAAATAGCATTTTGTTTTTGTAAATGTCTTTTTGGTGATCTGATCACCTTCCTTTTCTGGCTGAGATGTTTGAGTTATGCTTGATTGATAGGAGACAGGCAAGTTGGAGATTTGTAGACTAACATCCATACTGAGACCTTACAAATGTGGATGCGTGCAGATTGGCTACAAATGCATGACACAAGCTCTGCATATCAGAAGCAAGACTTCTAATATACTCTTGCTGTAATAAACTCTCGTGAAGCCACTTTGGACTTGTTTACATATGTCAACAAGATAGCCATTGTTTCACTAGCATATCACTGATTCTCTCTCTTCCAAATCTTTCTCCAATTTCTTATGCTTAACTCTCTCTCTTTTCTGGTGCCCCCATTCACAGCATGTGGCAATACCAGCGCATATTGTCCATTCCTAATTGCCTTTAGTGTAGCATAGATATTAACTTTTCAGTCAATCTTTGAAACAGGGTTTGGCATAAAACTTAGCGTTTTGGAAAATATTAAACCTTTGATTCTGAAGCATAACGGCAGTGCCACCTACAGGAACAGAGTGACTGATGCAGGAAGGAGCAGCAGCAGTGACATCCAGGGGAACTGCCTGGAGGCTGAGCATCTAAAGCTTTTCAACTTAATGCAGGACCTCTCTCAATTGTACAACTATTAATAACATAAGGTTCAATTTAGAAGCGCTTATGGAGGGGTGGTAGTGTCTTTACCTCTGAGCCTGAGGACAAGTTCCATCTGACTCAAATGTGTCCAACCAAAAAGCTTAACTTATTGCTGGATTGATAGACAAGGGTTTTCAGGTTAATGGGTCCAAGGCATGTAGGTGGAGTTGGGAAGCAGAACAGTCCATGTTCTAGCTTCATAGCTCCTTGAAAGTGGAGTCGCAGGTAGATAGGATAGTGAAGAAGGCATTTGGTATGCTTTCCTTTATTGGTCAGAGTATTGAGTACAGGAGTTGGGAGGTCATATTGCTGCTGTACAGGGCATTGGTTAGGCCACTTCTGGAATATTGTGTGCAATTGCGGTTTCCTTCCTATTGGAAGGATGTTGTGAAACTTGAAAGGGTTCAGAAAAGATTTACAAGGATGTTGCCAGGGTTGGAGGATTTAAGCTACAGGGAGAGTCTGAATAGGCTGGGGTTATTTTACCTGGAGTATCGGAGGCTGGGGGTGACCTTATAGAGGTTTATAAAATCATAAGGGACATGGATAGGATAAATAGGCAAGGTCATTTCCCTGGGGTGGAGGAGTCCAGAACGAGAGGGCATAGGTTTAGGGTGAGAGGGTAAAAATTTAAAAAGGACTGAAGGAGCAACTTGTTCATACAGAGAGTGGTGTGTGAATGGAATGAGCTGCAGGGGAAGTGGTGGAAGCTGGTACAATTACAACATTTAAAAGGGCATCTGGATTGGTATATGAATAGGAAGGTTTTGAGGGATATGGGCCGGGTGCTGGCAGATGGGACCAGATTGGTTTGGGATATCTGGTCGGCATGGATGGGTTGGACTGAAGGGTCTGTTTCTGTGCTGTACATCTCTATGACTCTAATTACAGTAAAGGCTCAATAGGCTGAATGGCCCTCTCTAGTTTGTAAACTTAAAGGATAATAGAAAGCAATGTGAAGCAGTTATCCATGAGAGATGCAAGACGTTTAGTTTATGTAGTAGTTTTCACATGTGACCGCTCCTAGTACCTGTGGAATGTGAGACAATTTGATTAATTGCTTAATTTTTTTGTTTAATTCACTCTTGGGGTGTGGGTGTCTCTGGCTGGGCCAGCATGTATTGCCAATCCCTAGTTGCCCCTTGAGAAGGTGGTGGTGAGCTGTCTTCTTGAACCACTGCAGTCCATTGGTGTAAGTACAAATAGTGGAGCATATATCACCACAGAATATCTACAGAACAAGCTCCCTTCTTAGATAGCAAGAAGACAACATGATACCAATAGAATAACTACAACTGGTCAAACATAATTAGTAGGACCTTAGGGAGTTTTTACCAGTGTGTCAACTCCTTCCAACATAAGAACATATCCCCTTACCTCGCCTTACAGACTGGGTGTGACATCAGTAGAACGCACGGAGTGTTATGAAGTTGAAGGCATGTACTGTACCTTTAAGAGAGAGTGAATGCTGTTCTGAACTGAGAGCTGATATGCTCCTGTGATGACTAGATGACCATAACATTTGGCTGTGAAATGGATACCTGAGTTAGTTGCTGTTTTGACAACAATTCAAATTTAAACAATCAGTTTAAGTTATGCCCCAGGATACTAAAACTCAATCAAATTTGAATTTATTGTTTCGCCAACAATGAACCAATGAGATAATCCGATGTTGGGGGTCTAAAAAATGCAGATATTCTGAAAGTCAGACAGAGTAACTGCCATCAAGAGAGAGAGAGATACCCAAAAGATTGAAACATGCTCTATCAAAGGTACCTTTTCATATGAAACATCTTCGCAATATAAGACAGAAGACGATCCAGGGAGATCTTTAGCAACAAAAACAAAGATATTGGAGATGGCAACTACTGTGTGGTTTGAAATTAAGTTGATGTATTTTTAGTAAGGGTTTTTATTGGAACAATATATTGTTATAGAGTTGGAAGCAGATAACAAGCTGTTAAGAGAAAGGGGATGATGTGGAGATGCCAGTGTTGATGAAGGAGCACCTGATGAAGGAGCAGAGCTAGTGCTTCCAAATACATCTGTTGGACTATAACCTGGTGTTGTGTGATTTTTAACTAAAAGAAAAAGGAAGGGCTTAGAGTTGTAAATAGTTGTTGTCTAATGTTCACTTTTAGAGTTAAAGAATAAATTGATATTATTTTCTTTAAGTAGTGGAATTTGCGAGTTCTCTGTCACTCATACGTTAACAGATGAGGTGAGCTTTTCTGGGTGTTTGGTTTAATTAGCAGAAGGGTTCACCACCGTGTTGTAACAGTTTGGGGACACATGTCTGTGATTTGGATGGGTTTAGAGAGATCCAGTCTGAGATTTGGACAGATTTCAAAAGATTTGAGTACGAAAGATTCCAGCAGATTTAAGCACTTGCTGATTAGTGTCCCAGATCTTTAAATAAAATGTAGGTGAGACAATTTGTTTAATTTCAGTTACTTGTGGTTGGTTAAATTAAAATGCGAGAAGTGGCTCTTAAAATTGCTAGAGGTTTTGGGGTTTGAAGATGATTCTCAAATTTGCAAAAAACGTTTAGAAAGACAGAGAAAGGTCATATTTTTAGCATTAACAAAGAGGTTAGAATTGAGTTTAACCAGGGACAAAAGTAAAGCTGAAATTGTAAGGAAGTCAGTCAAACACTTAAATATGTCAGAGAAATAGACAAGTGCAGTAGAGTTAGAAAATCTTAAATTACAATTGAGGAAAATGGAGGTAGAAGATAAAGAATGAGAAAGAAGAACCATGAGAGGAGAGAGAGAGAGAGAAGCAGAGAGAGAAGAAAAGGAGAGAGAGAGGGAGAGAGACAGAAGTAAAGGACAGAGGGAGAAAAAGAGCGAAAGAGTAAAATAAGAGCGAGAAGGTTCTTAGTTGAGCAAAGAGAGAGATAAAAGAGAAAGAGAAAGGGAGAGAGAATTTGAACTTCAGAAGTTGCACATGAGTCAGGAAAGTCAAGTTAATAGGATGGAAATGAAGAGAGAAGGTAGTGATATGTACAAATATGCTAAAACACTCCCACATTTTGATGAGAAAGATGTTGATGTCTTTTTTATTTCATTTGAAAAATTGGTGAGGCAGATGGACTGATCAGGGAACTTGTGGGGTGATGCTAGTTCAGGCTAAGCTGGTAGGCAGAGCTAGTGAGGTATTTGAAGCGCTGTCAGATCAGGGACAAGGGATTGTGCAGATATCAAGCAGGCTATTTTGACTGCGTATGAGTTGGTACCAGAAGTGTATAGACAGCAGTTCAGAAACATAAAGAAGAAACCAGGTCAGAGTTATTTTTGAGTTTGAAATAATTAAACATAGTAATTTTGATAGATGGGTGTGGGCCGTAAAAATAGACAAGACCCACAAGGCTTTAAGAAAGATTATTCTGCTGGACAAGTTTAAAAACTCACTTCCAAAGATGATAAGAATTCATGTGGATGAACAGAAAGTGGAAGAAGTGAGAAAAACGGAAGAAATGGCAGATGAATATACATTGGTGCATAAGGCGAAATTTAGCTTCCAGCAAGAATTTCATCCTGTGAGGGATAGAAACTGGGAGAAGGGGACATCCTACACTACAAAACAACAAGTAGAGCACACATTAAAGTAGCCCAAGAGGGTGGACAGGAGGTGAAAGGTGTAATGGAGTGAGACACAGAGAATTACAGTGCTGGTGGGTTAAAAGGGCGCTGGGAAAAGGTATTTTCACTGCCAGAAGGTGGGGCGCGTAAAATCACTGTGCTGGTCATTAAAGAAAGGCACTGTGGGAAAATATGTGGTAAAAAAGGCTAAGCCGGTGGCTTTAATGTAAATAGTAAAGGAAACCCCAAGAAAAGTTGAGGAGCTGCAGGAGAGTGCAAAACCCAGGTAGGGGCTAGGTATAGAGTTAGTGCCTGATCTCTATAAAGACTTGCCCTCTGTGAGTAAAATTTACTCAGAAAGAATGGGGGAGAAGGGAAAGAAGTTATAATTTAGAGAAATACAGGATCTAATCAGTCTCTAATAGTAAGAGATTAATGTATTTGCACTCTGTTATCCTGTTATCCGAGAGAGTGGTAATTTGTGGGATAGATGGACAGACATTTAGTGTTAAAATCAAATTACTGCGGATGCTGGAATCTGAAACCAAAAGAGAAAATGCTGGAAAATCTCAGCAGGTCTGGCAGCATCTGTAAGGAGAGAAAAGAGCTACGTTTCAAGTCTAACTGACCCCGGACTTTGACAAAGGGTATGTCATGTGAATGTGCTGAAATCTCATTATAATAGAGACAGGGAACTGGAGAAACAGGTGTTAGCTACAGCCATGCAGAGTGAAGAATCAAATCCTAATATTGTGGAGTTTGATGTACCTCAAAATACGTTAAATAATGAGGAAGACCTTCAGGAGTTAGATAGATTAGTGAACTATCTGTCTCAGAAACAAAGAACTGAGTTGCAAGGTTTGTTGTAGCAGTATGAGGACATGCAGGAATAAGACGGGGAGGACTAATACTATTGTGCATGAGGTGGAAGTAGGGAATGCTGTTCCAATAAAACAACATCCCTATAGGTTTAATCATTTCAAAGCCATCTCCTTCTGTGGAGATGGGCACTGCCAGAATTCTGCCACAAATATCACAGTAGCCTAGGATGCACAGACGTCAGTGCGATTCTGCTCATTATTTCAAAATGTAACTATCTGGCACTAAAGTACTTTGAGGCTTCATAAAAGGTGTTACAGAAATGCAAAATTTTACTTTCTGACACTAGACTGAAGCAGGTTTTCATCTTCCTAAGCCAGGAATATTTCAACTCATGGTCAGATACCTGCTCTATGGAAAAAGTTGGTGACTTCATGGAAGTTTGTAGATGATGGGTAGGCTTTAGTGAGTCAGGAGGTAAATCACTCACTAAGCTCACTGGCCTCATTCCTGATGAAGGCTTTTGCCCAAAATGTCGATTTTCCTGCTCCTTGGATGCTGCTTTTCCAGCACCCCACTCTCAACTCTAATCTCCAGCATCTATGGTCCTCGCTTTCACCTACTCACTAAACTCTGACACGCTCTTGTAGCCACTGTATTTATGTAGTGAGTCTGAATGCTGTAACTACCCCAGATGTCTGAGAAATCTGAAACAAGAGCTGCAACATTAATCCCTTTGAACACAGAGACAGAGCATTAGTGCCACCTAGAGGCAAGGAGAGGGAGGAACAGGAAGATAGCTCTCTGTAAGGTCACGCAGTTCAGCTTATGGATAATGGGACACTCAGTATGTTGATAGTTTCAGCAATAATAATGGCAATGCCTATAAAGGGAAGACAGTTGGATTCTCTTGTTTGAGGATGTCATTGTTCAGCACTTGTGCAGCACAAATATTGCTTGCCACTTATTAACCCAAGAGTGAATATTGTACAGACCTTACTACATGCAGGAATGGGCTGTTTTAGTATCTGAAAAGTCATGAATAGTATTCAATGTAACACAGTCTTCAACAAAGATCATCCTGGGGAACTCCTGCAGCGATGTTCAGGTGCTGAGATGACTGACCTCCAAAGTAAAAGGGTTCAGAAAAGATTTACAAAGATGTTGCCAGGGTTGGAGGGTTTGAGCTATGGGGAGAAGCTCAATAGATTGGGGCTGTTTTTCCTGGAGCATCGGAGGCTGAGGGGTGACTATATAGAGGTTTATAAAACCATGAGGCACATGGATAGGATAAATAGCCAAGGTCTTTTCCCAGGGGTGGGAGATCCAGGGAATAGGTTTATGGTGAAAGAGGCAAGTTTTAAAAGGGACCTAAGGGGCAACTTTTTTTCGCAGAGGGTGTTATGTGTGTAAATGAGTTGCCTGAGGAAGTGGTGGAGACTGGTACAATTACAATATTTAAAAGGCATCTGAATGGGTATATGAATAAGAAGGGTTTAAAGGGACGTGGGCTAAACACTGGCAAATGGGACTAGATTATGTGGGATATCTGGTCAGCATGGCCGAGTTGGACCAGAGGGTCTGTTTCCATGCTGTACATCTCTATGACTGTATGAAGAGAAGGAAATACAAGATGTGCAAGATGACAGAGATGGAGAAGGGAGAGTCTTTGGAGGATTGCAAGAATATAGAACATGAGTCGGCTTTTCAGGCCCTTCAGCCTGTTCCACCATTCAATTCAGATACCATTCAATCTGTTGATGAACTCCATGGACCTTTGGCCCATACCCCTTAACATCTTTGCTTAACAAAAGTGTATCTACCTCAGATTTTAAATGATCAACTGATGCAGCATCCACTGCTATTTGTGAAAGGAAGTTCTCAACTTCGATCACCCTTTGTATGTCATGGTGTGGAGGTGCCAGTGTTGGACTGGGCTCGGCAAAGTCAGACATCACACGACGCAAGGTTATAGTCTAAAGTTCATTTGAAATCACAAGCTTTGAGAGCGCTGTCCCTTCGTCAGGTGATCTAACAAAGGGGCTATGTTCTGAAAGCTTGTGATTTCAAATTCACCCCTTGTATGTAGAAGTGGGCCCTAACATCTCTCCTGAACCTGTTCTAGAATCCCCAACAAGTGGAAATAATTCATCTCTAACTACCTTATATTTTCCCATTAATACCTTAATGACTTTGATCAGATCACCACTTAACTTTCCAAAATCTAGAGAAAACTGGCCTAATTTGTGTAATCTCTCCTCCTAATTTAACCCCTTAAGTCCAGGTACCATTATGTTGTACTCCATCCAGGCCAATATATCCTTCCTGACATATGTGTGCCGAGATCTGCTCATGGTACTCAGTGGTTTCTAACGACGGTTTTCTATAACTGCAGCAGAAACTCTACATCCTCGTACTCCAGTCCTCTGGAAGAAAGCCAGCAACTCCATTTGTTTCGTTGACTTTCTTTGGCTCCTGCTTGTAACATTTTAAAGACCTAAGCACCTGAATCTCCAAGTGACTTTGGGCATGCACCGTATTTAACTTCATACTGTCCAGAAAATATCCTGGTCCAACCATTTTCAGTCCAAAGTGAATAACCTCGCATTTGCTTACATTGAACTCCCTCTGCCACCGTTTTGCCCGTTCACGCGATCTGTCAACACCCCTTTGTAATTTTATGCAATCCTCTACACTCTCCATAGTGTTGCCTAATTCTGTGTCATATGCAAATTTGAATAACGGGAATAATTGAGGCCCTGACACAGATCTTTGTGGAACACCAATTCCTGCCAATTCAAGAACCTGCCCAGGACACCTATTATCTGTCATCAGCCATTCAATCAGTTTCGATAGTAGCTGGCTCTTATTTCCGAGGGCTTGTAACTTAGTAAACAGTCTGTTTTTACCTAGTCTCTTATGAGGGACATTTCAGATGCCTACTGGAAGTTGGGTTAAGCACCATCTATTGATATTCCCTTGTTCACTGCAATAGTCACATGTTCAAAAAACTCAGTGTGGTCTGTCAGGCATGACTTCCCTGTCATGATTTAATACTGACCCTGACTGATTAACTGAAAGCTTTCAAGCTGATCAGATACCTCATCTTTAAGATTAGGCTCCGACAATTTCACCATCACAGATGTTAGGCTAACTGCTCTGCATTTCCAAGGTGTTCCTGTTTCGGTCTACTTTTTTTAAAAAACGCAGATATCAGCAGCAGCATTAGTGCCACCCAGGGGGCAAGGCAAGGGAGCTGCAGCATTAGTGCCACCCAGGGGTAAGTAGTGAGCTGCAGCATTAGTGTCATCCGAGGGCAAGGAGGGGGAGCTGCAGCATTAGTGCCCCCCAGGGGCAAGGAGGGGAAGCTGCAGCATTAGTGCCACTTGGGTGCAAGGAGTGGGAGCTGCAGCACCAGTGCCACCTGGGGGCAAGGAGGGGGAGTTGCAGCATTAGTGCCACATGGAAGCAGCGAGGGGGAGTTGCAGCATTAATGCTACCCAGGGGCAAGGAGGGGAGCTGAAGCATTAGTGCCACCCAGGGGCAAAGTGAGGGGAGGGGATTTATGCTGCAGCATTAATTCCATTCAGGAGCAAGGAGGGCGACCTGCAGCATTAGTCCACCTGGGGGCAAGGAGGGGAGGTGCAGAATTAGAGTCACACAGGGACAAGGAGGGTAGCTGAAGCATTAGTGCCACGCAAGGGCAAGGAGAAGGAGCTGAAGCATTAGTGCTACCCAGGGGCAAGGAAGGGAGCTGAAGGATTAGTGCCACCCAGGGGCACAGAGGGGAGCTGCAGCATAATATCGAATGATGTAAAATCCTTACAATCTGCAAACAGGCCCTTCAGCTACCCAGGGGTCAAAGTGGGGGGTGCTACAGCATTAGTACCACTCAAGGGCAAGGAGGGCGAGCTTACAAGGACTGTAACAAACACTACAGTGGACAAACAGGGAGAAAACTAGCCACCAGGATACATGAACACCAACTAGCCACAAAAAGACATGATCCTCTCTGACTAGTATCCTTACATAAAGATGAGGAAGGACACCACTTCAAGTGGGACAAAACATCCATCCTAGGACAAGCCAAACAAAGACATGCACGAGAATTCCAAGGTGCATGGCATTCTAACCGCAACTCTATCAACAAACACATTGAGTTAGACCCCATCTACCACCCCCTGAGAAAATGAACAGGAAGTGACTTCACCACAGCAAATAACATCACCACAGGAAATGACATCACCAACCCAAAGAAACCCAAACATATAAATAGAAAGCAGGAATTTTCAGCGGTGCTTTGCCTGAGGCCCACTGAAGATGTTATCTAGTAGGGTGATGAAATGTCCAGAAATGAACCTTCAAGCTCAGCGACCAAACCTACACCTCAACCTGAGCTACAAATCCTCTCAAAATTAATTGTGTATTGTATTTGCTGTGCCCAATCTGGCCTACTCTACATTGGAGAAACCAAACACAGACTGGGTGATAGCTTTGCAGAACACCTGCAGTCTGTGTGCAAGTATGATCCTGACCTTCTCATAGCCGGGCAGTTTAACACAGCATCCTGTTCACATGGCCACATGCATGTCTTCAGCATGCTACAGTGTTCCAGTGAATCGTAGCATAAACTGGAGAACAACATCCCATTTTCAGACGAGGCAATGTACAACCATCTGGGCTCAGTACTGAGTTCAACACCTTCAAATGGTCAACCCATTCTTTCCCTTTCTTTTAACTTTACTTGTTACATTCTCTGTCTCCATGTCCCCTCTCACCTCCCCCGCCCCAACCCCTCCTCAGCCCCCACCACCGTGGGACAGTCTGTCCTTTCCAGTCTGACAGTTAGACACACCATTATTCTGACAATCTCACACTCTGATCATTTAATCTGAATAATTAGCATCCTTCTTCCCCAAGCACTCCAACCGCTAACCACCAAACCACTCCGCACTATTGCATAAATGCTGTCCCCTCCATTCTTCATGACAGCTCTTATGAAGAGTCATCTACACTCAAAACATAAGCTTGCTCTCTCGCTCTAGCTGGATGCTGCCTGACCCAAAATGATCACCAGCATTTTTAGTTTTCAGTTTAGATTCCAGCATCCACAATAATTTCCTACTGCAACATCTGTGCCACCGAGAGGAGAGGAGAGGGAACTGCAGTATCTCTGCCACCTAGAGGCGATGAGAGGGAGCTGCAGCATCTGTGACACCGAGATGAGAGGAGAGGGAACTGCAGTATCT
>NC_057712.1:124957098-124972872 GCF_004010195.1 Chiloscyllium plagiosum
GGTCTGGCAGCATCTGTGGAGAAAAATCAGAGTTAAAGTTTTGGGTCAAGTGACTTTTCCTCAAAACTGACGATAGCTGAGAAAGTGTCGATTTGCGTGCAGAAAATAGGGTGGGCGGGCTGGGGAAAGGAGTAAACAATAGTTGGGGATAGAACACAAAGTGAGAGAGAAAAGAACAGCTAGACAGATGACAGAATGGATAATGATCTGGCTAGGAAGGTGAATAGTGATTAAAGAGTCAGTTAGTAATCAACAATGTGTTGTGAGCAATATCAGACTTTGTGTGTGGGGGTTGGGGTAACGACATGGGAGAGCTCAAGCCTTAAAGTTATGATCTGGCTAGGAAGGTGAATAGTGATTAAAGAATCAGTTAGTAATCAACAATGTGTTGTGAGCAATATCAGACTTTGTGTGTGGGGGTTGGGGTAAGGACATGGGAGAGCTCAAACCTTAAAGTTATTGAACTCGATATTAAATTCAGAAGGCTGCAGGGTCCCCAAAATGTTCTTTCAGCTTGCGCTGAGCTTCTCTGGAGCACTGTAGCAAGCCTGAGACAGAGATATTGGCCAGGGAACAGCGTGGTATGTTGAAGTGACAGACAACTGGAAGCTCAGGGTCTTTATTTGTGGACGGAACGAAGGTGTTTTGCAAAGCAATCACCCAGTCTATACTTTGTTTCCCCGATGTAGATGAGACCACACTGTGGTAGACTGGATTGTGTGAAGCTGAAAATGTGTTGCTGGAAAAGCGCAGCAGGTCAGGCAGCATCCAAGGAACAGGAGAATCGACGTTTCGGGTATAAGCCCTTCTTCAGGAATGAGGAAAGTGTGTCCCGGATTGTGTGAAGTGCAGGTAAAGTGCTGCTTCACCTGGAAGGTGTGTATGGGCCCTTGGATACAAGGAGGGAAGAAATAAGCAAACAAGTGTTACACCTTTTGGGGTTGCAGGGGAAGATTTCTTTGTTGGTGTCTATGTCCCACTTCTACACAGTTTCTGGAATTTACCTGTGGTGTTTTACTAATGTAACATTGCTTTTTTTTTTAATAGTGGGGCCTTGCTTGTGCTTGTGAGGCTTCCTTTCTCTTTAGCTCAGACACTGACTTGACATCTGCTGTCTGACAGGCTGTTTGTGTTGAGTTATCAAATGTGTCTTTAAGGTTTTTATGTCTTCTAAATTGATTCTGTTCCTCTCCTGAGATGAAGTTGTCTTTCTCTTCTGTGGAGAGTGTTTCAACATCAAATCCTCTTTTGACTGTAATAAATCTGACAAAGACTCATCAGAATTCCAATGTCAATTCTGTCACTTATAAATTCTTGCCAAACAGGAGACAAGAAATTGAAGCCTTTCATCTTGTACTAATCAGGACTGGGACACAAGAAACAGGAGTCCTTGAAAATCAAAGTGAAGCCCGAAAAATCATTGAAAATCTCATGAAAATCTCAAACATACCTCAAAATAAACGTTGATCCATGTCAGGTACCCAGTGTTGACATCACAAACTATCAAAATGAGATGGAGATTGCTTGAGCTATAATTAAATCATGCACAGTTAAAATTCTTCCTTTTGCTGCTTATCCAATAAAAAACTCATGTAAACACGAGGTATTC
Organism: Chiloscyllium plagiosum; assembly: GCF_004010195.1. NCBI lineage: Eukaryota > Metazoa > Chordata > Chondrichthyes > Orectolobiformes > Hemiscylliidae > Chiloscyllium > Chiloscyllium plagiosum. The sequence continues at coordinate 124,958,708 of NC_057712.1, forward strand.
CCTGATATGAATTAGCCTGTGTAATACAAATGCCTTTACTCATTACTTTAGTGAATGCTACCAGCAGGGGTTTATTGCAGATTTGAATAATGAAGACAGCACCCTTCACATAAGGGCATACACTTGTTTATCACAATCCCAGAACTCTGTTTAATTACCTTGGAACATTTGGGGTTCCTTCGCTTCGGTTCATTTCCTACAATCCAAACATTCCCTTCTCATGTTTTGTCTCTCTGACCCAAAAGGACACCTTTTCAACAGTAATGGGGAATAAATGTTGGCCGAGCCAGGCAATGCCCACATCCCATGAGTGAATAAATAAAAAGCATGTGCACGAAACATAAGGGTCTCTTTCTTCATCACCTTCTCAACTCCGCGATAGAACGTTTCCAACAGCCTGCCAAAGGGTCAAGTTAGTTTCCTGGGAAATCTTGGCTGGACGAGGAATGTTTCCTTATACAAAAGAACTTCAGGATGAATAAAATAATAATGTGACTGAAAGTTAAAAAAAAACCAAACCGCAAAAATATAATCCCACATCAGTAGTTCAAATATTTACCATCAGACTGACGCAACTTTGTAATCAAATGTCAATACTGACAATGTACCCAGAACAGTCAGTGCTGTGATGTAACCTTGAAGTACATGTGCATGTGCCTTTTTATTTATTACCGTAATGGCTAAGACATTTCTTGCTTGCAAGCAGGACTCTTGTATCCTTGAATAGCTCAAACACAAGGTTTTCGACCAAGAGAATGGAGAATGGAGAAGCAAAACTATCCCTAGCTCATCTCATTACAGTGGACCATTAGTTAAGGCCACTGTCACTGCATACAATGTCCACCTCTTCTGATGAATTGGGCCTGCAGTTGGTACCCTCTGTCCGATGCTCTGCAGCCACTCGCCAAAGTTATCTGTCAAGGTTCCTTCAGAAAGTTGGCCTCATTAAGGCCTGTAAAGTGTGTTTATGCAGTTACCCCAGGCTGTCAATTCACCTTCGCACAGACTTGTCATGTTGACATTGACAGGACTGCAAAGGAACCTGATGCATCTTTTTTCCTCCATGATAAGGTTTATGGAAGGGCCACCTGGCTGCTGACAGGATCCATGAGGACGAGACCAGAGCTGGATACACAGTTACGGCAGAGCTGAGACACATTGTTCCTCCCAGAGGGCCCTGAGTCTGAGTGATTCCCTTCCCCAGACAGGAATGGAGGCAGGTCATTGAGTATTTCTAAGGCTCAGTTAAATAGATTCTTGATGCATCAAAGTGCAGAGTGGAGAGATAGGAAGGCAGAGGCCACAAACAGATCAGCGATAATGTATCAAATGGCAGAGCAGACTTGAAAGGTGAAAGGCCTATTCTTCAACCCAATTCATATGGTTGAATGTTCAATCTCACCCCATTGTACCTCCACCTGTCCTGGAGTCTTGCTGGTAAGAACATAAAACTGGAGCAGGAGTAGGCCATCGGCCCTTCATATCAGCTCGGATATTTAATGAGATTGTGAGTGATTTGTTACATCATCCCAATTTCCCACATGCTCTCTGTTCCCAAGTTCCCAAAATTTTATCAATCCCTATCTTGCCTGGACCCAATGACCAAGCATCCAAAGCACTGTTGACGCTCCTTCAGAGACAAAACACTGGAACTCCCTCTCCAATGACATTGTGGGTCCAACTGAAGCACATGGATTGAGTTGTTCCAGAAGGTAGCTCACCACAATCTTCTCACATGCCATTATGAACAAGTAACTAATGCTGATCCATCAATGTAAATAATAAAACATCTGGGGTACACAATTCTGGAGTTTAATCACACTTTTACTGAAATTTTATTTTTCCTTTTCATTCCAATCCAAAATGGCAAACTCATTATTCCCAGGAATACAGCTACCAAGTATTAAACTTAACAACACATCAGTGCAATTGAAGTGCCAAAGAGATGATTTATCTCGGCCTCCTCCAATAGTCTTCAGCATTACAGTTTTCAGCTACTTCTATTCAATCCATGTGATATCAAGAAACGATTGGAGACAGCAAAGTCTATGGGTCCTGACAACATTCTGAGGACGTGTGCTCTAGAACTTGCTGCTCCCCTAGCCAAGCTGTTCCAGTACAGTTACTACACTGATATCTACCTGACAATGTGGAAAATTGCCCAGGAAAGTCCTGTACATAAAAAAGAGGACAAATCCAACCCTGCCAATTACTGTCCATCAATCTACTCTCAATCATCAGTAAAGTGATGGAAGGTGTCATGAACAGTGCTATCAAGTAACACCTGCTCAGAAATCACCTGCTCAGTGACGCCCAGTTTGGGTTCCACCAGGGCCACTCAACTCCTGGCCTCATTACAACCTTGGTTCAACATGGACAAAAGAGCTGGATTCCAGAGGGGAGGTGAGAGTGACAGTTCTTGACATCAGTGGGGCAATTGCCCAAGCAAACCTGGATGCAAGTGAGGATGCAGATACTAGAGATTAGGATTGAGGGGACCTGTTCTGGAGTCATGAGTGCCGTGCTGGAAAAGTACAGCAGGTCAGGCAGCATCCGAGGAGCAGGGGGATCAACGTTTCAGGCAAAAGCCCTTCATCATGACTTTTGATGAAGGGCCTTTGCCCAAAATGTCAATTTTCCTCCTCCTTGGATGCTGCCTGACCTGCTGTGCTTTTCCAGCATCACACTCTCGAGTCCGGAACAGGTCCTTTTGACTCAAACAAACCTGGAATCAGTGAGTATCAGGGGGAAACCTCTCCACTATTTGGGGCCTAACCTGACACATAGGAAGATGGTCATAGTGTTGGAGGTCAGTCATCTCAGCTCCAGGACATCTCTACAGGGTAGTGTCCCAGGTCCAACTATCTTCAGCTTCCTCATCAATGATCTTCCCTCCATGATAAGGTCAGAAGTGGGATGTTCAGCGATGGTTACATAATGTTCAGCATTGTTCCCTCGGATACTGAAGCAGTCCATAGACAAATGCAATAAGATCTGGATAACATTCAGGCTTAGGCTGAGAAGTGGCAAATAAAATCTGAGCCACACAAGTGCCAGGCTATGACTGTCACCAATAATGAGGCGGCATGGGGGCTCAGTGGTTAGCATTGCTGCCACACAGTACCACGGACCCAGGTTTGATTCCAGCCTTGGGTGACTGTCTGCATGGAGTTTGCACATTCTACCCGTGTCTGCGTGAGTTTCCTCCCACAATCCAAAGATGTGCAGTTAGGTGAATTTGCCATGCTAAATTGCCCACAGTGTTCAGGGAAGTGTAGGTTGGGTGCATTAGTCAGGGGTAAATGTAGAGGAATGAATTTCGGTGGGATACTCTTCAGAGGGTCGGTGTGGACTTGTTGAGCCAAATGGCCCATTTCCACACTGTAGGGATTCAATGATTCTATAAAGAGATAATCCAACTACCACCCTTTGACATTCAATGGTGTTACCATCACTGAATGCCTCACAGTCAACATCCTGGGCACTACCATTGACCAGAAACATAACTGGACTTGCCACATAAACACAGTAGCTGCAAGAGCAGGTCATAGACTAGGAATAATGTGGCGAGTAATTCACCTCCCAAATCCCCAAATCCTGTCCATCATCCACAAGGCACAAGTCAGGATTGTGCTAGAATACGCACCACTTGACCGGATGGGTGTAGCTCCAACAACACTCAAGAAGTGCAACACCATCTAGGACAAAGCAGTCTGCTTGATTGGCACTACATCCAGTAACATCCACTCCCTCCACCACTGACGCTCAGTAGCAGCAGTGTGTATTATCCTCAACACGTATGGCAGAAATGCATCGAAATCCTCAGACAGCACTTCCATTTAGAAGGACAAGGGCAGCCGATATATGGGAACACCACCATCTTCAAGTGCCCCTCCAAGCCTGTCACCATCCTGACTTGGAAAAATATCACCGCTCCTTCACTGTCACTGGGTCAAAATCCTACAATTCCCTCCTTAATAGCATTGTGGGTCTACCTACAGCTGATGGAGTGTAGCGGTTCAAGAAGGCAGCTGAGCACCAAGTGACAACTAGGGATGGGCAATAAATGCTGGCCCAGTCAGCGATGCCCACACCCCACAAAGGAATAGAAAAAATTGCAATAAGATTACCTCCAATACTTCTGAATGGGAGGAATATAGTGCATGTCTACTCAACCTTTCCAAGGCAACACCTCATCTCAGGATCCAGTCTCTAAGGCAAGTATATCTTCCCAAGATAATGAGAACAAAACTGTACATAATATGTTTGATGTTGTTTTATCAAGGCTATGTAGAATTGGGCTTACATTCCAAAATCTTGACATTTGTTTTCCTAATTGCCCACTTTATTTACACATTCAGTTTCTTCTCCTGTGTGGATTCCAGGTCCCTTTAATACTCTGCCAGCATTTCTTAATCTCTTGACACCTACTATATTTTTCAGAAAAGTAAATAACTTACATTTCTCGACATTATACTCCGTCTGCCACCATTCTAATGATTTAACCTGGGAAAACATTAGAATATTTTGACTGAACAAAGCACAGAGAAATGTTGCTTGGGCTGATGAGTAGCAAGTATCATCTGTGCCAAATGATGACTAACTCCAACTAGAGAGAATCTAACTGCCATTGCTTGATATGTGAGAATTATGGTGGCTCAGTGGTTAGCACTGCTGCCTCACAGTGCCAGGGACCCCGGTTCAATTCTACCCTCAAGAAACTCTCTGTATGGAGTTTGCAAATTCTCCCCTTGTCTGTGTTGGTTTCCTCCTACAGTCCAACAATGTGCAGCTTGGATGGTTTGGCACAAGCGAACTTGCCAGCAGTGTCCATTAGAAATGCAGGATTACAGGGGTACGGTGACCTGGATGGGATAGCTCTTTGGAGGGTCAGTGCAGTCTTGATGGGCTGAATGACCTGTTTTCACACTGTAGGGATATTATGATTCAAAATCAACACCCTGGGAATTACCATTTTGTTTGGAAACTGAACTGGACTTGCCATATAAATATAATGGCTACAAGAGCAACTCAGAAGCTAGGAATTCGGCAGTGAGTAACTCACCTTCGAACTCCTCAAAACCTGCCTACCATCTAGAAGGTACCAGTCAGGAGTGATTCTGCTACGGCAGGCTCTGCCGTATCCACCCAGTTTCATTGCTGTCTTTCCAGCTCCGTTTATTGGTTTTGGTTACCCTTGGGCCTCCTCCTGGTGTCTGGGAGGCCGGGCCCTCTATAGCTGCATACCTGCTCCATACTGGGTGGCGGTATCAGAAGGCGAACTAGGAGCCATTGGTCGACTCCGAGCCAGGACCGATTGGTCGATGTCCAGCGTTGGAGGAGGTCCATGACCTGTGCAGCGTGACCGTCTCCAGCTCAGAGGCAACAGATGCTGCAGAGACAACACCAGTCACAGCAGTAAAGGACACATTACCCTGACCCCAGGGGATAATGGCAGATAGAAGCGACTGGGTGAGCAGACAGGGTGAAGTCTACAGAGAGGGAACAAAGAGCTGTTGAAGCTATTTAAGTTTCAGTAACATCAATTTGTTCAGTATTTCACAATGTGTACAACTTACTCAGTAACTTATTCATTCATTTATTCTATAATCCAGGATGGTGCCGGAGTGTAGCGACGTTCTACACTTTTCACTGTACCTTGGCGATATTAATGAATTGCATAAATCAGATAAGATCGAATCACTTCCCTTGGAATGCAGCTCCGACAAGAAGAGTAGTGGGCGGCACGGTGGCACAGTGGTTAGCACTGCGGCCTCACAGCGCCAGAGACCCGGGTTCAATTCCTGCCTCAGGCAACTGTCTGTGTGGAGTTTGCACATTCTCCCCGTGTCTGCGTGGGCTTCCTCTGCGTGCTCCAGTTTCCTCCCGTAATCCAAAAATGTATAGGTTAGGTGAATTGGCCATGCTAAATTGCCCGTAGTGTTAAGTGAAGGGATATATGTAGAGGAATGGGTCTGGGTGGGTTGCACTTCAGCGGGTTGGTGTGGACTTGTTGGGCCGAAGGGCCTGTTTCCACACTGTAATCTAATCTAAAACATGCTCTTGATGTGGATTTCTAGAAGGCATTTAATACAGTGACATGTAACAGACATTGAGAGGAATGTTGTCCCACATGGAATAAGCAAGGAGGACAGTGTGGAATTCCAAAAGGACATTGACAAGTTGGTGGCGTGGGCAACTGGCTGAGAGATGAGCTTTAATGCAGTCAAATGTGATGCACTTTGGCAGGAACAGCAAGGAACAACAATGTAAAATTTTACAGGAGGTGCAGTAGCAGAAGGCCCTGGGTGTATAAATGTACAGGACATTGAAGATGGCAGGACAGGTGGAGAAAGCAGATCAGAAATGTGGGCTTTTCTAACTGGTCCAGTGTCTGCCCTCCTTGCCCTTGAGAAGGTGGTGATGAGCTGTTCTCTCGAAATATTGCAGTGAAAATGGTGTAGGGAGACCCATAATGGTCTCAGGGAGGGGGTTCTAGGATTTTGACTCAGTGACCTCTCTTCTGCTTTTCACCTCAAAGGGTGGCATGGTGGCTCAGTGGTTAGCACTGCTGCCTCACAGTGCCAGGGACCTGAGTTTGATCCCAGCCTCGGGCGACTGTGTGGAGGTTGCACATCTGCGTGGATATCCCCCCACAATCCACAAATGTGCAGGTTAGGTGAATTGGCCATGCTAAACTGCCCCATAGTGGTCAGAGATGTGTCATTTACGTGCATTAGTCAGGTGAAAATGTAGAGTAATAGGTTAGGGGAATGGGTCTTGGTGGATTACTCTTCAGAAGGTCGGTGTGGATTTGTTGGGCCAAATGGCCTGTTTCCACACTGTAGGGATTCTGTGATTCAATGCCACTGCTCCCGAGTCCTACGTCAGCCTGTCTGCCCCTGGGACTACTCTGCTCTCTCCGTTCCTTTTAACTACTCTGCCATTGCCACTGAGTCTTATACAGTTCCTGCTTCTCTGGAAGGTTCCCCAGTTCACCTACTCAGCTTCAAGGAGAAGCAAGAAAGATGCTATCCTGACAACACTCTATAACCTGTGGTTGATGAATCATCACTTGGAGGACTGACTGTTATAAGGGGGCAGAATGTAACAGTGTTGACCCATCCATATCACCATTGATACATCATCAAGCTAGCCCTGTGTATTCAGCAACTAGAAGGGTTATAGCTCTATAAATCAGTGTATAACCACCAGCAAGAAAATCTACAATTGGATACCCCCAAAGTCTTTACCAGGCCAAGTGATCCCTCTGGTAATTCCGCCACATTTCCATGCATGTCCTACTGGAGATCCAGGCCTCTCTCAAAGCTCATTATCTGATTGGGACTCAGCACCTCCAACTGCTCCATCTCTCTCTCTCTCTGAATAGTCCAGGTAACTGGTGAAGGAGAGATGCCCTCACCAGCTTCTGGTCCCCATACCTCTGTATCAGAGTTGCGAAAGTTACCAAGGCATTCAAGAGAGCATTAGGTGGTTTGCTGTATCGTAATGGTATGCAGGGATTAGGGAAAGGGCAGGACATTACCATTTGATAATGGAGCCGGACTAGATAATAGAACCAGCGCAGGCATAATGGGCTGAATGGCCTCAATCTGCACCGTAATAATTCTGTGATCCTGTGCCAGTATCTGTACTGGTGATTGGTAGAGGGGAAGGATGTGTAACTGCAGTCTCTGAGGTTTCCTCTTCTGCCTCAGAGATTAGACAGGGTCCCTCCTGTAGGGGGTGGTGTAATTTTTAAATCATTAACTGCTGTAGTAAGCACATAGTAAGTACAAAGCCACCATTTTAGTCTTCTCTACCCTGTAGTAAGCACGAGCAGACACTCCCCCAGATTTTCATGAATGGAACAATGGAAACAGCTTTCCTCGTGGCTGAGGGACCGCCCACAACCACGGCTGTACGTCATCATCCATATAAGGGAGAAGCGGGGAACTCGAACAGTGATTGGCTAGGTGAATAACCAAATAATCTCATCCATCAGGAGGACAGTGGGGAACTTTAACACTCATTGGCTGAGACAGTAGAAGGCCCCGCCCACTCCTACATGTATATAACGTGCGGGGATTACAATCTGTGTGTGTGCCTCGTGGGAAGCCATTGAGGTAACACCCGGTTCTGCAGAATTGAATAAATAGTTTTGGACGAACTCCTCCGTGTCTTTGTTCTTGGGAAGGGAAGCAGAGTGCCAGATGGGGGTCGCAGAGTCCCCTATCCTGCACACTCCTCAGGCCTCACTGCTCGAATACTTGGTGGTTCACCTGGAGATGAAAGATAAAGTGTTAGGGTTATATTCAAGCTCATAGCGATTGGGAGTACAGAACATTGCAGAATGACAACACACAAAATCACGTTGAGATCCCTCTAAGTGTTTACATTCCCCAAATTACCATGAAGGTGCAGACTCTTGTTGGACTAAAGAGCCTGTTTCCATACCGTAGGAATTCTAATTCTAATTCTAAATCTTAAATCCCCAACACATTAGAGCTCTGAACGTCGCAAACACCAGGGGTAGTCCATACAAGCTCAGCAGGCATCACACATCCTTCCCATGATCCTCTGAGTAGTTCCCTCTGTTAGCAGCATGTGATGTGCCCTTGCAAGCTCATTTGTTGGTGGTCTCCTGCTGGTTTCAGTGAAGCCAATGGTTCTCCGCCAACTGTCTGCAGAGCTCTCTTCTTCAACTGATATGATGATGGCCAATTCCGCCACTCGGCTCTCTGTCTGACTCCTCTCCCTTGCATCATGGGTGATTGTATCCTATAGCAAAGTGCCTTAATCTGATCGGGGCAATGGTGGGGTTGCTGATCTTGCTCCAGTTATAAACTGCGAGAACTCCACAATTGTGCCAGGCCATGCCAGACAATATCTATTGGACCGGGCTAAAGTGAGGGCTGCAGATGCTGGAGATTAGGGTCGATAGTGTGGTGCTGGAAAAGCACAGCTGGTCAGGCAGCATCCAAGGAGCAGGAAATCTGACATTTCGGGCAAAAGCCCTTCATCAGGAATTGTACCATTCATAGTCATCTATCCCCCTTCAAAAGTACACCTTTGTCTCCCATCTGTTGCAAGTGTGGGACCTCTCTTGCAGCACTTCTGTGACGTCCCAATGGTGCCTTGCCTTTACTTTTCACTTGTGCCCATCTCCACCATGAAGCCTTACTCACTCATAGTTTGATCATAACAGATCATTGAGTCACTCTCATACACTGAATCCATATTCAAAGGATCACTGTGAGGTCCACTGTTACCTCCATCCTGAAGAAGGGTTACAACTGCAACGTTGACTTCTCCACCTCCTGATGCTGCCTGGCTTGCTGTGTTCTTCCAGCCTCCTGTCTGTCTACGTCCAGCCAGAATGCTTTTGTCCTTTTACCATCAGCAGGTATGTGAACTCTTTGCCAGTTATTTACTGCCTAGCCACCGTAACACTCTGGCCTCTTCTGGAGAAGCTTCCAAGTAACACCTTCAGGTTAAACTTCAAAATAAGATGTGATGTTCCAGGAAGATATCCAAATGTGCAGGATTGATAGTTCTCCTTGTGAACATTTTCAGACTGGGGCTTTGTACCCAACACAGACCCATGCCAAATACCCTTCCTAAGTATCTGCAAGTTGAGCTGCTTCTAGGATGTGATTGGCAGCTCCACGCCTTGATGGTCAGGCCCTCTCCAGGTCATTGGGGTGAGCAGCCCACACTGCTACACTAATGTGAGCTGGAAACCCCTATTAATTGGTGGCTATCAATTAGTGCTTTATGGAATCCGATGGTGGTAGGGGAGTAGAAGACCTTCCAGGTTACTGCCCCACTCATCTCTATGACTGATAAAGTCTAGCCCACAATTTCCCTTTCACAACTCCATGCTATTTTACTGAAAGGGGAAACGTGTCACTGAAGTGTTTGTACTCATCAGGGTACATGCAAGAATGTAAAATTTAAAACAACAATTTGTACCAAAGGGGAAGAGTGGCTAGCAACTCAACCCTCATTGGCTGAGGTGTTGCCAATGGAGAAAGTAATGGAGATTAATATTCCCGCTGCGTGAAAACGTTGTCTCTTAAATCTTTTCCTTTTCAGCTTAAATCTGTGCCCTCTAGTTTTCTCGATTTATCCTTTCCATGCCCCTCATGATGTTACAAACCTTTATAAGATTACTCCTCAGCGTCCAATGCTTCAGGGAAAATAGCCACAGCCTATTCATCCTCTCCCTGTAGCTCAAACCCTCCAACTCTGGCAACATTCTTATAAATCTTTTCTGAACCCTTTCAAGTTTCACAACATCTTTCCTGTGGCAGAGAGACCAGAATTGCGTGCAGTATCCACTTTCCTGCCCTTTCCCCATAACCCAATATTCCATGAAGACTCTGCCCCACAGTTCTCTATGGCAAGGCTTTCCAAGGACTCTGAACCCTCTGAGAGAGGATCTTCCTCCTTGTTTCAGTCTTAAATTGGTGTTCCTTAATTCTGAGACTATGCCCTCTGGTCCCAGACTTTCCCATGAGTGGAAACATAAGCAGTAATCCTGTCATGCCACTTAAGAATCTTATATGTTTCATTGAGATAATCTATCATTCTTCTAAACACCAGTGATTCGAGTCCCAACCTGTTTAGTCTATGCTCATAAGATAGTCCCTATGTACTGGAGATGATCCAAGTGAACCTCTCCTGAACTACCTCAAGAGACTTTCTCAAGGCCACAGGGAGATGAAGTCAAAGCATCTGAGTGAGCACACTAACCTCCCAATAATTCATTGACCTCAACCTCCAGGCAGCACCAACACCACATGGACTGGAGTCAGAGGATTCATCAACCATCTGCAAACCCATTAAACTGGAGTGAAAACAAGTCACCCTTGATCTCTAGAGGCTGCCTAAAATGATAAGGAAGATGCGATTAAGCTCAGAATCCCGAGCAAAATGTTGCAAAAAGCATATTCAGCCAGTCAGACAGCATCTTTTCAGGTTAATGACCTTCTTTGAAGAACTGGTAACTTCAAATGTCCTAAGCTGTGGAATTCTCTGCTTAAACCTTCTCTACCCCAGTCTGACTCTCTTTCGCCTTTGATAAAATTCTTCAGAACTGGCTCTGTCTTTTGCCATGCCTTTGGCTATTTTCCACTGACTTAGAAATACATGCTGTTGATGAAGTCCACTTGGAGCTCAGCAAGGATTTTGGTAAGGTCTCGCTTGGAAGACTGATGACAAAGGTCGGAGCCCATGGTATCCAAGGAAAGGTGACAAATTGGATGCAGAATTGGCTGAGTGGCAGGAAGCAGAAGGTAATGGAGGAGGGATGTGTTTGTGACTGAAAGGCCAGTTCCAAAGGGGTTTGCAGGGACCAATGATTGGGACACTTGCCATTTGTTATGCATACAAATGATTGAAACTTGAATGTAGCAGGATTGATCAGTAAGTTCATGGTTGATGTGAAAATTGGTGAGGTGGCAAATAATGAAGAGATGTTTGTTTTTGACTGTCACACACTGAAAGAGCCCTTTTCTGTGCTGTAGACCTCTATGACTCTAAGTTGAAGGAAAGAGAGATAAAGAAAGATGGAACAGAGCAGGGACATGAGGTTGGGCATATTGTTCATGTGCACACTTGTCAAACAACGTCAACTCCCATGTCTGCGTGGGTTTCCTCTGGGTGCTCCAGTTTCCTCCCACAGTCCAAAGATGTGCAGGAATTGCCTGTAGTGTTAGGTGAAGGGGTAAATGTAGGGGAATGGGTCTGGGTGAGTTGATCTTCAGAGAGTCGGTGTGGACTTGTTGGGCCGAAGGGCCTGTTTCCACACTGTAAGTAATCTAATCTAATCTAATCTAAAACTCATATTTATAGAATGCCTTTAATATCGGTACCTCACTGACATGATATAAAGCAAATATTTGACAATGGGAGCTCTTTTGTGTGTTTGTCCAACAAACATGGGCATCGCTAGCTAGGCTAGGCTTACTGACCATTTCTAATTCCCCTTGAGAAGCTGTTGGTGATAAGGAAATTGTTGGTAAGAGCGAGGCGACATTGGTGGGGAGCGTTCACGTTTTAAGCCTGGTGACTCTTCATCAAAATGACGGTTCGGTTTTTGTTTCAGTTCTTGAAGAGATGACCAAGTGTGTAGATGCTGTTGACACAGTCCACTTTGACTTCAGCAAGGCTTTTGATAAGGTCTTGCACAGAGGTTGAGGGGTGATCTTACAGAGGTTTATGAAAACATGAGGCACAGACAGAGTAAATAGTCCAAACTAGAAGGCATAGGTTTAAGATAAGAGGGAAAAGATTTAAGGGACAACATTTTCACGCAGAGGGAGGTGCACATATGGAATGAGCTGCCAGAGGAAGTGATGGAGGCTGGTACAATTACTACATTTAAAAGGCATCTGGATAGGTATATGAATAGGAAGGGTTAAGAGGGATATGGGCCAGGTGCTGGCAAATGGGACTAGATTAATTTAGGATATCTGGTTGGCATGGACGAGTTGGACCAAAGGGTCTGTTTCTGTGCTGTACATTCTATGACTCTATCAAACATGATCCTATTGAATGGCAGAGCAGGCTCGAGGGGCAAAATGGCCTGCTCCTACTCCTATTTTTTTAGATTACTTACAGTGTGGAAACAGGCCCTTCAGCCCAACAAGTCCACACCGACCCGCCGAAGCGTAACCCAACCATACCCCTACATTTACCCCTTACCTAACACCACGGGCAATTTAGCATGGCCAATTCACCTGACCTGCACATCTTTGGACTGTGGGAGGAAACCGGAGCACCCGGAGGAAACCCACGCAGACACGGGGAGAACGTGCAAACTCCACACAGTCAGTCGCCTGAGGCGGGAACTGAACCCGGGTCTCTGGCGCTGTGAGGCAGCAGTGCTAACCACTGTGCCACCGTGCCACCCATTTCTTATGGCCTTACGGTCTTATGGGTGTTCAGTGCCTTCCCTGATAACCATTGAATGATAAAAAGCCAGGGTTAACCATGAATTGATGGGAATGCCTTGAGGACACCCTTAAAGCACTTTTCTTTTCATTCAGAGGATGTGGGCAATGCTGGCCAGGCCAGCATTTATTATCCATTCCTAATTGCCCAGAGGGAAGAGTTAACTGCATTGCTGTGAGTTGAATTGAATTGAATTTATTGTCACATGTACCAAGGCACAGTGAAAAGCTTTGCCTTGCGAACAATACAGACAGATCGCATAGTAAAGTAGCATAGATAGTAAATAATAGGTAAACAACGGCAAAAACAAAAACACTGGTACGGGCAAATGTTAAGAGTTTGTGAGTCCTTTCAATATTCTAACAACAGTCGGTAGAAACTGTTTTGAAACCTGCTGGTGCATGTGTTCAGGCTTCTGTACCTTCTCCCCGAAGGTAGAGGTTGTAGAAAAACATTGCCAGGATAGGATGGATCTTTAAGAATGGCCTTTCCTTGACAGCGGGCCTGGTACATGGACTTTATAGTTGGGAGGTTGGCTTTTGCGATTGTCCGGGCCGAATTCACCACTCTCTGCAACCATCTCTGATCTTGAATGGTATTGTTGCCTTACCAGGTAATGATACATCCAGACAGAATGCTCTCGATGGCACACCTATAAACATTTGCAAGGGTATTTGCTGTCATGCCAAATTTCCTTAGCTGTCTGAGGAAGAAGAGACGTTATTGTGCCTTTATAACCAGTGCGTCTACATGAAGAGTCCAAGAAAGCTTGTTGTGGATGACCACTCTCCATTCATTCCACCTCTGTGTAAGGGGGCATGAGTAACATCCCGCTGAAAGTCAATAAAGATTTCCTTGGTTTTGCCAGCATTGAGAGCTAGGTTGTTCTCAGTGCGCCATTTTTCCAGGTCTTCCACCTCCGTTGGTAGTCTGTTTCATCACCATCTGAGATTGGAACAACTATGGTGGTGTCATCAACAAACTTGTAAATGGCATTAGTCTGGTATTTGGCAACACAGTCACAGGTATACAGTTGTTGTGGTTCTGTTCGCCAAGCTGGAAATTTGTGTTGCAGACATTTCGTCCCCTGTCTAGGTGACATCCTCAGTGCTTGGGAGCCTCCTGTGAAGCGCTTCTGTGATCTCTCCTCCGGCATTTGTAGTGGTTTGTACCTGCCGCTTCTGGTTGTCAGTTCCAACTGTCCG
>NC_057712.1:124973253-124989860 GCF_004010195.1 Chiloscyllium plagiosum
TTGTGGCCCTTTTGAACAGTGTCTTGATGCAACTTCTTTTGTGTGTGTTGGGGTGGTCGCTTTCGTAGTTCAGGACTTGGTCTGTGTGAGTGGCTTTCCTGTATACCTTTGTGGTGGATTCTCCGTTCGGTGTTCTCTGTACCGTGGAATTCCTAGAGGCATGGCACTCATCCACAGATCCAATCAATAAGCACATCGATCTGGACCCAATATACCGGCCACTGCAACGGACAGCTGGAACTGACAACCGGAAGCGACAGATTCAAACCACTATAAATGCCGGAGGAGAGATCACAGAAGCGCTTCACAGGAGGCTCCCAAGCACTGAGGGTGTCACCTAGAGGGCAACACAAATTCCCAGCTCGGCGAACAGAACCACAACAACGAGCACCCGAGCTACAAATCTTCTCACAAACTTTGAACAGGTATACAGTGAGTACAGTAGGGGGCTGAGTACGCATCCCTGGGGAGCTCCATTGTTGAGTGTTACTGAGGATGAAGTATTGCCCCCAATCTTCACTGATTGTAGCCTATGGGTCAAGGAATTGAGGATCCAATTGCAGAAAGTGGGACTTAGTCCAAGATCACTAAGTTTAGTAATCAGTCTCAAGGGACAATAGTGTTAAAGGCTGAACTGTAGTCAATGAGTAGGATTCTTACTTAGCTGCTCTTGGTGTCAAGATGTTCTGGGGAGGAGTGAAGGGCAAGTGACGTGGATGTATTGGTCTGATAAGCAAATTGGAGTGGGTCAAGAGTAGTGGTGAGGCTGGAGTTGATTAATGCCATGACCAGCCTTTCAAAGCACTTCATGACCATCGAAGTTAGGGCCACTGGGTGGTAGTCATTGAGACATGCTGCATGAGCCTTCTTAGGCACAGGGATGATGTTGGCCCTCTTGAAACAGGCAGGGACAGTGCCCTGCTGCAGGGAAAGGTTGAAGATGTCTGAGAAGACCTCAATCCGTTAATCTGCACATGGTCTGAGTGCATGGCCTGGTACTCGTCTGGTCCCATCGCTTTCCTTGGATTCACACAAAGGAAAACTGATCTGACCCCTGATGCAGTGACTGTAGGGGTAGGTTCATCAGGACTTGTCAGAATAGGTGTTACCTCTCTGTCGAAATTCTGTTCAAAGCGAACATAGAAGGCGCTGAGACGATCTGGGAAGGATGTGTCATTATCTGCTATCTTGCATTGTCCCTTTTAGAACCTGTGATATCATTTAGTCCTTGCCATAGTCTCCCGTTGTCTGTCTGGGTCTCTAGTTTGGATTGGTATTGGTCCTTGGCTATCTTAATGGCTCTGCGAAGGTCATAGAGTCATTGAGTCATAGAGATGTACAGCATGGAAATAGACCCTTCGGTCCAACCCATCCATGCTGACTAGATATCCCAACCCAATCTAGTCCCACCTGCCAGCATCCGCCCATATCCCTCCAAACCCTTCCTATTCATATACTCATCCAAATGCCTCTTAAATGTTGCAATTGTACCAGCCTCCACCACTTCCTCTGGCAGCTCATTCCATACACGTACCACTCTCTGCATGAAAAAGTTGCCCCTTAGGTCTCTTTTATATCTGTCCCCTCTCACGCTAAACCTATGCCCTCTAATTCTGGACTCGCCCACCCCAGGGAAAACACTTTGCCGATTTACCCTATCCATGCCCCTCATAATTATGTAAACCTCTATAAGGTCACCCCTCAACCTCCGACGCCCTAGGGAAAACAGCCCTAGCCTGTTCAACCTCTCCCTATAGCTCAAATCCTCCAACTCTGGCAACATCCACGTAAATCTTTTCTGAACCCTTTCAAGTTTCACAACATCTTTCTGATAGGAAGGAGACCAGAATTGCACACAATATTACAACAGTGGCCTAACCAATGTCCTGTACAGCCGCAACATGACCTCCCAACTCCTGTAGTCAATACTCTGACCAATAATGGAAAGCATACCAAATGCCTTCTTCACTATCCTATCTACCTGCGACTCCACTATCAAGGAGCTATGAACCTGCACTCCAAGGTCTCTTTGTTCAGCAACACTCCCTCAGACTTTACCATTAAGTGTATAAGTCCTGCTCGGATTTGCTTTCCCAAAATGCACCATCTCGTATTTATCTGAATTAAACTCCATCTGTCATACTTGGATTCTTTATATTTGAGTGGATCTCCTGATCTGAAGGCCTCACGCCTGGTTTTTCACAGGTTCTGTATGTCCCGATTCATCCAGGATTTCCTGTTAGGGAATACCCGGACTGACTTCCTCGGTATGGAGTCCTCCACACATTTGCTGATAAAGTCTGTGACGGGTGGTGGTGTACTCGTCCAAGGTACATGCGGACTGTTTGAACATGGCCCAATCAGCTGATCCCAGACAGCACCGATCAGTTGGTCCCCTGCCTCCTCTGACCAGCACTGGACGCGAGGGGGTCTCCTGCATGAGCTTTTGCCTATAAGCCGGGAGAAGAAACACAGCATTGTGGTCGGAGTTCCTGAAATGAGGGCAGAGGATGGAGCGGTAATGTTTGGGCTCCTGGTGGGGCAGGTAATATTCTAGTGGTACTTTGGAGTCCCATGTAGGCTAGATCAGGGAAGGATGACAGTATCCTTCCCTAAAGGGCACTGTGAACCGCATGGGTTTTTCTCGCCAAGCAGCTCCTTCTCCTTGCTTGTTGTTGGCTCTAATGTAGCAGATCCCTCTTATTACATCAGGGTGGGAATAATGCTACAGCTCCCACACCTTGCCTGCCGATGGCATTAATGCTGCAGCTCCCACTCCTTGTCTCCAGGTGGCAATAATGCTGCAGCTCCCACTCCTTGCTGCCAGGGGCACTAATGCTGCAGTGCTCCTTGCCTCAAGGACAATAATGCTGCAGCTCCCTCTCATTGCCTCTATTGTTGCAGTTTCCTCTTATTGGTTCTTGGGAACCCGAGTGCTGCAGTTCCCTCTCTTTGTGACGATTGGCACTAATGCTTCAGCTCTTCTCATCCTTGCTCTGCATGACACTAATACTGCTGCTCCCTCACCTTGCCACTAGGTGACACTAATGCACCAGCTCCTTCTTCCTACCTCCAGTTGGCATGAATGTTGAAAGGCTTATGCCTGAAACGTTGACCCGCTTGCTCCTCGGATGCTGCCTGACCTGCAATTCTTTTCCAGTGGCACACGTTTTGACTAAGTTCACTATCTTGCCTCTGGGTAACACGAATGCTGAAGCTCTCCCTCCTTACCTGGCACGGTGGCACAGTGGTTAGCACTGCTGCCTCACAACACCAGACACCTGGGTTCAATTCCCGCCTCAGGCAACTGTCTGTATGGAGTTTGTGCATTCTCCCTGTGTCTGTGTGGGTTTCCTCCACAATCCAAAAATGTGCAGGTTAGGTGAATTGGGCCATGCTAAATTGTCTGTAGTGTTAGGTGTAGGGGAATGGCCCTGGGTGGGTTGCTCTTCAGAGAGTTGATGTAGCCTGTTGGACGGAAGGGCCTGTTTCCACACTGTAATTAATCTAATCTAATCTTATGTGGCACCAATGCTGCAGCTACTTCACCTTGCCTCTCGGGAGCATTAATCCTGCAGATGTCTCTCTTTCACTCCAGGCAGCACAGTTGCTGCAACTCCTATTCTGCATCAAAAGAAAGCATTAATGCTGCAGCTCCCTCTTCTTGTCTCCATGTAGTATGCTTGCTGCAGATCTCACTCTTTGTTCTAGGTGGTACTATTGCTGTAGATCCTACTCCTTGCCTACAGATGGTTGTAATGCTTTAGATTCCACTCTTTGTATGAAATGGTACTAATACTGCAGGTCCCGTTCTCTGTCTCTAGGTGGTAGTAATGCTGCAGCTACATCTCTTTGCCACTAGGTGGCATGATTGCTGCATCTTCTTCCCCTTGAATCCAGATGGCACTGTGATGTAATTCCCAATCTGCACCCAAAGGTAGCAGTAATGATATAGCTCCCTGTCCTTGCCTCAAAGTAGCACTATTGGTGCAGATCACATTGTGTGCATCTGGATAGCTCTAACGTTGCGGTTCCCTCTCCTTACCATGCTTTGCTTCAAAGTGACATTAATGCAACTGCTGCCTCACCCTGCCTCGAGGTGGTACTTACACTGCGGCTCCCTCACTTTACTCCTAAGTGACACTAAATCTGCAATACACTCTCCTTGCCCGAGATGGCATTGAATATTGCAGCTCTCTCTCTTTTCTCAAGACGGTGCTAATGCTGCAGATCCGTTTCCTTGCCTCTAGGTGGCACTAATGCTGCACCTCCACTCTTTGCCTGCAGATGGCACTAATGCTACATCTCCCACTCTTTGCCTGTAGATGGCACTAATGATACAGATCTCTCTCCTTGCCTGAAAAGCAGTGCAAATGCTGGAACCAACCCTCCTTGCCTCTGGCAGGCACTAATGCTGCAGCTCACAACCCTTGCCTCTAAGTGGCAATAATGCAGCAGCTCACTCTCCATGCCTCAAGGTGGTATTAATGTTGCAGCTTTCCCTCCTTATCTCTCAGTGGCATGACTACAACAGAACCTTCTCCTTGCTTATAGATGGTATTAATGTTGCAGCTCCCTCTCCTTGCCTATTGGTGGCAATAATGCTGAAGATACCCCTTCGTGTGGCAGTTCCATTTAGCGAAGGTGTTTGCCTTCATTGGTCAGTGCATTGAGTACTAATAATGCTTCCTTCAGTCCAACTCGCCCATGCCGACTTAATATCTGAAATTATCTAGTCCCATTTACCAGCATTTGGCCCATATCCCTCTAAACCTTCCTCTTCATGTACCCAACTGGATGCCTTTTAAGTGTTGTAATTGTACCAGCGTCCACCACTTCCTCTGGCAGCTCATTCCATACACGCATTACCCTCTGTGTGAAAAGGTTGTCCTTTAGGTTCCTTTTAAATCTTTCCTCACTCACCGTAAACCTATACCCTCTAGTTCTGGACTTCCCTGCCCTGGGGATAAAACCCTTCTCTATTTACCCTATCCATGCCCCTCCTGATTTTATAAATCTTTATAAGCTCACCCCTGAGCCTCTAACACTCCAGTAAAATTGCCGCATCCTACTCAACCTTTCCCTAAAGGACAAACCCTTCAAATCTTGCTTCATCATTGTAAATCTTTTCTGAACCCTCTCTAGTTTAACAACACCTTTCTTACAGGAGGCAGACCAGAATTGAACACAATATTCCAAAAGTGGCTGAACCAATGTCCTGTCCAGATGCAACATGACCTCCCAACTCATGTATTCAATGGGCTAACCAAAATGCCTTCTTCACTAACCTGTTTTACCTGTGACTGCACTTTCAAGGAGCTCTGAACCTACAAGCCAAGATCTCTTTGTTCGGCAACACTGCCCAGTGCCTTACCATTTCCAAAATGCAGCACCTCACATTTATCTAAACTAACCTCCATATGCCACTAATCAGTCCATTTCCTTATCTGATCAAGGTCTCATTGTACTCTGAGGTAACTTTCTCCATTATCCATTACGCTACCAATGCTGATATCATCTGCAAACTTTAACTATCTCCCCTATATTCACATCCAAATCATTTATATAAATGACAAAAAGTAGAGGACCCAGCATCGATCCTTGCAGCATACCGCTGGTTACAGGACTCCAGTCTGAATAGCAATCTTCCTCCAGCACCCTCTGTTTCCTACCTTTGAGCCAATTTTGTATCCAAATGGCATGTTCTCCCTGTAATCTATGTGATCTAATCTTGCTAACCAGATTACCATATGGAACCTTGTCGAATGCCTTGCTGACGTCCATGCAGACAATGTCACCCAGTCGGCCTTCATCAATCTTCTTTGTCACTTAGAGTCACAGAGTCATAGAGATGTACAGCATGGAAACAGACCCTTCAGTCCAACCTGTCCATGCCGACCAGATATCCCAACCCAATCTAGTCCCACCCACCAGCACTTGGCCCATATCCGTCTGAACCCTTCCCATTCATATACCCATCCAGATGCCTTTTAAATGTTACAATTGTACTAACCTCCACCACTTCTTCTGGCAGCTCATTCCATACATGTACCACCCACTCGTGAAAACATTGCCCCTAAGGTCTCTTTTATATCTTTTCCCTCTCACCCTAAGCCATCTAGTCCCTCTAGTTCTGGACTCCCCCACACCAAGGAAAAGACTTGTCTATTTATACTATCCATGCCCCTCATGTTTTTATAAACCTCTATAAGGTCACCACTCAGCCTCTGACGCTCCAATGAAAACAGCCCCAGCCAATTCAACCTCTTCCTATAGCTCAAATCCTCCAACCCTGGCAACATCCTTGGAAATATTTTCTGAACCTTTTCAAGTTTCACAACATCTTTCCGATAGGAAGGCAACCAGAATTGCACACAATATTTCAAAAGTGGCCTAACCAATGTCCTGTACAGACACACATGAACTCTAAACTCCTGTACTCAATACTCTGACCAATAAAGGAAAGCATGCCAAATACATTCTTTGCTATCCTATTTACCTGCGACTCCACTTTCAATGAGCTATGAATGTGCACTCCAAGGTCTCTTTGTTTAGCAACACTCCCTAGGACCTTACCATTAAGTGTATAAGTCCTGCTAAGATTTGCTTTCCCAAAATGCAGCACCTTGCATTTATCTGAATTAAATTCCATCTGCCACTTCTCAGCCCATTGGCCCATCTGGTCAAGATCTCACTGTAATCTGAGATAACCTTCTTCGCTGTCCACTATACCTCCAATTTTGGTGTCATCAGCAAACTTACTAGCTAAACCTTTAAAGCTCACATCCAAATCACTTATATAAATGACAAAATGTAGTGGCCCCAGCACCGATCCTTGTGGGCAGTCCCTGGTCACAGACCTCGAGTCTGAAAAACAACCCTCCACCACCACTTTCTGTCTTCTACCTTCGAGCCAGTTCTGTATCCGAATGCCTAGTTCTCCCTATATTCCATGAGATCTAACCTTGCTAAACAGTCTCTCATGGGGAACCTTGTCTAACGCCTTACTGAAGTCTATAAAGATCACGTCTACCACTCTACCCTAATCAGCCTTCTTTGTTACTTTTTCAAAAAGCTCAATCAAGTTTGTGAGACATGATTTATCACGCACAGACCCATGCTGACTATCCCAATCAGTCCTTGCCTTTTCGAATACATGTAAATCCTGTCCCTCAGGATTCCCTCCTACAGCTTGCCCACCACCAATGTCCGGCTCACTGGTCTACAGTTCCCTGGCTTGTCTTTACCACCCTTCTTAAACAGTGGCATGTTAGTCAACCTCCAGTCTTCCGGCACCTCACCAGTGACTACCGATGACACAAATATCTCAGCAAAAGGCCCAGCAAATACTTCTCTAACTTCCCTCAGAGTTCTAGGGGACACCTGATCAGGTCCTGGGGACTTATCCACTTTTACGTGTTTCAAGACATCCAGCCCCTCCTCCTCCGTAATATGGACATTTTTCAAGATGTCGCCATCTATTTCTCTACATTTTATATCTTCCATGTCCTCTTCAACAGTAAATGCTGATGCAAAACACTCGTTTAGTATCTCCCCCCTACATCTCCTGCGGCTCCACACAAAGGCCGCCTTGCTGACCTTTGAGGGGCCCTAAACCCTCCCTAGTTACGCTTTTGTCCTTAATGTATTTGTAAAAACCCTTTGGATTCTCCTTAACTCTATTTGCCAAAGCTATCTTATGGTTCCTCTTGATTTCCCTCTTATGTATACTCCTACTGTCTTTATTCTCTTCTAAGGATTCACTCGATCTATCCTGTCTATACCTTACATATGTTTTCTTCTTTTTCTTAACCAAACCCTCAATTTCTTTAGTCATCCAGCATTCCGCATATCTACCAGCCTTTCCTTTCACCCTAACAGGAATATATTGTCTCTGGACTCTTGTTATTCTCATTTCTGAAGGTTTCCCATTTTCCAGCCGTCCCTTTACCTGTGAACATCTACCCCAATCAGTTTTTGAAAGTTCTTGCTAATATCGTCAAAATTGGCCTTCCTCCAATTTAAAACTTCAACTTTTAGTTCTAGTCTATCCTTTTCCATCAGTATTTTAAAACTAATAGAATTATGGTCGCTAGCCCCAAAGTGCTCCCCCACTGACACCTCAGTCACCTGCCCTGCCTTATTTCCCAAGAGTAGGTCAAGTTTTGCACCTTCTCTGGTAGGTACATCCACATACTGAATCAGAACATTTTCTTGTACACACTTAACAAATTTCTCTCCATCTAAACCCTTAACACTATGGCAATCCCAGTCTCTGTTTGGAAAGTTAAAATCCCTGACCATAACCACCCGATTATTCTTATTGAGATCTCCTTACAAGTTTGTTTCTCAATTTCCCGCTGACTATTAGGAAATCTATAATGCAATCCCAATAAGGTGATCATCCCCTCGTTATTTCTCAGTTCCACCCAAATAGCTTTCATGGAAGTATTCCCAAGAATATCCTGCCTAAGTTCAGCTGTAATGCCATCCCTTATCAAAAGCGCCATTCCCCCTCCTCTCTTGCCTCCTTTTCTATCTTTCCTGTAGCATTTGTATCCTGGAACATTAAGCTGCCAGTCCTGTCCATCCCTGAGCCATTTGTCTGTAATTGCTATGTTATCCCAGTCCCATGATCCTAACCATGCCCTGAGTTCATCTGCCTTCCCTGTTAGGCCCCTTGCATTGAAATAAATACAGGTTAATTTATCAGTCCTACCTTATTCTCTGCTCTGTCCCTGCCTGCCCTGACTGTTTGACTCGCTTCTGCTCTCAACTGTACCAGTCTCAGATTGATCTCTTTCCTCACTATCTCACTGGGTCCCACCTCCCCCCACCACCTTACTAGTTTAAATCCTCCCGAACAGTTCTCACAAATCCAGTATATTAGTCCCCTTCCAATTTAGGTGCAATCTGTCCTTCTTGTACAGGTCACCTCTACCCCAAAAGAGATTTCAATGATCCAATAATGTGAATCCTTCTCCCATACACCAGCTCCTCAGCCATGCATTCATGGGCTTTATCCTCACTAGCTCGTGGCACAGGGAGTAATTCAGATATTACTACTCTCGAGGACCTCCTTTTTAAATTCTTGCCTAACTCTTTGTAATTTCCCTTCAGAATCTCAACCTTTTCCCTTCTTATGTCATTGGTTCCAATGTGTACAATGACCTCTTGCTGGCCTCTCTCCCCCTTGAGAACATTAGATTAGATTAGATTAGATTAGATTACTTACAGTGTGGAAACAGGCCCTTCGGCCCAACAAGTCCACACCGACCCGCCGAAGCGCAACCCACCCATACCCCTAAATGTACCCCTTTTTACCTAACAGTATGGGCAATTTAGCATGGCCAATTCACCTGACCAGCACATCTTTGGACTGTGGGAGGAAACCGGAGCACCCGGAGGAAACCCACACAGACACGGGGAGAATGTGCAAACTCCACACAGTCAGTCGCCTGAGTCGGGAATTGAACCCGGGTCTCTGGCGCTGTGAGGCAGCAGTGCTAACCACTGTGCCACCGTACCGCCCACCTGAGACATCCTTGATCCTGGCACCAGGGAAGCAACACACCATTCTGATTTTTCGCTATTGGCCACAGAAACATCTGCCTGTACCTCAGACTAGAGAATCTCCTACCACAATTGATCTCTTGGAACCCAACGTACCCTTATTGCATTAGAACCTGTCTCAATACCAGAAACTTTGCTCTTCGTGCTATGTTCCCTTGAGAATCTATCACCCCCTAACTGTGTCTGTTAGCCGTGTAAGTTTCTTTCTCTCTCTCTCTCTCTCCCCCTCCTGCACTGACCTCACTATGTTTTTCAAAAAACTCAAATAATGTTAGTGAGATACGACCTCCCATGCGAAAGCCATGCTGACTGCCTCTAATCAGTCCTTGTCTTTCCAAATACATATAAATCCTGTCCGTCAGAATCCCCTCCATCAACTTGCCCACCACTAAAGTCAGGCTCTCTGGTCTACAGTTCTCCAGATTCACCATGAGTTGGAGATGCCGGTGTTGGACTGGGGTGGACAAAGTTAAAAATCACACAACACCAGGTTATAGTCCAACAGGTTTAATTGGAAGCACTAGCTTTCGGAGCGCTGCACCTTCATCAGGTGATAGTGGAGGACACAATTCTAAGGCACAGAATTTATAGCAAAAATTTACAATGTGATGTAACTGAAATTATACATTGAAAAATACCTTGATTGTCTGTTGAGTCTTTCATCTGTTCAAATACCATGATAGTTTCACTTCTTTCATGTGTAAATCACAAAACCCTTTTATTTTAAAGTTCATTCTCAGGTTAGCTGTAACAATGGTGATAGGTAGACAATATGTTGAAGATGTTGGCCCCCTGTGTTCTCTGTCTGTGCCATGATGTTTGTTGGACTATAACCTGGTGTTGTGTGATTTTTAACCTAGTTTTTCTTCACCACCTTTCTTAAATTGTTGCACTACGTTTGCCAACCTCCAGTCTTCTGGCACCTCATCTGTGGCTATCAATGATACATATATCTCAGCAAGGAGCCCAGCCATCATTTCCTTAACTTCCCACCATGTTCTAGGGTACACCTGATCAGGTCTCAGGGATTTATCCATCTTTATGTATCCAGCACCTTCTCCTCTGTAATACAGACTCTTTTCAAGATATCACTATTTATTTCCCCAAGTTCTCTAACTTCCATATCCTTCTTCACAATAAATAGTGATGCCAAATACTCGTTAAGTATCGCACCCTTCTCTTGCCATTTCACACATAGGCAGCCTTGCTAATCTTTAAGAGGCCCTATTTTCTCCCGAATTATTCTTTCCCTTGTCTGTAGGTGGCAATGATGCTACAGTTCCTCTTCCTTGCCACTAGGTGGCATGAATACTGGAACTCCTAATCATAGCCTCTATGTCACACTGATAGTGTAGCTCCCTCTCCTTGCCTCCAGATGGCACTAATATTGTAGCTCCACCTCCTTTACTCAAAGTTTAGATCAGAGTGGTGCTGGAAAAGCACAACAGGTCAGGCAGCATCCGAGCAGCAGGAAAATCAAAGTTTCGGGCAAAAGCCCTTCATCAGCCCTTTCCTCATGAAGGGCTTTTGCCCGAAACGTCAATTTTCCTGCTGCTCGGATGCTGCCTGACCTGTTGTGCTTTTCCAGCACCACTCTGATCTCAACTCTGGTTTCCAACATCTGCAGTCCTCACTTTTGCCTCCTTTACTCAAATTAGAGTCATAAAGTGATAGAGATATACAGTACAGAAACAGACCCTTTGGTCCAACTCATCCATGCCAACCAGATATCCTAAGTAAATCTAGTCCCATTTGCCAGCATTTGACCTATATCCCTTTAAACTCTTTATTGTACCAGCTTCCACCACTTCCTCTGGCAGCTCATTCCATACACACACCACCCTCTGCATGAAAAACTTGTCCCAAAGATCCCTTTTAAATCTTTGCCCCTCACCTTAAATGTGTGCCCTCTAGTTTTAGACACCCCCATGCCAGGGGAAAAACCTTGTCTATTTACCCATCCACGCCCCTCATGATTTTACAAACCTTCATAAGGTCACCGACCCCTCCCCCTCCCCCTCCCCCCCCATACTGCCTCCCCCACCTCAGCATCCGACGCTCCAAGGAAAACAGTCCCAGTCTATTCCCAGTCCCAGTTTAGGGTGGCAAGGTGGCTCAGTGGTTAGCACTGCTGCCTCACAGTGCCAGAGTCCCAGGTTTGATCCCAATCTTGAGCGACTATCTGTGTGGAGTTTGTATATTCTCCCTATGTCTGCATGGGTTTCCTCCGGGTGCTCTAGCTTCCTCCCACAATCTAAAGACATGCAGGTTCAGTGAATTGTCCATGCTAAATTGTCCGTAGTGTTCAGGGATGTGTAGGTTAGGTGCATTAGTTAGAGGTAAATGTAGAGTAATAGGGTAGGGCAATGATTCTGGGTGGCATACTCTTTGGAGGGTTGGTGTGGCCTGTTTCCACACTGTAGGGATTTTATGATTCTATTAAGCATCTCCCTATAACTGCACTTCCTCTCTTTCCCTCCAGGTGGCACTAATACAGCGACTTTCTCTCCTTCCTTATATGTGGCATTAATGCTGCAGTTCCGCCATCTTGCCTCTAGGTGGCACAGATTCTGCAGCTCTTTCAGCTTATCTGCAGGTGGTACTATTGCTGCATATGAGGAGAAAGTGAGGTCTGCAGATGCTGGAGATCAGAGCTGAAAATGTGTTGCTGGAAAAGCGCAGCAGGTCAGGCAGCATCCAGGGAACAGGAGAATCGACGTTTCGGGCATAAGCCCTTCTTCAGGAATGGGGAAAGTTTGTCCAGCAGGCTAAGATAAAAGGTAGGGAGGAGGGACTTGGGAGAGGGGCGTCGGAAATGTGATAGGTTGAAAGAGGTCAAGGTGAGGGTGATAGATCAGACTGGGGTGGGGGCGGAGAGGTCGGGAAGAAGATCTCAGGTTAGGAAGGCGGTGCTAAATTTTTCCAGCAGGCTAAGATAAAAGTATAGGCCACCAAATAATATCACATTGGGACGGACAACAAACACAGAAATAACTAATGCCTGTAAAAACAGTATGACTATTATCATGGGGGATTTTAATTTATATGTAGGTTGGTTGAACCAGTTTGGTCAGGCAAGCCTTGAGGAGGATTTCATCGAGTGCACCCATGACAGTTTTCCTGAACAGTATGTAATGGAAGCAATGAGAGAGCAAGCCATCATTGATCTGGTCCTGTATAATGAGACAGGAATAATTACACAACAAGTCCACACCGCCCCGCCGAAGCGCAACCCACCCATACCCCTACATTTACCCCTTACCTAACACTAGGGGCAATTTTTAGCATGGCCAATTAACCTGACTGCTGTTTATTTGGTGGACACCGCGTGCTCCTTCTCCAAGGACACCCGGGCTCTAACATAACCGCTTCCATGATGTTTAATTTTTTTTTTTTAGGAAAACACCCGGGTGGCCAGTGACACCTCTCCTGTTCTTTTTTTTATGTCCTCTTTTATTTTTTTTATTTTCTTTTCTTTTTTTTTATCCCCCACACTACCACCTAAGTGCGGTAGTGCTTATTTTATCCCCAGCACCCATGTGTGTGTGTGTGTGCAGGTGTGAGACACAGTGGAAGACACGAAGTGCATGAATCTTTATTCAAATTCCACCACCAGGAAGATAGGAAAACACCCGGGTGACCAGTGACAAACACTGCCCTTCACATCAAGGCTGCTCTCTCTATTTTTTTTTTTAACAGTGAAGGGGAGGGGAGGGACTAAATCAAAATAGAATTGGACCTGTTTATTTTTTTTTTATTTTAACCCCCACACTACCACCTAAGTGCGGTAGTGCTTATTTTATCCCCAGCACCCATGGTGTGTGTGTGCAGGTGTGAGACACAGTGGAAGACACAAAGTGCACCAATCTTTATTCAATTTCCACCACCAGGAAGATAGGAAAACACCCGGGTGGCCAGTGACAAACACTGCCCTTCACATCAAGGCTGCTCTCTCTATTTACCTCATGGTGACATTGATGCTGCAGGTGGTTCTCCTTGAACTGAGGTTGCATTAATGCTGCAGTTCCTTCACTTTGCCTCGAGGTGGCACTAACGGTGTATCTCCTTCTCCTTGCATCTATTTGTTTGATTTAAACTTTATTGCCATGTGTTTCATGCACAGTGAAAGGTTTACAGTGTCACTACACATAGTGTCACCTCAGTAACAAAGGTAGTAGGTACAAGATTTAGGTAAAAGTTGTCACATAAAGAAGCTAAGTTAAAAGTAAAGCGTTACCATTGTTCAAAATAAAAAAAACAGTGAAAAGTTAAAAGTTCAACCTTCTTTCTGAAGTGCACTCACTGCAAGGGTTCGGTCTCTTCCACTTGGGCCCATTCTCTGGGAAACTTCGGCCTTCTGCTCTCGACATCACAGATACGAGGGGACTTCCCTTATGGACACTTAAGGCTCAATCTAACCACGTTGGGCTCTGGCCTACAGCCACTTCCCCACACCTGACCTCCAGCCAACACCTCGGATCCCACAGCCGCTGCCACTCTCCCTGTGATGCCATCGCCGAAGCTGCTTCTCTCTCCAGGATGCCTAAAGGTGATTTTAAAAAGATGAGAAGGAGAGGGAAGGGAATAAAAGAATGAGGCCGGCATGAAGGGGAAAGTTCTATTGTGCTGGTGCTGCCATCTTGAATACCTGGCTCACTTTCTCCTCTGTGCTGCCAGATCCACCTCTCTCTCTCTCTCCTCCTAGCTGCTGGCCCGCATTCTCCTCCTGCTGCTAACTTATAAGGCCTCATAAATAAAACTGAAAAAAAGAAAAAAAGAAATCAGACAGAGGTGGACGGATTCCAAACCAGGAGCTCGAATGTAGATCTGCAAGTCAGTTGCTGCCATCTTGTGCTAATTCTAGGTGGCACACATGCTGCAGAAAACACTCCTCACTTCTAGGTGGCAAAGATGCAGCAGATACCTCTCCTCACCTCTAGGTGGCACGGAAGCTGCAGCTCACCCTCCTCTATTCGAGGTGGAACTGATGCTGCAGATCCTTCTCCTCCTGTCTAGTTGGCACAGATTCTGCAGTTCACTCTGCTCACATTTTGGAGACACAGATGCAGCAGCTCCCGCTCCCTACCTCTAGGTGACACTGAGGCTGCAGCTCCCTCGCCTCTTCTCAAGGTGTCACAGATGTGACAGACTGTGACTGACCTCATTACCTCTGGAGATCTTGCCCCCATTACCTCCAATCTTACAGTCTCCCAACCCCATACAGCCCGCTACTACTTCATCTACCTACCTCAAGTTAGGTGAATTGGCCATGCTAAATTGCCCGTAGTGTTAGGTAAGGGGTAAATGTGGGGATATGGGTGGGTTGCGCTTCGGCGGGGGCGCTGTGGACTTGTTGGGCTGAAGGGCCTGTTTCCACACTGTAAGTAATCTAATCTATTCTAATCTAATCTAATCTAATCTCATTCCCCTTGTCTGCATATTCGCGGTACCCAATGTGTCCTACTCTATATTGGAGAAACCAAACACAGACTGGGTGACCGCTTTGCAGAAATCATTAGGCCATGTGCACACATGACCCCGATCCTCCTGTAGATGATCATTTTAACACAGCATCCTGTTCACATGCTCACTTGTCTGTCCTTGGTATGCTGCAGCTCCCTCTCCTCGCCTCTCGGTGGCACTAATGCTGCAATTCCTGCTCCTCTCATTGAGATGGCAAAGATGCTGGAGATCCTGCTCCTCACCTCTAGGTGGCACATGTGCTGCAGCTCCCTCCCCTCGCCTCTAGGTGTCACAGTTGCTGCAATACCCTATCCTCGCCTCCAGGTGTCACAGATACTGCAGCTCCCTCTCCTCGCCTCTCTGTGTCACAGATGCTGCAGCTCCCTCTCCTCGCCTCGAGGTGTCACAGATGCTGCAGCTCCCTCTCCTCTCCTCTAGGTGGCACAGATGCTGCAGGAGGAAATTACTGTCGATGCTAAATCTGAACTGAAAACAAAAAATGCTGGAAATCATTATGGGTCAGGCAGTATCCAGCTAGAGCGAGAGAGAGAGCAAGCTAACGTTTTGAGTGTAGCTGACTCTTCATAAGAGCTGTCATGAAGAATGGAGGGGACAGCATTTATGCAATAGTGCGGAGTGGTTTGGGGATTAGCGGTTGGAGTGCTTGGGGAAGAAGGATGCTAATTATTCAGATTAAATGATCAGAGTGTGAGATTGTCAGAATAATGGTGTGTCTAACTGTCAGACTGGAAAGGACAGACTGTCCCACGGTGGTGGGGGCTGAGGAGGGGTTGGGGCGGGGGAGGTGAGAGGGGACATGGAGACAGAGAATGTAACAAGTAAAGTTAAAAGAAAGGGAAAGAATGGGTTGACCATTTGAAGGTGTTGAACTCAGTACTGAGCCCAGATGGTTGTACATTGCCTCGTCTGAAAAGGGGATGTTGTTCTCCAGGTTGTGCTGTGAATCACTGGAGCACGGCAGCATGCTGAGGACAGACATGTGGCCATGTGAACAGGATGCTGTGTTAAACTGACTGGCTACGGGAAGGTCAGGACTGTGCTTGCGCATGGACTGGAGGTGTTCTGCAAAGATGCCACTCAGTCTGCGTTTGGTTTCTCAAACATAGAGTAGGCCACATTGGGTGTAGCGAATACAAAACACAAGATTGGAGGAGGTACAGGTGAAATGCCGCTTCACCTGGAAAGAGTATTTGGGCCCTTGGATGGTGAGCAGTGAGGAGGGGAAGTGGCTGGTATTGCACCTTCTGCAGTTACATGGGAAGGTGCCCTGGAAAGGGGAGGGGTTGGTGGTGGTCAAGGAATAGACCAGGATATCGCAGAGGGAATGATCGCCATGAAATGCAGACAGTGGGAGTGAGGGGAAGATGTGTTTGGTGGTGCCATTCTGTCTGAAATGACTCTTTGATTATGGAGGCTGGTGGGATGAAAAATGAATACAGTTATTGCCAGTACGGTGACTTACCTCATTACCTCTGGAGATCTTGCCCCCATTACCTCCAAAATTATAGTCTCCCAACTCCATACAGCCCGCTACTACTTCATTTGCCTAC
>NC_057712.1:124990360-125012807 GCF_004010195.1 Chiloscyllium plagiosum
ACCCATCACAAAGCCTACCCAGTGTTGAACAGAGCAAGGCCCTTTTCATACTTACATTATCTTCTGAAAACATTATGGTGGGAATGAAACATTGACGTGGCATGTGCTAGGGATGAAGGTGTGCTGCATTGGGTGGAAATTAGTCTTAATCCTTTTTAATTAAATCTGCTTTATTCCATGTTCTACATTGTAGGCTCAGGTTTGGAAAGACTCACTGGAATGTTGGGCCATTAGAGGCTGGGGGACAGATTGGTCCAAGATCCATTAATTATAAATAATAAATCTACTTATTGCTGGTCTGATACATTGATTAAATGTTTTTAAAGGTTCCCAATCTAAACACATTTCTTTTACCACTGAGTGGTGGGCTCTTTATGCAGGAGTCCTTCCCCATTCTCTTGGGGACCTTGGGTGAAGGATACTGCACTCAGCAGTCCCCGACAGTCACACGTTGTGGTGGTTCATGGACCTCCAGCCCAGCTGCTTGTTCTGTGGTGCCATGGAGTCCATGGACCATGTACATATTGGGTGTTGGAGTCTACGCTCCCTTTCTGATTTTCTTAAAAACCTTCTTTTATGTTTTTGGTTGTAATTCAGTCCCACACTCCTGATCTTTGGGCACCTGGTGTGAAGGAGGAGGGCAAGTCCAAGGATCTCTTTGTTGGTCTGCTCCTGGGCCTGGCCAAACTGGCCATAAACTGGTCCAGGCAGCGGGCTATGGAAGGGGTCGTTATAGCCGATTGCCTGCCCCTTCTCCGCGGTTATGTCAGAGCCTGGGTGTCACCGGAGAAGGGGCACACAGTGTACACTAACAACTCAAGGTTTTCAGGGAGAGGTAGGCAATACAGGGTGTGGAGTGATTTATTTTCTCCTCTGACTCTATTTGATTTAGTCCCAGCCTTCCCCCTCACTCTTTTGATCACTCAGCATTGCCCTTTGTTGAGAAGGACACTGCTTGTAACTGGCCAATTGGGTGTTTCCTTTCTTCCTGGTGGTGGGATATAACTAAAGATTTCTAAGTACATTTCAACCTGTCTCTGGAATTGTATCAGGACTCCAATTCTGAGCATTCTGAACTCCTTTCACCTCATCATGACATCCTTATATTTTACCAACCCAGATCCTGACTTAGTTCTGCCTTTCCCTCCATAATACCCTCCTGTTTAGAAATGTATTGTTTTGACAAAGTGTTTAGTTTCTTTGGCTTTGTGTCAATTTTTGCCTCTTTATAATGCTGGGACATTTAACTATGTTTAATCTTGATATATATAAATGCAGATTATCCTAATAGTAGCTATTGCTGGTGGAATCAGTTCAGGAAAACAGTTCAGACAAAGCTCACTGCATTGCCTTGGGCAGGTTTGGGCCTGTATTTGCTAGAGTTTAGATAAATGAAAGCTGAATGTTTTGAAACATTTAGGATTATAAGGGGTCTCGACAGGATAGATATCTAGAAGTCTCCCACTGGATACGTAGGAAGAATTTCTCCTATCAAAGGGTCATTAGACTTTGGAATTCTTCAATGGAAGTTCGGCCGTTGAATATATTCAAAGCCGAATTGGAGAAAGTCAATTGGGGAAGGATGTGTGGGGAAACAGAACATGAGGTTAAAGCCAGAATCAGATCAACCATGATTTTATGAATGTTTACGATAATCTTGATCTCCAATGAAGCAGAGGTGCTGACCTTTTTAAAATAACTGCATTTCAGAAAAGGAGAACATATTCCCTAAGTTTTTTATATTGCATTCATCAGGGCAAAACACAGGAAGTCCAACTTGTGGCACAGCGGTAATGTACTTACCTCAGAGCCAAGTTCAAGTTCTAGTTCCACATGCTCCATAAAATATCAAAATAGCTTTGCTAAAATACCTACATATGTCAGTCTTGATTATATTGCAATGAGTGACCACTGTTGATTATATTCTTCAGAAATTGATCAATTTGTTCAGTTGCAGAGTGGAAACACTCGTTTTAATGTTCCTTATACCTTAATTTCCAAGTTATGTTTCATTGACAGCTTTATATTTACCTGTCAAAATTCTTAAACTAAATTATTGTCTAATGGAGCTTTTAATTCTTTATCCAAACCATAACATTAGAGTTCATCATCACATTGTACATTGTGTTTAACTGTTCGCGTTAACCTACACCCATTTCAGAATCTAGATTTCGGTTCCTTATCCGCATGCACAACAAGATAGTTGAGAAGTAGCCCCTCAAATTACTGACTGATTACCAGTTATTGCTCTGTGAATTAACGGCAGGGCTTATCTGATAGAGCAGAGACATAAAGATATAATTTCGTCCAGAGTTAATTTGTCCCCATCTTAAAAGAAGGAAAGCTCTGACATTATTAATTAGGCGGTGTTTTGGTGAGAGCGTTACCATGAGGGGATTTGGAGATGCCGGTGTTGGACTGGGGTGGACAAAGTTAAAAATCACACAATACCAGGTTATAGTCCAACAGATTTAATTGGAAGCACTGGCTTTTAAGGTGCTGCCTCTTTTTCAGATGGTTGTGGAACATGACCATACGACACCGAATTTATAGCAAAATGGTTAGTGTCATGGCGTTGTAATGGTATATTAATCAACTTTAGTTAAAAATCACACAACATCAGGTTATAGTTCTTACACAAATTTAGATAAAATCTTTCATCTTTTAGAATGGGATATTGTGGTTTAGGTTCTTTAATATATAAATTCTAGAATTACATTCTCAAGGTGGAATCAGCTTATCTAATAATAGGTGTCATCTCAGCTCAGACAATGCATTAAATGTGAAGGTAAAGTCTGTACCAACGTTCAGTCAATTCTATTTCTAAAATGGGGCTAACAGAATCTTAATTGAATTTATGCAGTTCATTTATGAGCAAAATAAAATGTAATTCTGCAAATATAGATTCACCCCATAAACTTATTTGTATGCTCATGCAGGAGAGACAAAGTGGGTGCGCGTACGTGAATGTGTGCGTGTGGGTGTGAGTGCGTGTGAAAGAATATGTGTATGTGTGTGTATAAGCTTGGTCAAGTATGTGTGTGAGTGTGATTGGGTATAAGCCTGTGAGAGGATTTGTGCGTAGGGATGCGTGTGGGGTGGGGAGCCGTGCATTTTGTGTACGTATGAGAAAGAGCTTGTGTATGAGAGAGGGTCTGCATGAGTGCGTGAGTTTGTACGTATGAGAAAGAGCTTGTGTATGAGAGAGGGTCTGCATGAGTGCGAGTTTGTAGGAGTGTCTGTGTGCACATGCATGTGTGTGTGTCTGTGTGTGTCTGAGGGAGTGAATAGTGCAGCAGGGTCACCTGTAGTGTGACATGAGGAGACAATGAGGTATGCAGATGCTGGAGATCAGAGTTGAGAGTGTGTTGCTGGAAATGCACAGCAGGTCTGGCAGCATCCGAGGAGCAGGAGAATCGATGTTTCGGGCCAGAGCCCTTCATCAGGAAATCCCTGTTCAGGTCCGAACTGGGTTGGTCTGAATGTGGTCTGGAGTCCATGTGGAATCAGACAGTTCCATAAGCAAGTACTGAGGAAGGAGATGTGGCTGTGGTAGTGAGTCTGCTTGAGGATGTGGCTGAAGAGCTTCAGGGCAGAGGAGATGACCTGGGGGTTACAGTGAGAGAAGGACTCACTGAGATCATTGTGGAGAGAGGAGGAGAATTTCTTCAAGGTAGGTATCCTTGGAAGAGGTTACACAGTAAGGTTGAAATCAACTAGGAGATAGTGAGGTCTGTAGATGCTGGAGATCAGAGTTGAGAGTGTGTTGCTGGAAAAGCACAGCAGGTAAGGCAGCATCAGAGGAGCAGGAAAATTGACGTTTTGGGCTGGAACCCTTCATCAGGAAATGGCCTGATGAAGGGCTCCGGCCCGAAACATCAATTTTCCTGCTCCTCGGATGCTGCCTGACCTGCTGTGCTTTTCCAGCAACACACTCTCAATTGTAGTTTGACATGAACCCAAGGTCCCAGCTGAGGCTATCCCCATGGGTGCCAAACTTGGCTATCAGCCTCTGCTCAGCCACTTTATCTTGTTTCTTGTCCTGAAATCTGCCTTGGAGGATGGTCACCTGAAGGTCTGAGGCCGAATGTCCCGGACCGCTGAAGCGTTCCCCGATTGGGAGGGAATACTCCTGTCTGGTGATTGTTGCGCGGTGTCCATTCATCCATTGTCGTAGCATCTGTTCAGTCTCACCAATGTGCCAAGCCTCGGGTCATCCCTGCCTGCAGTGTATGAGATAGACAACATTGACTGAGTCACATGTGTACCTGCCGCATATATGGTGGGAGGTATCCTCATAATGTCGTGTCGACACTCTGACATGTCTTGCAGTGGTTGCCATGACAGCATTGTATGATGTTGCGGTCGATATTGCCTTGAAGGCTGGGCAGTTTGCTGAGAACAATGGTCTGTTTAAGGTTTGGCAATTGTTTAAAAGGCGAAAAGTGGAGTCATAGGGAAAGGTGTTGGCCGGATGCTCGTTCTCATAAATAATGTGTTACAGGCCGCGAAGAACATGGCAAAGTGTTTCAGCTCCTGGGAAGTACTGGGCAATGAAGGACAATGAGGAAATGTGATTCCAGGATTTACATATTAACAAACCTAAACCACCATATGCCATTCTATAGGATGAAAGACTTAATCTAAATTTGTAAAAGAACTGTAACTTGTTGTTGTGTGATTTTTGACTAAAGTTGTTTAATCTATCATTACAACTCCATGACACTGCAACCCCTTTGTTGTAAGTTCTGTGCAATATGGTCACGTTCCACAACCACCTGATGAAGAGGCAGCACCTCGAAAGCTAGTGCTTCCTAATAAACCTGTTGGACGATAACTAGGTGTTGTGTGATTTTTAATCATTAGGTGAGGCAATGAGTGTGTACATGCAGGATCACAATATCATGGGCAGCTGATGTGACCCGGCCCTGTTTGCACATTTGATCAGCAACATTTGCATCTAGATGAAGGGGTGGATAAGGAGGAGCAGACAGAGGGTGTGGCTGACATCACGGGGAAGTGAGTAATAGGCATGAGATGGCAGGGGGAGGGGGAGGGGGAGGGTGAGTGGGCAGAATCAGCACATGCACTGGAGGCGTGGCATCCCAACTCCAATAAGGACCATTCCCAGGTTAATGCAATGGCTGGAGGTGGGCAGGAGGTAAGGGAGCACGAGGCACGCTCTACCTCACAGATCGGACTGTGGGAGGAGGGGTGAAGCTCAGCTTTGTCAAGCTGAGGCTCCACCTCCCTGGTCACCGTGCCCCTCTCCCCCCACTGCCCTGTACCTGGCTGGGTCACTTCAGCACCACATACAGACACCTCCTGCAGCCTGATAGATAATCACTCAACATCCATTAATGTCATTTGTGCCAATTACCGTGGCTTTCAAACACTCTGTGCACCAGTTAAGTTATATGTTTCACAAATTTCTCCATTTCAAAATAAGATCCCATGAATGTTCGTTGGATATTGTGGCATTTTGAGGGCAGCATGTTGACTCAATGGTTAGCACTGCTGCCTCACAGCACCAGGGACCCAGGTTCGATTCCAGCGACTGTCTGTGTTGAATTTGCACATTCTCCCAGTGCCTGCATGAGTTTCCTTTGGGTGCTCCAGTTTCCTCCCACAGTCCAAAGATGTGCAGGTTAGGTGGATCAGTCATGCTAAATTGCCTCATAGTGTGCAGGGTAGATGGATTAGCCATGCCAAAATACAGGGATAGGGTTGGGTGTGAGTCTGGGTGGGATGGTCTTCAGAGGACCAGTGTAGACTTAATGGGCCAAATCTCCTGTTTCCACATTGTCGGGATTCTATGATTCTACTTCAGCAGTGTGGCAGCTTTGCATGATCCTTGGCTTAGTACAATTCCTTCTCGTTGTTAACATAGAAATAGAAACTACTGTAGGCCATGCAGCCGTCTTACTTGCTCTGCCATTCATGCTGATCATGCCTGATCATCCAACTCAATAATATGTGCTCGCTTTCCCCCTGAATCCTTTGACCTTCAGCCTCAAGTGCTATATTCAACTCCTTCTTGAAATCCTACAATGTTTTGGTCTCAACTATTTTCCTGAGGCAATGAATTCCATCGGTTTGTCACTCTCTGGGTGAAGAAAAGTCTTTTCATCTAAGTCCTCAATGGTTTACCCCGTATCCTAAGAACATAATTCCTGGTGCTGGTTCCCATGCCATCAGGAACATCCTTACTGCATCTAACCCCTGATCTTCTCTGATAGAAAACATATTCTCTGCTGTTCTTTCAATTACCAATTTTTGCAATTGTACATTTTCCAAATATTAAGTTGCTGCATTAATAGAATCCACAGGACCAATCAAGATGGCAAACTGCAGCCCAGTAAAACCGACCCTATCATAGCTTTTTGTTTTCAAATTAATCCATGGTGTATGAGCATTGCTGTTCAGTCTGGTTTTTCATACCCATCACTAATTGGCTGAGAAGGTTGGGAGGAGCTACCTGTGTGGTGAAGGGGCTCCCACAATGCTGTTCGGCAGGGAGTTTCTGGATTTTCCAATGTCGATGGAAAAATGGTCAATGGCTTCAGGAGGTGGTGGGTCTTGGTACTGTCAATGTTCCCATGAACTTGCAAACATATGAATTTGGAGCAGGGGTAGGCCTTTTAACCCCTTGAGCCTCTTCCATCACTCAGTAAGGTCATGCGTGGCATGGTGGCTCAGTGGTTAGCACTGCTGCCTCACAGCACCAGGATCCAAGGTTCAATTCCAGCCACGGGCGACTGTCTGCGTGGAGTTTACACATTTTCCCCGTGTCTGCGTGGGTTTCCTCCAGGTGCTCCAGTTTCCTCCCACACTTCAAAGATGTGCAGGTCAGGCAAATTGGCCATACTAAATTGTCTGCAGTGTTAGTTGCATCAGTCAGAGGGAAATGGGTCTGGGTGGGTTACTCTTCGGAGGGTCGGTGTGGACTGGTTGGGCCGAAGGGCCTGTTTCCACACTTTAGGGAATCTAATCTAATCATTATGGCTGAACTAACTGTGGCCTCAACATCACATTCCTGCCAACCTCTTGCCCTGCTGCCCCTGTCCTGCGTGTTGTATATCACAGTTTTGGGAGGCGCAGTCAAATGGGCAGGATCATGCATCCTGTCAACACCTCCAGGTGTGGAGTGAGATTAACAGCAATAACTTTAAGGCAGTCAAATATTTAACTGGAAAGTTAATGGAAGCAGATGAGTATTCTCAGAATGGAGCAGTGATATGCTGGCCTGATATCCTTGAATGCTAATGAAATGGAGATAGCACAGTGGCTCAGTGGTTAGCACTACTGCTTCACAGCATGAGGGACCTGCGTTCAATTCCACTCTTGGGTGACTGTCTGTGTTGAGTTTGCACATTCCCAACCACCACCTCCCACCCTCCGTCTGCATGGGTTTCCTTCCATTGTCTAAAGATGTGCAGGTTATGTGGATTGGCCACAGGACATGCAGGGTTAGAGGGATGAATCTGGATGGGATACTCTTTCAAGAGTCTGTGTGGATTCAGTGAGCTGAATGGCCTTTTCCCACATTGTAGTGCTTCAATCATTATTATAGGCCATGCAATCATGTCGTCTTATAGCCATCGTGACATTAAAGGAGGCCATTCAAACCATTGTACCCAATCTGGCTCACTATAGAGAATCCAATCAATCAATTCCATGCTTCACCTTTGCTAGCCTACAAGTTTATTTTCCTCATGTTGCCATCAGTTAAATTAGCAATGCAAAAAAAACTGCTTGTTCAAAGTTTGACTTTGAAGGCTGAAGTAACTTTTTCATTTATTATTTACTTGACTGTTTTTCAACTCTTTTATTGAAAAATGTGGTTTATAAACGTCATTGATGGGCACAGAACAAATATGAACCAGGAAAAGGATATCTGGTCAAACAGCCACAGTCTGCAAACCTCAGTGTTTACCTCCAAGGGCTTTTAACCTTTGTTCAAATATGGTTTTAACTAGTCTCACTTAGTTTTACAAAGCAAAAATATAAAGCACTTAAATGAGTGGAGAAGTTTCAGTTTGATGGAAGGTCATGGTGAGAGTGGAGGCCGTTTAGACATTGCAGAAGGGTTTAAAATTGATAAGGAGGAAGAATGGCATTAGCGGTCTTTACTTAAAGATGACAAGACATCTTTAGGACCGGTTGAGATACATCCCAGAATACCGATGGAAGGTTGAACAAAACGTTACAGTGCTGGCCAGATATTTTGCAGGGTAGAATAGTTTATTTGCATAAGAATATTAGAACTCGGAGCAGGAGTGGGAAATTTAACCCTTCGAGTTTCTCCACCATCTAATACGATCATGGCTGATCTCACATCAGCCTCAACTTCACTTGCCTGCCTACTCCCCATAAGTTTTTATCTAGTTAACATTTAAACCATTCAGAATGCCAGTATCTACTGCACTCTGTGGTAGTGAATTCAACAAATTCACGACTCTTTGAGAAAAGTCATTCTTCCTCTCCCTGTTTTAAATCTGCCCCTCTTTAGCCTAAAACTATGACCTCTCATTCTGGATTGCTCCATATGAGGAAGCATTTGTTTTACGTCTACTTTGTCAATCCCTTTTCACATCTTATATACCTCAATTATATCTCCTGTCATCCTTCTAAAGTCTTCTAGAAGAAAGTCAGGACTGCAGATGCTGGAGATCAGAGCTGAAAATGTGTTGCTGGAAAAGCGCAGCAGGCCAGGCAGCATCCAAGGAGCAGTCGGTTCTCCTGCTTCTTGGATGCTGCCTGGCCTGCTGCGCTTTTCCAGCAACACATTTTCAGCATCCTTCTAAAGTCTGGCAAGTTCCTGCCTCAACTGCTTATTCTCACTTCATAAAAAACAAGCCTTTCATCTCTGGGATTAATCGAGTGAAGTTTCTCTGAACTGCCTCAAAAGCAGTTTCTAATTTGCTCTGAATTTTTATGTTCATGTATCCTTTTCTCATGGAGAATATTTGCCTGTGTAGAAATATATTTAAGCTGCAGAAAATGAAAATGAGCCTAAATATTTGAATAACAAATTAAATTAACTGTGAAACGCTGCTAACAGACAATGGTGGCATTGATGGTAATGAAAGTATTCTGCCGTTAGTCCAAAACATGCCCTGTCTGCCACAGAATTACGCAATGTCAGTGAGATGCCAGCTATGTTGGCCATATAGACCTATCACTGGCTGATTCAAATCAAGCAACATGTTCCTAAAACTATCTGTAACTGGAAAAGTACAGTCTCTGCCAGTCCCCAATTACAGAACCCAAAACAAATTGCCCACTGTTGGGTGCAATTCTGTAATTGTGCAACACTTGCTGAATAACACCAAGTGTGCCAAATAGAGTTGTTTCCAATAATCAACATTGGATTCATGGTCATCATTTAGACTCTTAAGTCCAGATTTATTTGTATAGAATTCAATTTCAACCATCTGCCATGGCAGGATTTGAACCCAGGTCCCCAGAACATGTCCAATGATAATACCACAAGGCTGTTACCTCCACTATAATTAAGCTGATGTAGTGCCAGTCAAGCAGGTTGCTTTGTGCTGTATAGTGTCAAGCCTCTTGAGTGTTGTTGGAGCTGCACCCATTCAGACAAGTGGGGCATATTCCATCACTGAGCTGGGTAAATGGTGGACAGGCTTTGGAGAGTCTGGGGGTGAGTTACTCATTGTGGTATTCCTAGCCCCTGACATTCCCTTGTCACTACAATATTTATATGGTGAGTCCAATTCATTTTCTGGTTTATGGTAGCCCCCAGAATGTTGATAGTGGGGATTCAGTGAGGGCAATGTCATTGAATGTCAAAGGATGGTGGTTAAATTGTCTCTAATTGCCTGGCACTTGTGTCGTGTGAATGTTACATTTCACCTCAGGCTGAGAGATTGTCCAGATCGTGTTGAACATGGACTGCATCAGTACCTGAAGAATTGTAAATTGTACTGAACATTACACAATCAACAGTGAACATCCTCATTTAGAGTCATTGAGTCATTGTCATACAGCACGGAAACGGATTCTTCAGTCCAACTCGCCTGCTCCAACCAGACATCCTAATCTGACCTAATCATATTTGCCAGCACTTGGCCCATATCTGGCTAAACTCTTCCTATTCAGATGCCCATCCAGATGCCTTTTAAATATTATAATTTAACCGCCTCCACCACCTCATCTGGCAGCTTATTCCATACCATTCCATACCACACACAACCTTCTGTGTGAAAAGGTTACCTCTCAGGTCCCTTTTAAATCTTTCCCCCTCACCTATGCACTCTAGGGTTGGACTCCTCTAACCTGGGGAAAAGACCACCCTATCAATGCACTTCATGATTATATAAATCTCTATAAGGTCATCCCTCAGCCTCTGATGCTCCAAGAAAAAAAAGGCCTACTCCATTCTTTGACAACTACATTGATAGGGAAGATTTAGAAGGCTATGGGCCTAGTAAAGGGAAATGGGGTTGGTGTGGATGGACATTTTGGTCAGCATGGACCAGTTTAGGCTGAAGGGCCTCTCTCCATGCTGTGGAACTGTACAACGCTTTTCAGCTTCTCCATATGACTCAAACCCTTCAGTTCCAGCAACATCCTTGTAAATCTTTTCTGCACTCTCTCAAATTTAACAATATCCTATGGGTGGAAAGTTAAAATCCCTGACTATTACAACCCTATTATTCTTACAGTCATAGAGTCATAGAGATGTACAGCACGGAAACAGACCCTTCAGTCCAACTTGTCCATGCTGATCAGATATCCTAACCAAATCTAGTCCCACTTGCCAACACCCAGCCCATATCCCTCTAAACCCATCCTTTTCATATACCCATCCAGATGCCTTTTAAATGCTGCAATTGTACCAGCCTCCATCACTTCCCTGGAGGCTCATTCCATACACGCACCACCCCCTGTGTGTAAACGTTGCCCCTTAGCACTCTTTTACATATTTCCCCCTTAACCTAAACCTATGCCTTCAAGTTCTGGACTTCCCCAATCCATGCCCGCTGATGATTTAAAAAACCTCTATAAGGTCACCTCTCAGCCTCCGACGCTCCAGGGAAAACAGCCCCAGCCTGTTCAGCCTCTCCCTATAGCTCAAATCCTCGAAACCTGGCAACATTCTTGGAAATCTTTTCTGAACTCTTTCATGTTTCACAACATCCTTCTGATAGGAAGGAAACCAGAATTGCACACAATATTCCAAAAGTGGCCTAACCAATTACCTGCACAGCTGCAAAATGACCTCCCAACCCCTGTACTCAATACTCTGACCAATAAAGGAGAGCATATCAAACGTCTTATTCACTATTTTATCTACCTGCGATTCTACTTTCAATGAACGATGAACTTGCACTCCAAGATCGCTTTGTTCAGCAACACTCCCTTGGACCTTACCATTAAGTGGATTCTGGATTAGTGGTGCTGGAAGAGCACAGCATTCAGGCAGCATCCAAGGAGCTTCGAAATCGACGTTTTGGGCAAAAGCCCTTCACTCCTGATGAAGGGCTTTTGCCCGAAACGTCGATTTCAAAGCTCCTTGGATGCTGCCCCCTGAACTGCTGTGCTCTTCCAGCACCACTAATCCAGAATCTGGTTTCCAGCATCTGCAGTCATTGTTTTTACCCTTACCATTAAGTGTATAAGTCCTGTTAAAATTTGCTTTCCCAAAATGCAGCACCTCGCATTTATCTAAATTAAACTCCATCTGCCATCTCTCAGCCCACTGGTCCATCTGGTCAAGATCTTATTGTACTCTGAGCTAACCTTCTTTGCTGTCCACTGCACCTCCAATTTTAGTGTGATCTGCGAACTTACTAACTTTACCTTCTATGGTCACATCCAAGTCATTTATATAAATGACAAAATGTAGTGGACCCGCACCTATCCTTGTGGCACTCCACTGGTTACAGACGTCCAGTCTGCAAAATAACCCTCCACCACCACCTTTAAACTAGTTCTGTATCCAAATGGCTAGTTCTCTTTGTACTCCATGAGATCTAATCTTGTTAACCAGCCTCCTAAGAGGAACCATGTCGAATGCCTTACTGAAGTCCATATAGATCACATCTACCGTTCTGTCCTCATCAATCCTCTTTGTTACTTCTTCAAAAAACTCAATGAAATTCATGAGACATGATTTCCTACTCACAACAGTGCACCAACATGTTTGGGAGTGGGGATGGGACAGGGAGGAAGTGTTCAAAGGGAATCAGTCTCTAGGCTTTTCAGCAGGGTCCATCTTTGCAGTGGCCACATCCTGTTTGTTCAAGGGAGGCAGGTGAACAATCATGGGACAGGTCATAAGTCAGGACAGGTTCTCAAATAGTGCAGATGAAGATGTCTGATAGAAGGTCAGGGATTTTGATGGGAGGTGTCAGGATGAAGGCAGGATCGTTTATGGCTGGGAGTGACCACATGGAGGGGGTGTGGGTTGAAGGTTAAAGGTAAAAGGTTGAAGATCATTAGCTCTGGGTCAAAGATTAATTGGTGGATGCTTCAAGATGCTTGAGGCAAGTGATGGTGCATGTCAAGAGAGATAGGAGGTAACTTGACAGTGACAGGGGGAAGGTGAATATGGATGGATTCCAGACAAGAGCCAAGATTAATCAATAACATGGATCACATGGCCATCAACTGGCAGCAGGAAGAGGGTAATGAGGAAGGCCAGCTGAACAGATATCATGGGTGATGACCATTTACACGAGAATGTATGTTCCACTGCTCAGTTGTCTCAGAGCCAATGTCAGATGAGGCTGAGGCTGTGCTGAAAGACTGTCACTGACATGTATTTGCTCCCCCAACAAAACTTACGGAATACAGAGGGGACCTCATGCCAGGTATCCTCAAGGTGACTGTGACC
Source organism: Chiloscyllium plagiosum (assembly GCF_004010195.1). Lineage (NCBI taxonomy): Eukaryota > Metazoa > Chordata > Chondrichthyes > Orectolobiformes > Hemiscylliidae > Chiloscyllium > Chiloscyllium plagiosum. The sequence continues at coordinate 125,003,226 of NC_057712.1, forward strand.
AACATTTCTTTGGCAGCAGCTTATTCCAGGGCTCCAGAGCAAATTTGTGTGCCACCTCCCAGGCTACAGCTCATTAGCCTGTACAGAATGGCTAACTCGTTCATTCAATTCATGACAGAAAATGTTAGTTAAGCTGCAAGAGCTCCTGTGATCATCAGAGCACAGGGCGTCATTGACATCACTGACACGACCACAGTAGCTCCATGTGAGCAGCTGGTTGAATCAAAAATGGTTTTATAGTGTATTGAAAATTGCATTGAGCATTTTGCCCATTTGTGGTTAAGACTCACACATATACCAGCAGAGAGACATTGTGTGCTGCAGGAAAGTCACATTGGACTCAACATGTTATTTCCCTCCACAGAGGTCTTCTCCAGCATTATTTTGTTTTTTTTATTACCAGCAGAGGGACTCTGTATACAAGAGATAATAAAGGATCCATATTGAGCAGATCATGCAGTTCGAACTCTTACTATCTCCAGCTGAATATTGTTACGACACAGGGTAAACCCCTCTGCTAATTTAAACCAGCAGCACAGAAAAGATTCACCCTGTGCTGTAATCTGTTATAATACAAGAGGCAAAGAGCTATCCTTCTTTTTAAAGTAAAAATTAACAACTTCATTCTTTAAGTCCAACAGAGAATATTAAAACCAACAACTATTTACAACTAGTTTCTCTTAAACCTATCTTTTACCTCCCACTCTACAATACTAATCCAATAAAAAAAAATCCCAAATAAGATTTAGGAAAAAAAATTCCATTTTCAAAACCAGTCAGGTGTCAAATCTTCTCTTTGTATCTTCCTCTGCAGATTTTCCTCTATCATCTTTTCAATGTTCTGCTGCGCAAACTTCTTTCAGGCAGGTACCTTTCAGAGAGCTGTTCTGCTGGCAGTCTGTACTTGTTGGTGGCTTCGCAGGTCTCTCCCTAACTGTTGAAAATGTCTGGTTTTATACCCCAAAACATCAGATTGTTTCATTGGTTTTAATATTATCAAAATACTAAATTCATATTTGATTGGATTTTGGTATCTTGGGGCATAATTTAACTGATTGGCTGAATTTGAATTTGTTTTTGTATCATGGCAACCCAATTGCTGCTATTTGTTTTGACCAAGTGTTACTTCGTTACCTTGTTCTGGACTCTGTGTGTTTTGCCCTTGCTTGGTTTTCAACTCTCTAAAAGGTACAGTACCTCTACACCTTCATAACAATACGTATCTGTTTCTGTCCTCATTTAGATAGTCTGTGATCTCGATAAAAGAATCATGTAGATCTCTGCCCATTTTCTGGGAAACTCTTGTGACTCCTGAATTTCCACAGCACCCAGCTATTATTGCTCTTTGGGGTCCCATCACAGAGTGACCCATGAATCACTTCTGACATTAGGTGCACCATCAGCCCTGTAATGCTCAGAGATGAAGGAGAAGAAAATGACAGTCCATCCTTTGGGTGTTGTAGGTCTTCAATAGAAACTGAGGGTCTGTTTGCATTATTAGCATTGGCCTTCCTGTGTTATGGTAATGACCTGAAGTGGATAATAACACGAAAGATATTAGAGGAAACTCAATCCATGAATGTGCCCATATCTCAGAATCACAGATTTGTAAAGGTACAGTAGGAGGCTGTTCACAGATTCTATTACCTAGTACCAATCTCCTGTCTTTTTCCTTTTTCTCTGCACAGTAATTCCCCATTACCCTGCACAGAGGGTTTCTGTTTGTACCACCCATACAGGCACTGAGCTCCAGATTCCCACCAGCCTCTGGGTCAAAGTATTTTTCCTCACGTCCTATCTGAATCTCTTTCCCTTTCCCTTAAATGTATTCCCCCTGGTCCTTGGTTCCCACCAAGGGGAGATGTTTCTTCCTGTCTACACTATCTATGGCCCCATAATTGTACATATCTCAACATGTCCCTCCACAGTCTCCTCTGCTCTTCCCTTAAATGTATTCCCCCTGGTCCTTGATCCCTCCACCAAGGGGAGATGTTTCTTCCTGTCTACACTATCTATGGCCCCATAATTGTACATATCTCAACATGTCCCTCCACAGTCTCCTCTGCTCCAAGGAAAACGATTTCAATCTGTTCAGTCTCCCTTCACAACTGAAACGCTCCAATCCAGGAGATGTCCTGGTAAAATACACTAAATGAATAATTTGTATCTGCATTTTTGAAAGAAAGAGATGCCGCCTGGACCATTGAGATAAAGGAGGAAACTCTGCTACTAGAAGGGTGCAAAATTGATAAAGAAGAAGTGTTGGATAAACGTTATGTTGGCACATAAAGGTGACAAGTCTCTGGGACTGGATGAGACCCATTCAAAAATGTTGAAGGAAATGAGAATGGAGAACGTAGAGTCACTGGCCATAACCTTAGACTTGGGAAGATACCAGAAGACAAGAGAATTCCAAACGTCATACCCCTGTGCAAGCAAAGGTAGTAAAGTTAAGCCCAGCAAGTACAGACCTTTTGTGCTGGGAAACCTTCTAGAAACAATTATTTGGATAGAATTAACAGCTATATGGAAAAAGACAGGCTCGTTAGGCAAGAAAAACCAACATGGAATTCTAAAGGTGAAATTGTATTTAACTAACCTGCTAGAGTTTTTTGAAGAGTTTTTAGAAAGTATCAATGAGAGTAACACTGTTGATATGGTATTCGTGAACTTCCAGAAGCGTGTGATAGTGCGACACAACAGACAAATTAGACAGGTTATAGTTGATGGAGTACAAAGGCAATACAAAAACAACATGGATTTTTAGAAAACTGAGTTATAGGGAACAGAGAGTAATAGTCAATGGATGTTTTATGGTCTGAAGGAAGATTTGTAATGGACCTCCCAGAGAGAAAGTGAGGACTGCAGATGTTGGAGATCAGAGTCGAGAGTGTGGTGCTGGAAAAGCATAGCAGGTCAGGCAGTATCTGAGGAGCAGGACAGTTGACGTTTCGGGCATAAGCCCTTCATCAGGAATGAGGCTTGTGGGCTGAGGGCCTGAGAAATAAATGGAAGGGGGGATGGGGCTGGGGATGAGGTAGCTGGGAATGTAATAGGCAGATGAAGTTTGGGGAGAAGGTGATAGGTCAGAAAGGAGGGTAGAGCAGATAGACAGGAAAGACGATGGACAGGTCAAGAGGGCAGTGCCAAGTTGAAGGCTTGGGACTGGCATAATGTGGAGGAAGGGGAAATGAGGAAACTGGTGAAATCCACATTAATCCCATGTGGTTGCAGGGTCCCAAGGCAGAAGATGAAGTGTTCTTCCTTCAGGCGTTGGGTGGTTAGGGTTTGGTGATGGAGGAGGCCCAGGACCTGCATGTTCTTGGTGGAGTGGGAGGGAGATTGAAGTATTCAGCCACGACGTCATGGGCCTTTTGCTGCGGGTGTCCCAGAAATGTTCTCTGAAACGATCCGCAAGTTGGCATCCTGTCTCCTCAATGTAGAGGAGACCACATCGTGTACAATGGATACAGTGGATGACATTTGTCGAGGTACAGGTAAATTTGTGTCGGAGGTGGAAGAACACTTGCTGGAGTGGGCAGAAAGGTAACAAATGAAGTTCAAAGGAGAGAAGCATGAAGTGATGCATTTTGGAAGGAGAAGAATGACAATAGAAAACAGGGGTACTGTTCTAAAGGGGGTGCAACAGCAGAGGAATCTGACTGTATCTGTGCACAGATCATTTAAAGTGACAGGATAAGGCGAGTGGCCAGTGAGCAAAGCAAACAGTCTTCTGGACTGCATTAACAGAGGCAAAGAGTACAACAGCAAAGAGATAATGTTGAACTTGTATAGGACACATGTCAGATCTCAGTGTAGAGTTTTGGGCAATGCATCATAGGCAGGACATGGACACGCACTGAAGAAAGTGAAGCGGAGATTTACAAGAAAGGGTCCAGGGATGAGAAACTTCAATTATGAAGATAGTTTGGAGAGGTTCAGACTGTACTCCTTGGAGAGAAGAAGACTAAGTGGAGAACTGATAGAAGTTTTCAAAATCTTGAGGGAGCTTGAAAGCATAGATAAGTAGAAACCATTCCCACTAACAAAAGGATCAAGGGTGAAAGGATTGGGATATAAATTGATCTGCAAAAAAAGCAAGGGTGATATGAGAGAAGACTTCTGTGCTCGGTGAGCAATTGGACTATGGAATGCGCTACCTAGAGGTGTGGTGGAGGCACGTCAATTAATGCATTCAGGATGGCATTGGATGACTGTTTGAACATGGAGTTATTGGGAAAAGGCAGGAGAATGGCACTGAATCACGATGCTTATTTGGAGAACTGGTGCAGACACAATGAGCCGAATTATCTCCTCTTATGCCATGATGCTTCTGCAATTCTGTGATTTCTGTCAGCAAGACAGACTTTGTGTGAATATTGTAAAGCTTCATTGGAATGATCAAAGGTGCAGCGGATTCAGATGGAACTCTGCAGGCGAAGACGAACAATTGGTGATCTCCTTGGAAGTCCATAAATAAATGGCTCAGGAGATCGATAGAACTGCAACAGAGAATGTTTCCATGAAATCAGACTGAAGTGTTGTTCGGATAGAGCTGGTCAAATGATTAATATTGTAAACATTTTCCATGCAAAAATATTGACTTTGGCCCATTGGCTGAACAAATCCTTGTGGTGTTCAAGGACACATCACATCTGTTTTCACTGTGAAACTTACCACATAGCTTTCAGCTTTTGCATAGAACTTCCACTTGCAAGGTTAATATATTTTTATATAAAGAGTTAACCCATCATGGTTATTTTTGTGCAGTAAACGTTAAGAGGAGCAAACTGAAGTCTAAAACAATCACCCCAACAGTGGTGGTCTGGTTTCAGGCTTTGGTTCAGAATCTGGTATAGGGTAGCATGGTGGCTCAGTGGTTAGCACTGTTGCCTCACAGCACCAGGACCCAGGTTTGATACCAGCCTTCGGTGACTGGCTGTATGGTGTTTGCACGTTCTCCCGCTGTCTGTGTGGGTTTCGTCTGGGTGCTCCTGTTTCTTCCTGTAGTCCAAAGATGGTTAAGTGAATGGCCATGGCTAATGCGGGATTATGAGATTAGGGTGGATCTGTGGAATGCTCTTCAGAATGTCAGTCCTGACCCGATGGGCCAAATTACTTTTATCTACAGGAACTGCTTTGTTTGGTGTGGTGGAGGATAACCATTGGCTAGTCTAACAAGAAGAGACTCCTGCCTTAAACATGATGCAACTCATTGCATGTCAGCAACTAAGTATGAGAGACAACAACAGAAACTAGGAAGTAAACCTTTCAACCCTGCTCCACCATTCAATACCATCATGGCTGATCCTCAACACCATATTTCCACTTTTTCCTTATGCTCCTTGTTGCCTTTAAAATCTAAACATGCATTGATCTCTGTCTTGAAGATACTCCGTTATTTGACCTCCACGATCTCCTGTGGCAGTGAATTCCACAATGTTGACTGTCCTCTGAGTGAAGAAATGTTTCCTCATCTCATTCCAAAATGGCTTATCTCATACTCTAGACACAACAACCAAGGACAATGTTCTCCCTGCATCTCGTGTTTCCAGCATTCTGAGAACTCTCTATGTTTCACTCAGGGTTACATTGATATGACAGGCAGTGTGCAGAAGCTTCCAGGCCTGCCCGGCAATTTTAGAAGAACAGGTGGGTGGGTGACCATAACTGGAGAGGAGGCAAAAATTTAGTTTCAAATGTAAGGTTCAGGACTAACATTTTGCTACGAGCTTCTCACAACCTTTCAATTTGTCCAGGTCTCCCTGAATGTCAGATTTTGTGAATTCATTGGCTGGCCATGAAACACATTCCAGCAACTCTGGAATTACATTCACAGGCCCAACTTTGTTAGCCAAAAATGGGAAAGAGATGTTCGCAGATCCCACAAACATTTCAGATAAAGTGTGTAACGGGTGGGGTAGACTACTTCCTCCAAACTTTGCTGACTACAAAATTCCTCCGATACAATTTCTTTGTGAAAATGTTGATAGCGTGAAGGGTGAAGCTGCTCCATTCAGCCAGGTCTTGCTTGCAATTTTTAAATATTTACAGTGTAATGGGTGAAGGGAGACTGAGGTGAAAAGGGGTTTCTACGGAAAGAGGCCCTGAGCAGAAGAGGTTCACAGGTCAGTGGATTGAGTGGTAAAGATTGCTAGGGTTGTTGTCGGGGGCTCTCTCAGGATCCTGTGCTACTACAGACCACAGCGGTATTGAATTTCTTTACCCTAACCCCACCCTCCCCAATCAGGGACATGCCTGGCATCTTCTGACATGCCAAGTGCACGTGTTCACCAGTGCTCCTTACAGAAAAGTAATACAGTTTGTCAAGTTCACTATGGACCCAGATAGCCATGTTTCCTTAGATGCTAGATCCCTTGCCATTAATTATACACACCACCCACAGAGCATCCTGGCATCATCCAGGCCAATTCCTGAACAGGAAAGGATTTCACTCTCTCAAAGCCCAGCTCCTTTGTGGCCACAGACAATACTTCCTGCACATAGGCAGCCACTATCCAGGAGCACACTGACACTCTCAGGACAGAATCTCCAATTAGTGACTGTTTGCTGTGCCCTGCATATCAACATCAAAGATGAGGCCAGACCATTTCTTCCAGTGAGTGAAAGGGTGTGGTCATTGAGGTGGGAGTGGCCACTGAGGAAGGGGGTGTTGTCAGTGAGAGGGGTGTGGTTTGTGAGAGAGGGGTGTGGTCACTGAAGAAGGGGTGTGGTCTGAGGTAGGGGTGTGGTCAGTGGCCAAGGGGGCATGGTCAGTGGGAGAGGGATGTGGTATATGTAGGAGGGTGTGGTCAGTGAGAGAGGCGGTGTGGTCTGTGTGAGGGGTGTGGTCTGTGAGGGAGGGATGTGTTCTGTGAGGGAGGGATGTCTGGTCTGTGATAGAGGAGTGTGGTCTGTGTTGGAGGTAATGTATGACTTAGATGTAATGGTGTTGGACTGGGGTGTACAAAGTTAAAAATCAGACAACATCAGATTATAGTCCAACAGGTTTATTTGGAAGGACTAGCTTTCGGAGCACTGCTCCTTTATCAGGTGACTGTGAAGAATAAGATCATGGTCACAAAAGTTATAGTCAAAGGAGTCCAGTGTCATTGAGATGTGATACATTAATCAATTTTAGATCAAATCTTTCATCTTTTAGAATGGGATATGCTGGTTTCAGTTCTTTGATACGTAAATCCCAAAACTTCTTTTAAATTACACTCTCAAGATAACTCAGCTTTTGTAACAATAGGTGTGAAGTCTGTCTGTGTCCCAATGTTGAGTCAGACTGACAAACCCACTGCATAGTTTTACAGAGTTTTACATAGATTTATGCAGTTTTGAGCAAAATAAAATGTAATTCTGCAAAAACTAATAAGTGTGCACGTATAAGAGCGACAGAGTGAGTATGTGCATGTGGTGTGAGTGCATGTAAAATAGTGTGTATGCATATGTATGTGTGCAGGCTTGGTTATGTGTATGCGTGAGTGTTATTGGGTATGTGTCTGTGAGAGGGTGTATATGGGGGTGTGAGTTCAGGGTGTGTAAATGTGTGCATATGAGAGAGCTTATGTATGAGAGCGGGTCTGCGTGGGTGTGTGAGTATATAGGAGTGTGTGTGTGTATGTATGTATGTGAGAGAGTGTATCGTGCAGTGGGGTCACCTGTAGTGTGACATGAACCCAAGAACCCGGTTGAGGCCATTCCCTTGGGTCCCGAACTTTGCTATCAGCCTCTGCTCACCCACACTGTGTTGTTCCCTGTCCTGATGTTCGCCTTGGAGGATGGTTACCGGAAGCTCCAAGGATGAATGTCCTGGACCACTGAAGTGTTCACCGAATAGGAGGGAACACTCCTGCTTGGTGATTGTTGCATGGTGTCCCTTCATCTGTTGCCGCAGCGTCTGTTTGGTCTCGCCAATTTACCATGCCTCAGGGCATCCTTGCCTGCAGTGTATGAAATAGACAACATTGGCCAAGTCACGAGTACTCACCGCTTACATGGTGGGAGGTGTCCCCACGTAGAACATAGAACATAGAAAAATATAGCGCAGTACAGGCCCTTTGGCCCTCGCTGTTGTGCCGATCCAAGCCCACCTAACCTACACTAGCCCACTATCCTCCATATGCCTATCCAATGCCCGTTTAAATGCCCATAAAGAGGGAGAGTCCACCACTGCTACTGGCAGGGCATTCCATGAACTCACGACTCGCTGAGTAAAGAAATGAGACTCATTGCACGGTTTATATGCACACACAAACGAACAAGCAACTAACTTAGGTTGTATAGCGACTCCTGCTTCTTTACAGATGCACAATGTTCTTCATCCTTAAACTCCAAGATCTATCCCATTCCCATTGATGCAAATGTTAAGGACAGATTGAAAGTAATTGGCTGAAGAAATGAGAGTGATATGAGCAAAAATGGTTTCATGCAGCAATTGGTCAGGAGCTGGAATGAGTGGCCTCAGAGTAGGGCAGAGTGCATTCAATTCAAGCATTCAAGACGAAATGGGATTGGTCTCTGAAAGGACAGTAAGTGAAAGGCTACATGGCAAAAGCTGGGCATGGCAGGGGGTGAATAGCTCCCCAACACAGACACGTCAGACTAAGTAGCCACCTCCTGTGCTCCAACCATTGTGTGATTCAGTGATAAGTTATATGACTAGTCTTAGTGGAAATAAAGTGATTTATTTCACACTGTTTCTTCATCATTGGCTACACTCTTCACAAATACTATGACATTTGACTTCTCTCTTTTTCTCTGAAAATGCAACATCTATTCTGAAGCACTTCGCAACAGCCTGCACTACTATAGCGAGGAAAATGTTCCATATCTCTATGCTATATGATTAGTCATAATACATCAAATCTAGAGAGAAATGGCAGTGAGCAGCTATTGCAAGAATTTCTCTTTTGTGCTCAGAATTATCATGTAATTTGTTTAAAATATTGTAGTTGCCTAAAGCATGTTCACTCCAGTAGTTGGGGAACTGCAGTATAACAAAATCAAAGAGATTACTGTTCCTGTTAGAGCAGAATAACTTTGTAGAGGTACATGACAACACAATGTAATTGCTGCAAACCTATGATTTTGTTTCCAGAATTCACTTAGAACAATTCTCCAACAAAGCTATCTACTACCCATTAATGTTTGCATGTGGCTCATTCTGTTTATCAAAATTGTACATTTCTAGTGAAATTTACTGCTTTCTTCCTGTCAACAACAAAATTAACCATTGTTAGGAGTCTAAATAGCATTCTTTGTAGTACTTACTTTTGAAATGTTAGTTACAGATTATTTAGCAATCACAAGTGGAGGATGGGCTTTTTAAACCTTAGCAACTTATGATTGGCCATTTTAAGTGCCTTTCTTGCATTCAGTGGAATTGATTAAACCAAAATAAAATATAAATTGTCTATTATTTTCATCAGAAAATGTTGATAATTGGACCAGTCCAAAAGTGAATTGAACCTACCTCTGCCATACTCTCAGGCAGCTAATTCCAGCTTCCCAATCACTTGCTGCTCTAAACCATTTAGCTCATGTCACAGTTATTTCTTTAGCCAATTACTTTTG
>NC_057712.1:125013957-125016055 GCF_004010195.1 Chiloscyllium plagiosum
CTGCTGCTCCCGCTCTTTCTTAGCTGCTGCTCGCACTCAAAGTGACCGTTGGCGTCGAAGGGTGAGTATTTATACTCACTGCTTTCCTTCCCGGCTGCCCCTCCGGTCTTCGTCACTTCCCCCTGCTGCTCCCGCTCTTTCTGTAAAGAGAGAAAAAAACACCGCTGCCCGTTACCGGTAAGTAATTTTAAAACAAACTGTCTTACCTGAGCTGCTGCTCGCACTCAAAGTGACCGTTGGCGTCGAAGGGTGAGTATTTATACTCACTGCTTTCCTTCCCGGCTGCCCCTCTGGTCTTCGTCACTTCCCCCTGCTGCTCCCGCTTTTTCTGTGAAAAGAAAAAAAAAACACCGCTGCCCACTGCCGGTAAGTAATTTTAAAACAAACTGTCTCACCTTAGCTGTAGCCTTCCCGCTTCGTTTAAAATCAGCTGCTGCTCGCACTCAAAGTGACCGTTGGCGTCGAAGGGTGAGTATTTATACTCACTGCTTTCCTTCCCGGCTGCCCCTCTGGTCTTCGTCACTTCCCCCTGCTGCTCCCGCTCTTTCTTTCTGTAAAGAGAGAAAAAAACACCGCTGCCCACTGCCGGTAAGTAATTTTAAAACAAACTGTCTCACCTTAGCTGTAGCCTTCCCGCTTCGTTTAAAATCAGCTGCTGCTCGCACTCAAAGTGACCGTTGGCGTCGAAGGGTGAGTATTTATACTCACTGCTTTCCTTCCCGGCTGCCCCTCTGGTCGTCGTCACTTCCCCCTGCTGCTCCCGCTGTTTCTGTGAAGAGAAAAAAAACACCGCTGCCAATACCAGTAAGTAATTTTAAAACAAACTGTCTCACCTTAGCTGTAGCCTTCCGGGTTGGTTTAAACTCAGCTGCTGCTCGCACTCAAAACATGTAATGGTGTTATCCGTATTGATACTCTGACATGTCTTGCAGCAGCTGCCGTGACAGGGTTGGCATGGTGTTGCTGCGAACAATGATCTGTTAAAGGTTTGGTGTTTTTTTAAAAGGCAAGAAGTGGCGGTGCAGGGAAAGTCTTGGCAAGGCGCTCATCCTCACTGATAATGTGTTGTAGGCTGCAAAAAAATATGGCATAGTCATCAGCTTGCGGGAAGAATTGCACAACGCTGGGTACCTTGTTGGTTGCAGGTTCTGTCTGTCTCCCGAGTAGGTCATTAGAGTTTCTTGCTGTGGCATGTCAAAACTGGCGATTGATCATCGTACCCTGTTCTTGTGAGGGTATCTTTGAACACTTTGAGGAGAAAGTGAGGTCTGCAGATGCTGGAGATCAGAGCTGGAAATGTGTTGCTGGAAAAGCGCAGCAGGTCAACCCAGGTAAGCTTGCGCTATACCAGCTTCCGGCTGCCCTTCTGGTCGTCATCACTTCCCCCTGCTGCTCCCGCTCTTTCTGTGAAGAGAAAGAAAACACCGCTGCCCACTACCGGTAAGTAATTTTAAAACAAACTGTCTCACCTTAGCTGTAGCCTCAGGAAGAAGGGCTTATGCCCGAAACGTCGATTCTCCTGTTCCCTCTATCTTTGAACACTTTCAGATGGTGGGAGTGTGAGTATATAGGAGTGGGTGTGTGTGTATGTATGTGAGAGAGTGTATCGTGCAGTGGGGTCACCTGTAGTATGACATGAACCCAAGATCCCGAACTTTGCTATCAGCCTCTGCTCACCCACACTGTGTTGTTCCCTGTCCTGATGTTCGCCTTGGAGGGTGGTTACCCGAAGCTCCAAGGATGAATGTCCTGGACCGCTGAAGTGTTCACGAATGGGAGGGAACACTCCTGCCCGGTAATTGTTGCATGGTGTCCCTTCATCTGTTGCCACAGCGTCTGTTCGGCCTCACCAATGCACCATGCCTCAGGGCATCCTTGCCTGCAGTGTATGAGATAGACAACATTGGCCAAGTCACGAGTACTCACCGCTTACATGGTGGGAGGTGTCCCCACGTGTAATGGTCAGTGAGGGTGAGGTGTGGTCAGTGAGGGTGGGGTCTGATCAGTGAGGGTGAGGTGTGGTCAGTGAGGGTGGGGGTCTGATCAGTGAGGGTAGGGTGTGGTCAGTGAGGGTGGGGTGTGGTCAGTGAGGGTGGGG
>NC_057712.1:125017436-125018201 GCF_004010195.1 Chiloscyllium plagiosum
GTTGTGGTGGTCAGTGCGGGAGGGTGTGCTTGCACCGGCGCCTCTGATTGGCTGAGAAAGTTATTGGGGGGGGGGGGTGTTCCGGAGAAGTTTTTATTTTGTTCGGCGGCTGGAAGCATTTCTTTTTGTTGTCGCTGAGCCTTGTTTCCGTGGGTGTGAAGCGTGTCCGAGCTCGGGGATATGGTGGACATCGTGTACCGGACCCGGTCACTCGGGGTGGCCGCGGTGGGCTTGCCAGACCAGTACGCGGACGGCAGAGCGGCCAAAGTCTGGCAGCTGTACATTGGCGATACTAGGAGCCGCACGGACGAGTACCGCAGCGCCGTCGTGCAACTGCTCCGACAGCATCAGTGTCAACGGGTCCTGGACGTGGCGTGTGGTACCGGGTAGGGGAACATTCACCTTCATCCAGTCTGTCAAAATAAATTGCATTCATATTTTAAAACATCCCCCGCTGGTTTTCCCCCATAGAATCGATACAGGAACCTAAATCCTGCGCTTTATTTCAGCTCCCCTTGAAAGCAGCGTGTGTGTTAACACACAGAAGAGGAAATGTCAGGTTGCTGATACAATCAGAGCCAATTCCAAAGCCTCAACACAAAAAATGAAGCTTGTCCAACTGGGCAAAGCTTCCACCGATTTGCGAGATCATCCACTCCAGTCCATGTCGTATTGGCTTTAATGGTTTGTTGTTCACCATATGGAACTGAAAATGTGTTGCTGGAAAAGCGCAGCAGGTCAGGCAGCATCCAAGGAACAGGAGAA
>NC_057712.1:125018230-125032341 GCF_004010195.1 Chiloscyllium plagiosum
ACGTCGATTCTCCTGTTCCTTGGATGCTGCCTGACCTGCTGCGCTTTTCCAGCAACACATTTTCAGCTCTGATCTCCAGCATCTGCAGCCCTCACTTTCTCTCTGTTCACCATATGGAACCTGGTTTGGCCAAACCCCTCTGAGGAATGGGAAACAGCCTGCACACTAACGGGATGGATCTAACTGGTTTATTTTAAAGGAGTCGTATTGTGTTCAAACAGATACAGATGGATGCATGACGGTTACCCCCTTTTTAATCTGTGTGTCCATTCCTCCCTGTCCAAACGCTGGCAGCCTGGAACAGATGCCTTGGTTGGTGGCGATAACCAACCGGGACCTACACTCAACTAGCCCGGGATAAAGTTGCTGTTTAAGATTTTTATCCTGTAGGTATTTGTTGCCAGATTTCCTTCGAATTCAGTCTGCATTGCATCTGAGCACATTCCAGGGAAATAAGGAGACATACAAAAAAAAATTTCATGGTTATGTGGACAACGCTGGCTCAGCCAGCATTGCCCATCTCTAATTGCTCAGAGGCCAATTGCTGTGGGTTTGGAGTCACATATAGGCCAGACCGTGTAAGGATACCAGATTTCCTTTCTTGATGGACATTAATGAACCAGATGTCTTTTTACAACAATTAGTAGTGGTTAAGTGGTCAGCATCACAATAACTGTGTGTGTGTGTGTGTGTGTGTGTGTTTTGGAAGAAGAGAGCACCTTGTTGAGGAACTGTTCTGAGCTTTTCAAAACGCTGTCACTGGCGTGATGAGTCAAAGTGTCTCCTCCTGTGCCTTACATTTGCTGAGTGATCTTAAAACAGTGTCATCACTGAGTGAGAAGCTAGTAATTTTATAATGCTCTTTGTGATAATTGGTCCAAACTACCAATAGCAGGAACCTGTTCAAAGGAGTGATTGCCTGCAGGAAAGTTCACAGATAATGTAAGTCAGTTCAGTTTCATAGACTTGGAATGTTCGGATCCATTCATGTGTGCTTCGTAGAATGCAATGGTTTTTTATATACAAATAACTCTGAATCATTGAGAACTGTGCTTACTCTCTCTCGTATTGTGCTGAGCAACACGGCTTTTTATGGGCTAGTTCAAATGCAGAATCATTAAGCAGCTCTAACGCAGACTCGGTGTGCACTCAAGTGCAGAACATTAGATTAATTTAAGATACGTATGGACAGATGCATGACTAGGTGGGGAGCAGAGGGATACAAATGCTTGGGAACAGGTTCAGACAGTGGATTTGGATCGGCTCAGGCTTGGAGGGCTGAAGGACCTGTTCCTGGGCTGTAAATTTTCTTTGTTCTTTATTCTAGATTCGGAAACGTCTGTGGAGGGAGAATGCAGAGTTAATGTCTGAATCCACTGCAACTTCTTCCAAGCTGAAAGATATTCGAAAATGGTTTTATAAAATTATTGAGGCATAATTCTTCAAATGGTGTGCAGGGTGTTCTAGCTAGGTGGATAAAGAACTGGTTGAACAACAGGAGACAGAGAGTAGTAGTTGAAGAGAATTTTACAAAATGGAGAAAGGTGACCAGTGGTGTTCCACAGGGGTCAGTATTGGGGCCACTGTTGTTTGTAATATACATAAATGATCTGGGAGAGAGCACTGTTGGTATGATCAGCAAGTTTGCAGATGACACGAAGATTGGTGGAGTAGCAGAAAGCATAAGTGACTGTCAGAGAATATAGACAGAGTGGATAGAGAAAAGCTTTTTCCCATGAAGGATTCAATAACGTGATGTCACATTTTCAAGGTGACAGGTGGAAAGTTTAAGGGGGATACATGCGGCTAGTACTTTACACAGAGGGTGGTGGGTGTTTGGAATGCGTTGCCAGCAGAAGTGGTAGAGGCAGGCACGGTAGATTCATTTAAGATGCATCTGGACAAATGCATGAGCAGGTGGGGAGCAGAGAGATACAGATACTTAGGAATTGGGCGATAGGTTTAGACAGTGGATTTGGATCGGCTCAGGCTTGGAGGACCGAAGGGCCTGTTCATGGGCTGTAAATTTTCTTTGTTCTTTGTTTGTTTATTACATTTCAGTGTGTTTAAAAAGATAGAAACTGCAAAAGGTAAATGTCCCTGGCAGATATATTAATAAGTCAAAAGTGACCATTGAAATAATGTCAAGTGCTTATGACTAAGGGGTAAGTTAAGCTAGAAAAGGGAAGGAAAATTTTTACAATGATGTTGCTGGGACTGGAGGGTTTGCGTTAGAAGGAGAGGCTGGTTAGGCTGGGACTTTTTCACCGGAGCGTCGGAGGCTGAGGGGTGACCTTATAGAGGTTTATAAAATCATGAGGAGCATGAATAGGGTGAATAGCCAAGGTCTTTTTCTGAGGGGAGGGGAATCCAAAACTAGAGGGCATAGGTTTAAGGTGAGAAGGGAAAGATTTAAAAGGGACCTGAGGGGCAACTTTTTCACACAGAGGATGGTGCATGTATGGAATGAGCTGCCAGAGGACATGGTAGAGCTGGGTATAATTAGAACATTTAAAAGATGTTTGGACAGGTACATGAATAGGAAGGATTTAGAGGGATATGGGCCAAACACAGGCAAATGGGACTAGTTCAGTTTAGGATACCTGATTGGTGTGGACAAGTTGGACCGAAGGGTCTGTTTCTATGCTGTGTGATTTTACGATCCTTCCCCTATGGAAGCAGTTTTGGCCTATCTTCTCTACAAAGACTCCTTAACATTCTGAATGCCTCTATTAAATCTCTGCTTAGTTTCCTCTGCTCATAAGTGAACAATTCCAGCATCTCTGGTGCCTCCAGATGTCCTAAGTTGCTCATCACGGCTATTTTTCTATTGTGTTGCTGCCATGCTCCCTCCGGGGTTTTGCACATGTTTAACAAGAATAAAAAAAAACAAAATTAAACCAGGAGTATGATGGCTAAACTTGGCAATAATAATCCAGCTAAGGTCAACTAGTTACAGTATTACCATAACCCTGCTCTTGCACATGATCTGAAACCAGAGTTTAAAAATTGCACACAACCTACTGTTTCCTGCTTTGACAACTACCCCCATCACCACCCACCAAATAATTTAGTTCCCTCATAAGCTCTATCTTGAATTTGATCGCATTACCAAACTTTATTGGCTCCTTGGATGGTCTATGGGTTTCTGTGTACTCTGTGCAGTTAAATCTAAACATTACCACTCTTCAGCTTGAGTTGTATCACCTTGCAGACCTTATTGCATCAAACAGCTTGGAAGAGTTCACCTATCTCCAAAGTGGACACTCTAGCCTCCAGGACTATGGTGGGATCCCCTTTCCCTGGCAATCTGACCACTCCCAGTTGACTTCATTCCTCTAATTCAGGCCTCCTGAGCAACCCTGATTTTAATCTCTCCACCACTCGTGACTGCACTTTTAGTTGCTCAGGCTTAAAGCTCTGAAACACATTCAGGACTCGCTGTTCTTTAGAAACATAGAAAATAGAAGCAGGAGGAGGACATTTGGCCCTTCAAGCCTGGTCCACCATTCAGTATGATCATGGCTGATCATCCAACTCCATACCCTGTTCCTGTTTCTCTCTGTTTGATCCCTTTGGCAATAAGAACTATACCTAACTCTGTATTGAGAACATTCAGTGTTTTGGCCTCAACCTCCTTCTGCGGCAGAGAATTCCACAGACTCAGCAGTCTCTGGCTGAGGAAATTCCTCCACATCTCAGCCCTAAATAGCCTAAACTGTCCTTAAGACTTTGACATGCACTTTCCTCTTTTGTGGCACTTCCTTACAACCTCCCACTTTTACAATCTCTCCTTCTGAGGTTCCGTGTGATATTTTGTTTGGTGATACTCCTGTGACGCACCTTGAGATGCTTTATTGCCTTATCGGTGCTACATAAATGTGTAAGTTCTCATTGTTGTGGTTCTAACTGTTTCTGCTGAAGGTTGATTGTCAGAACATTGGATCAGAGGAGGTCATTTGACCTCTTGAGCCTGTTCCACCCATTCGATGATATCTTGACTAAATTACAACATGGCTCCATGTCCCACGTATAATCTCTGTTGAAAATTATGCTTGAAATAAGTGCTAGGCTTCAAAATCATGAGCCACCACAAGGAGTTGCTGAATGTAACCCCAAGGCTTGTCTGCACGAAGAGGGCTTATAGATCCCAGAATCGCTCCTGTGTGGAAGCAGTTCATTTGGCCTATTGGGTCCACATGGAAAAACATCCCACTCAAACCGACCCTATCCCTGTTACCTTGCATTTCCCAAGGCTAATCCACCTAGCCTGCACATCCCTAGTCACTGTGGGCAATTTAGTATGGCCAATCCACCTAGCCTGCAGATCTTCGGACCAAGCCTCAATACCGGCCTGCAACAAAACAGCAGCATGCCAGGTTCTCTAGACAAGGAATATGGGTTGTTTATAATCCAAGTGGCACTCTTGGATTATAAACAGCCTATTCCCTCTTCTGAATCAAAAGGATAGACTTTCAAATTCCACTTCAGTATCTTAAGCAAAGAGCCTTAAGCTGTTGCTCCATTGTGGTACTGAGGGAGTGCCGCACTGTTGGAGGTAGCTGTCAGTTAGGTAAATAATAGTCCCAGCAGTATTCTGAGAAGAAGCTAGTGTCTTGAGCAGTATTTTTCATTCAACTGATGTTACTGAAACAGATTATTGGATCTTTTATCCCATGGCTGTTTGTGGCAGCTTGCTGTGCACAAATTTACTGGCACATTTCTAGTTTTGAAACAGTGAATACCTTTGGGATGTCCTGAGGTAGTAAAAGGTGCCGTAAAAAATGCAGAGTAGAGTAATTAAAATAAGCCTTATTTAAAATGTAATTTTTTTTTAGCCCAAAGTCGCTCAGCAGATTGTCACATTGAGGTGAATTTTACGAAGCCATCATGCTGTAGAAAATTGGGAACATCACATTCAGGCTGGCTCTCATTGTTTCAGTAGAACATGCTTGTCTGAAAGGTTCACTGATTGGAATGTGAATGATGGACTTGTTCACATGATAAATTCAACAGAAGTATCTGAAAGGGAATTGTGTATTACTTGGAAAGATAATTCAGGAGTGGAACTAATTGGAACCTTTTTACAAAAGCAATCCATACTGGCCCAATGAACCAAATGGCCACCATCCTTGGTTCCCTGGGATTTTTTTAGCTGTTTTCATTTTCTGCAGCTGGAAGTTTCCAAAAGTTTCAGGATTCTTCTATACCTGCAGGTTGGCTATCTGAGAGTTATAGTCATGGATAATGAGTGGTTAAAAGAAAACACAACTGTATATCCATGACAGGCCCACTATGATAAGTCAAGGAGTGCAGTGATTTCAAAATTCTCATTCTTTGTTTTCTCATTCATTCATGGCTTTGACCCTCCCTCCCTACCTTCATAATCTCCTCTGCACCAATGATCTTCTAACTTTGACCTCCTGAGTATTCCTGAGTTTAATCATTCCAGGAGAGGTGAAGATGCCTTCAAAGGAGATTGTCTCCAGTCTCTGCAGTTTGTCTCCTAAACATCTATACTTCGTTCCTCCCTTTAAGCTACTCATTAAAACTAACCTTCTTTTGATGAAACTTTTGCCAACTTGACCTGATATAACCTGTGTGGGTCAGTGTCAAATCTGGGTTAAAAACATGCCTGTGAAACGCTTTGGAACATTTTATTGTCGAAAAGGCATTATGTAAATACAGGTTTCTCTTGTCATTTTTGTTGTCTTTTCCCTTTCCAGACGTTGGCAGACAGCTTTGAAACACACCAAATGTTTTAGTTACAGCTTTCTGATACTTTTTTGTCCTGTTTTGTCTCCTCTCATGAAGCCCCACGGCGGATTACCATCCTGTATCCCTGTTGTATTTGACTTGCAAATAATCATTAAAAACAGTAGGTTTTCCTCTCGCGTCCTCCTTTCTGCACCTCTCTGTCTCTCTCTCCATTTTGCAGGTCAGCAACAAATGCATTTCATGCTTTCTAGTATCTGCACAAATATAATATGACTTAGCTATCTCATTGACTGTCTGCATACACACAGGCATAAGTTCAGGGTTGCTGATGGTGGTGGGGTGGGGGGGGTGGGGGTGGGAAACGGCGTAACAAAAACTCAGTCTGTCCAGCTCATGTGACCTAGCTTTTGCGTTTGAAGCTTTTGATTTGTGAATAAAACAAACTGGGACCCATGAAGGCTCATCCGAATGGCTGCACATAGGAGACATTTGTAGACAATTTGGGCATCCCTATTGGTTCACAGCTTAACAGAAAGCCAGATCTGAGGAAATGGATTGCTGGCGACTTCTAAAAAGCAAAAGGGATCAATAGCAATGTGGAAGGCAATCCCTAAAATCATCTCGTCGCAATGGAATTGGTTTCGCTCAGTCCACATTATCCAGTGATTGTGCCAAACGGCCGTTCATTTGGGTGTTACAATCAAGTCCATTGCTTTTCAGTTCTGATTATCCAAAATCAAAGAGCTGAATGGCCAACTCCAGCTCCTATTTTCAATGTTGTTAGAAAGAAATACGGAATCATAAAACGCCTCAATCTCAAAATCAAAAGACACTTTTGTTTAACCCAAGAATTTCCAAAAAGAGCAGAATGTCTATGTGGAATGGAATTTTATCTACCTGCTGAAGTAGTGGGACCGTTTGGAGCCTGGTTTGATTCACTAGCTGGTTTTATGGTGTTCTTTTCCCAGCATTATCGTTCCACTGGACCAATTTGGACATGATTCCATTTTAGTGCTTTCACTTCTACAGAATGTGGGCACTGTCCCAGACACTTTCAGGGAGTTCTCCCTCTTGCCTTCCAGTGTGTCATGTTAAATCCAGAAAGAAGGGAAAATAAATGCAGAATAATAGTCCAGATGCTGGTGGGGTTCTAGAATGAAAACTGAAAATGCTGGAGAAGCTTAGGAGATTTGGCAGCAGCTGTGGAGATAGAAACAGAGTTAATGTTCTTGATACAAATGTGCTAGATTCTCCACTCACTGTCACTGTTTGTAATTATAACCACTGCCCAGTCACACATCTCGCCTTGACAGATTAAATGTTGCCACTTGCCAATGAAACACCATTGACTCTGGTTAAAAGGGTGACACAGTGGCTCAGTGGTTAGCATTGCTGCCTCACAGCACCAGGGACCTCAGTTTAATTCCAGCCTTGGGTGAAGTTTGCACATTCTCCCTGTGTCTGCATGGGTTTTCTCACACGGTCCAAAGATGTGCGGGTTAGGTGGATTGGCCATGCTAAATTGCCCATAGTGTTCTCAGATATGTAAGTTAGGTGGATTAGCCATGGGAAATGCGGGGTGACAGTGACAGGAATAGGGTAGTATGGTGAGCCTGCATGGGATTCTCTTCAGAGGATCAGCATGGATTTGATGGGCTAAATGGCCTGTTTCCAAACTGTAGGGATTCTGTGAATTGAATCATTTAAAGACTATTGTCTTTGGATTATCAACTTGAAAAGATACTATTTTAAACCAAGGGACTGTGGAAGGAATAGTTCCATTTTAAAAGTAAATGTTACTAGAACTCATTGTGTGTTGAATTTCAGTAATGTCATAATCAAGCAGTGGAGAGGATGCTATATACCTCTGCTCCTGTGGAGGGTGGGTTGTGTGTGTATGTGTTTGTATGTGTTCAGTGCAGCTTTGCCAATGACAGCCTTTGGATTGGTTTTTTGAGCAGGACCAGTTGTGTTTTCAGAAGTACTCAGCAATGTAACAGCATCTTGATTGGTTCTTGGGTGAGTGACCGCAGCTTTGCGTTTGGACATTGCAGTTGAAACATTCAGCTGTGAAGAAGAAAAGCTGTCCTTCCCTCTCTGTTTTGTGTGCACTAAATCCCGAATAGCTAGCTGCACTCTCTCTCGGGTAAAACCATGTTCAGTGACATTGAAAGGTCAAATTCTCAAGCAGTGAATGAAAGGTTTAAAATCACGGTGTCTACAACCTCATTTACTCCTCGAGGAGTTGATTGGAACTGAAGGAAAATAACTTATTGTTTCCTGTAATCCAGACTGGTGCCAGAACTGTACTGAATGACAGTACAGTTCCTTCTTCACCTGTAATATTTGTATCTAGTCTGTATTTGTCTGCGTATTTGCACGTGTACAGGGTTTTAATTAAAAAAGAGTAGAGTTTAAGTTGTAGGGAGCTATTACTTATCACTTATGTATATTTTTGCCATTGGTTAAAGCAATCTGTTCACAATCATTAGCTGTTTTCTTGTTAAGTACAGAAATTGTAAAACCACAAGACCTTAAGATAAGGAGCAAAATTAGACCATTTATCCATTGAGCCTTCTCTGCCATTCAATCATTGCTTATTGATTTCTAAACCCCATTGTCCTGCCTTTTCCTGTAACCCTCGATCCCCTTGCCAATCAAGAATCTATCGTTGTTTTAAGTACACTCAGTGACTTGGCCTCCACAGTCATCTGCAGAGATGAGTTCCACAGTTTCATCACCCTCTGGTTGAAGACATTCCTCCACAGCTCAGTTCCAAAGGGTGGTCCCTTCATTTTAAAGCTGTATCCTCAGGTCCTAGTCTCTTCTACTGATGGAAACATCTTCTCTATGTCTCTAGGCCTCTGAGTGTTCTTTAAGTTTCTGTCAGATATTCCCTCATCATTCTAAACTCTGTTGGGTACAGACCCAGAGTCCTCAACCACTCCTCACATGAAAAGCCCTTTATTCCCCATTCTTGTAAAACTCCTCTGGACACTCTCCAATACCAGCGCAACCTTCCTTAGATACGGGGGCTAAAATTGCTCACAGTAATTTTAATGCAGTGTCTGCTCTTGTATTCTGGCCCACTTGAAATGAGTGCTGGCATTGTCTTTGCCTTCCTAACTGCATGTTAATCCTAAGACAATCCTGATTCCCTTTGTGCTTCAGATTTCCAAAGCCTTTCCCCGCTTGGAAAATAGTCTATGCCTCTATTCATCCTACCAAAATGTATAACTTACACTTCCCAACACTGTATTCCACTTGCCACTTATTTGAGCATACTCCTAGCCTGTCCTAGCCTTCCAGCAGCCTCCCTGTTTCCTCCACACGACCTGACCCTCTACCTATCTTTGTGACATCTTCAAACTTAGCATCAATATCTCCATGATGAGTGTTTACTTTTAACCTGGGTTCATTAGTCATTTAAATTTGGGTGCAACCTTTTCATGTTGGAGACTGCTGTGGCAATAGTGGAGCTGCATTTCCAGTACTTTATGCCAAAAATTCTTGGTAATCAATGCAGAGAAGATGGTCTTCTTATTAAAGGGTTCTAAAAATTTATGGCATTCCTCAGTGAATCTCCATGGTGTGCAAATCTTAATGGACAACCAGACATTGTTCTGTGAAATTGAGACAACGTAGCAAGCTTACATTACTTCCCAATATTTTGCACTCGGCCATGTGTTCTACAGAATATTTCTCTCCTTTAGACACCCCATTAAGGGCAAGTCCTATTAAGATATAGTAAGTTGCCAAGGTTCTTCAACCTATGACCACGCCATCTCAAAGGACAAGGGCAAGGGAACACTATTAGCAGGAAATGCCCCACCAAGTCACACATTGTCCTTGCTTGGAACTTTAGTATTGTTTTTTCCACTGTCATCAGGTCAGAATCCTAAGGTTCCCTCGTTAGCAGCACTCTGCGTGTACCTATGTCCCAGGGACCACAACAGGTCTGCAGCTAACTGACCACCAGTTTTTTGAGGACAGCTCAGGATGGACTATAACCACTTGCTTTGACAGTGATGCCCAAATCCCATGGACAAGATTTTGAAAGTTCATGAAGGGTTTCAACAGAGGCTTGAATTTCTCAGAATATTGAGTAGATTGGTCAGAGTATTGAGTACAGGAGTTGGGAGGTCATGTTGCGGCTGTACAGGACATTGGTTAGGCCACTGTTGAAATATTATGTGGAATTCTGGTCTCCTTCCTATCGGAAAGATGTTGTGAAACTTGAAAGGGTCCAGAAAAGATTTACAAGGATGTTGCCATGGTTGGAGGATTTGAGCGATAGGGAGAGGCTGAAGAGGCTGGGGCTGTTTTCCCTGGAGCGTCGGAGGCTGAGGGGTGACCTTGTAGAGGTCTATAACATCATGAGGGACATGGATAGGATAAACAGACAAAGTCTTTTCCTTGGGGTGGAGGAGTTTAGAACTTGACGGCATAAGTTTAGGGTGAAGGGGAAATATATAAAAGGGTGCTAAGGGGCAACGTTTTCACACAGAGGATGGTACATATATGGAATGAGCTGCCCGAGGAAGTGGTGGAGGCTGGTACAATTGCAACATTTAAAAGGCATCTGAAAGAGTATATGAATAGGAAGAGTTTGGAGGGATATGGGCCAGATGCTGGCAGGTGAGACTCGATTGGGTTGGGATATCTGGTCGGCATGGATGAAGGGTCTATTTCCATGCTGTGCATCTCTATGACTCAATGACTCTATAATATTTGCCAAATGGAGGTATATTGATACTGGGTCTTGATGAGAATTGCTTTATGCAGAGTGAATGTGTATTGTGCTTCAGTCAATAGGTTGGAAAGGTGTCAAAACTAATTGCAATTGCTTCTCTTTTGAATGCACTAATGGTGCTGTCAAAGCCAGCATTTGGTACACATTATAAACATCAGGGACAGCCAGTACCAAGGTTACATTTGAATCCCACTGTTGGCACATGTGACTGTGGCAAAATATTACTTATATTTAAGAGCAGTTCTATGGTTTCAGTTAGTTAGACACTAAGACGGATAAAGGCAGAGCTGAGATCTATGCTGAAGAAAGCTGTTTGGCAACTAGATGTAGTTGGACGCTTCTGTGTTATTAAACTCAGGAGAAAGTTCTTGGAGTTAGTAGGCAGATATGTTGACTCTTTAGAGGTGTATGGGATACACCCAAGCTTTTCTGTTTTGTGTTTTTTTTATTTCCACCCACATGACCTCATTTAACAATCCTTCCCGATATCATCTCTCCTCACTGCTATTATTGATTCCATGATCAGTACTGTTGCCCTTCCCTCCTCTTCTATCCTTCTCTCTGGGTCATCTGATTAATCTGTAACCATAAATATTGACCTGCCAATCGTGCCCATCTTTCAGATGGTCGTAGCTATGATATTATACTCCCAAATGCCAGTTTTTGTCCAGCTCATCTGTCTTATTCCTCAAACTCCTTGCATCAAAATATGTTCCGTTCAGCCCTGCTAAACTTGCTTTTTCATCCAACCTATGTTTCTTCCGCCTGGAATTGTTTTGGGAGGACAATTTTCAAATTTAGGGTAAAATCTGGGGATCATGTAACCTCTGCTGAAGTGTACCTGTCAAGCATCTTGGTGATGAAGGAAGGCCTAGATGTTTTTTGGCTGGTAAGGAGGTTCAAGGTGTTTACACTTGAAGGCAATTGCAGTCAGCTGTGTGCTAACGTGAACAGAATTAAGTGTCTGAAAAGCTTTCAGGATGTTGGGCTGTAAACAGTTGTGCTTTAAATTGTCTGTAACTTTGGTAATAGGCCTCTCGAGGTGAGCTGACCACCATCTCTGTGGATACATGGGCCATGTGATGCATGTTACCATAGAAGTGTGCTTTGAGAGATTAAGGATTGGAAGATGTCACTAAAAACTCTAATTCAGTCAGGATGCCAAAGTGCAGTAGAAGTAAAGAAAAGTCGAGGGTGTGGTGCTGGAAAAGCACAGCAGGTCAGGCAACATTCGAGGAGCAGGAGAATCGATGTTTCGGGCATAAGCCATAACATTGATTCTCTTGCTCTTTGGACGCTGCCTGACCTGCTGTGCTTTTCCAGCACCACACTCTTGACTCTAATCTCCAGCATCTGCAGTCCTCACTTTCTCCTAGTAGATGTAGAAAAGCCGTATGAAGCAAGATACTTAGCCTCATCATATTTGACTGTAGTTGGGGGCTTGTGCATTCATTGGTAAGACTTAATGTGTGAAGAGATAAAATTAATCTGGAAGATTCATCTAGTAAATTCTTGGAAGCTAAGAGTCATTTTGGACTGATATCTGAAAACTGAATGATTACTTAAAGGACTGTGTGACCCAGAGCTTTAAAGTATTTTACATTGATTGTGCTATAAATAAAATGGGGCATTCCATTCTGTGAGTTAAAGTATAAGTTGCATACAAATATATTATTACATCATTGAGTTTTTACATTTGTGACAGTAAATGTCTTAAACTTTTTGTCATACTTTCACCTATTAAGCAGAAATTTGAGTTTCTTTTTCAATAGTATCCTCAGATACTGAAGCTGTCCATGTCAAATGCAACAAGTCCTGGACAATATCCAGGCTGATAAGTGACAAGTAACATTTATGCCACACAAATGTCAGGCTATGATCATCACCAATAAGAGACAATCCAACTACTGCCCCTTGACATTCAATGGTGTTACCATCACCGAATTCCCCACTATCAGCATGGGAGTTATAATTGACCAAAATCTCAACTTGACTCACCACATAAACACAGTGGCTACAAGAGTGGGTCAGAGGCAAAGAATACTGCAGTGAGTTAACTCACCTTCTGACTCCCCAAGCCTGTCCACCATCTTGAAGGCACAAGTCAGGATGAAATACTGCCCACTTGCCTGGATGAGTGCAGCTCCAACAACACTCAAGACGTTTGACAACATCCAGGACAAAGCATCTTGCTTAATTGGCACTACATCCACAAGCATCCACTGACACTCAGTAGCAGCAGTGTGTACTATCTATACGATACACTGCAGCAATTCACCAAAGATCCTCAGAGAGCACCTTCAAAACCTATGCCCACTTCAATCTAGAAAGACAAGGACAGCAGATACATGGGAACACCACCACCTTCAGGTTCCCCTCCAAGCCACTCATCATCTTGACTGAGAAATGTGTCTCTGTTCCTTCACTGTCGCTGGGTCAAAAGCCTGGAACGCCCTCCCTAATGGCATTGTGGGTCAACCTACAGCAGATGGACTGCAGCAGTTCAAGAGGGCAGCTCACCATCACCTTCTTAAGGGCAACTAGGGCTGGGCAATAAATGCTGGCCCAGCCACTGATGCCCACATCCCACAAATTAATAAGTAATAAAAACATGATCAGCCCCTGCAGGGGTCATAACTGGTGGCAGAGCTATGATGGGCCAAATGGCCTAATTGTCTGCTGTATTCTGTTAATTTAGGCGCTCCATACTGATAAGAATGCTTTCTGCAGTTGGTGGTGTAGTGACAGAGTCAGTGTTCGAGTAAACCAGAATCCCAAGTTAATGATCTGAGGACAGGCGTTTGAATCCCACCGTGGCAGATGGTGAAATTTTGTTTCATGGTCTTTGGCGCGTGTGTGACAGTGGATGGGTATCACTGGGTAGCTTGTGTTAGTTTAGTTTAGTTTCCCTGCGGTGTGGAAACAGGCCCTTCGGCCCAACCGACCCTCCGAAGAGCAACCCACCCAGACCCATTTCCCTCTGACTAATGCACCTAACACTATGGACAATTTAGCACGGCCAATTCCTCTGACCTGCACATTTTTGGACTGTGGGAGGAAACCCACGCAGACACTGGGAGAATGTGCAAACTCCACACAAACAGTCTCCCGAGGCTGGAATTGAACCTGGGACCCTGGTGCTGTGAGGCAGCAGTGCTAACCACTGAGCCACCATGTTACAAGCCAACATCCATCAGGAACAGCATTCAAATTGCCCTGAATTAAACACACGTAATCTTTTACATTTTGGAACTGGGATGATCACGTAGGCAGATGCCAAAGTTAACTGTACTGGTGAGGACTGACTGTAACTCAACAAAACTGGTACAGTGTGTAATAACAGTCATTATATTACAACTGTTTTTGTCATCTTGACATCTTGGCGTGGAGGCATGAAAGATGATGCAATCAGGGAAGATTCCTTTCAGTTCTGCCTCCTGCTGAAAATCCTCTTTCAAAGGAACTTAGTGTGCCACTCCCCTTTAGGAGAAAGTGAGGACTGCAGATGCTGGAGATCAGAGCTGAAAAATGTGTTGCTGGAAAAGCGCAGCAGGTCAGGCAGCATCCAAGGAGCAGGAGAATCGACGTTTCGGGCAAAAGCCCTTCTTCAGGAATGAGGAAGGTGTGCCAAGCAGGCTAA
>NC_057712.1:125032387-125036847 GCF_004010195.1 Chiloscyllium plagiosum
GAGGGTTGGGACTGAGATAAGGTGGGGGGAGGGGAAATGAGGAAGCTGGAGAAATCTGCATTCATCCCTTGTGGTTGGAGGGTTCCTAGGTAGAAGATGAGGCGCTCTTCCTCCAGGCGTTGTGTTGCCATGGTCTGGCAATGGAGGAGGCCAAGGACCTGCACGTCCTTGGCAGAGTGGGAGGGGCAGTTAAAGTGTTCAGCCGCGGGGCGGTTGGGTTGGTTGGTTGCGGGTGTCCCAGAGGTGTTCTCTGAAATGTTCCGCAAGTAGGCGGCCTGTCTCCCCAATGTAGAGGAGGCCACATCGGGTGCAGCGAATGCAGTAAATGAGCAGCAGGTCAGGCAGTATCCTGCTCCTTGGATACTGCCTGACCTGCTGCACTCCCCTTTAGGTCAATTGGTGATTTTATCAGAATATCGAGCTGCAGAGGGGGGTGAATTAATGTTTCACCCTTTCATTTATCAGGCTAATTCTCACCTTTCAAAAAAGAAACCAAAGAACTGCGGGTGCTGGAAATCAGGAACAATAACAGAAATTGTTGGAAAAACTCAGCAGGTCTCAGCATCTGTGGAGAGAAAGCAGAGTTAATGTTCCGGGTCGTACTTGAGGATTGCAGCTAGGAAAAGGTTAGTGTACATATGCTGAAGAGGGGGGAGGAGTAGACTGTTATTGGAGGTAGAGCCCAAAGAGAAACAAAAACACAATTGGATAGACTAAGGAGTGGGCAAAGGTCAGCCTGGGAGAATCAATAGCTGCTAATGGTGGCTGACAATGGGATGGGTGTGGCAGCAGCAAGCTAATGACAAAGTTTGGTGTGTGTGCCATTTAAGGTAGGGACATGGGAGAAGGTGCTCCAACCCTAAAATTATTGAACTCGATGTTGAGTCCTGAAGGTGGCATGGTCCCCAAACAGAAATATGAGGCCACTCTACCAGCTTGTGCTGACCTTCGTTGGTGCACTGTATTGAGCCTGAGACAGAGCTGTTGTCCAGGGTACATGGTGGGGTGTTGAAATGGTAAACAACAGGAGGCACAGGTCACTTTTTGCGGTCAGAACGTAGGTGTTCTGTGAAGCTGTCACCCTGTCTACGCTTCGTTTTCCCAATGTATCGAGGGGGTGGGGCAGGGCAAGGGAAAATGGTGCAGAGAGTGAGGTGGGGGAGGTATTGGTGACGATGTGAGAATGCGGGGGGTGATGCCACTGAGACCAGACTTCTAAGGGCTTCAAGAGGTATGGAGGAACATCGGCTGGGGACACGGGGGGAGTTGATGAGGAGAAACA
Source organism: Chiloscyllium plagiosum (assembly GCF_004010195.1). Lineage (NCBI taxonomy): Eukaryota > Metazoa > Chordata > Chondrichthyes > Orectolobiformes > Hemiscylliidae > Chiloscyllium > Chiloscyllium plagiosum. The sequence continues at coordinate 125,033,670 of NC_057712.1, forward strand.
GGAAAGGCCAGATGCATGACCTGACGATGCCCCTATTCTAGGCCTAGGACAACATTTTGGGAGCTTACCCTTCTCCCTCACCCCTGCATCCTCACCCCCACACCCTCACCCCCACCTCATCCTACCTTGTACAAACCCATGTTATGAAAGCTGCTGAGCTGAGTGCTTGGCCTGAGTGTCTCTCTCTACAATGTCAATCCCAACAGCGGTCAGACTCAGACCCTTAAGGCCACTTAATGGCTTCAATTGATCACAGGCTGGGTAGATGGCTACCCAATGGCTCATTTCCCACACACGGCGCACACACCTAGACATACGCATGCATGCGCACGCGCACGCACAGACACATGTGCACACACACACGTGCGCACATACACATATGCACACATACAGACACACAAGCAAACGCACATCTGCATATACATACACACACACACATAAGCGCACGCGCACACACACAAACACACACGCGCGCAGTGGGCACACTGCTTGTGTCATATTACGGATGTCAGAATCCTCTGGTGAGATTCATAAAATCCAGATCCAGGGATTTTTTCCTAGGGTCGTCTCTGCACTGCTTCCAATATTTGAGCATCTCCCGATCTTCTTAATCACAGAAGTGTATCACAGAAACAATGGAGCGTCCATCCTCTTCCAAGGTACAATCAGTTCTGGGCAGTCCTAACATGTAGGATCCAATCTATAATCCAGCCAGCTGGCTCAGGATTTTGTTTGAGCTATATTGTATGCAGGTGTTGTTCGCACTCTGAAACCTATCAGTTCAGAAAACCAACCTCCCATGGATGCAGAAGTTAGGAACAGAAGTCAGCCATTCAACCCCACTGGGTCTTCTCAGCCATTCAATATGTTCACGATTGATGTGTTGCGGTCTCACCTCCAAACCTGAGCCTGATACCCTGTGCCTCAACATGAACATATAAATCAGGAGCAAGAACTTGGAGATATTTTCTAATCAACCTGTGATTCTGGGTAATTCAAGATGGAGGATGGGAAATATTCATGGCTGTAACAAGCTGCTCCATTTTTGAGGTAGTTTGGGTGTTGGAGGTGATTTCCTCGAATTCCAGGAGCAGCAATTACTGTTTTATATGCTATTGCATTGTTTTGGAATTTTGGAGAAAAAGAAGTCAAAACATTAGCACTTTTAAAAGGGAGAGGGACAGACAACAGGCAGCACATGGTGAGGTCAGTGCAGGAGAGAGAGAGAGAGAGAGAGAAAGAAACCCACATTGCTAACTGACACAGCAGTGAACCTGCACAGTTACTGCTTTTGCTGTTTGAATTCATATATCTCTGGACATGGAAGTGCGTCTGGGAGAATTAACAAACAGTGAAATTCACAACTGATCTTGGAGGAACCTGTTTGGGAGAGGTCATAGCACAGAAACAGTTAAGTAAATAGTTTTGTGTATAGCCTTGTTGTAAACCCACAATACTGAGTAGAGTGGGTTCATTCTTGATTAAATGTTTTATTGAGATATGTCTCTTGATTAAACTTATAAATATAAATAAGTATTAAGCTAGCCTGGAGCAGTGTTTTGTAGAGGAACAAGATGGTGCTATTTTCTGGGTCTGTAGACTGGAAGGAGAAAAATGGCCTCTAGTATAGTGAAATGCTCTTTGTGCCGGATGTGGGAGTTTAGGGAGAATTGATGTGTTACTGAGGATTATATCTGCAATAAATGCTGTTGGTTGTGAATCCTAACAGATTAAATGGATTGGTTGGAGCGACAGTTAGAGGCAATGAGGAATCTACAAAAGCAAGTGGGTGTGATGGTTGGCAGTTATAGAAAGGGAGAAAAGTCGCAGATACAGTCAAATAAATGGGTTAACTCCAGGAAAAGTAAGAGAGGTAGGCAGGTAGTGCAGGGGTCTTCTGTTTCAAACAAGTATGCTGTTTTGGAAAATGTGGGGAGTGATGGATTCATAGGGGAATGTAACATGAACAGCGCAGCAGGTCAGGCAGCATCCAAGGAACAGGAGAATCGACGTTTCGGGCATATGCCCGAAACGTCGATTCTCCTGTTCCTTGGATGCTGCCTGACCTGCTGCGCTTTTCCAGCAACACATTTTCAGCTCTGATCTCCAGCATCTGCAGACCTCACTTTCTCCTCAATGTAACATGAACAGCCAAGTTTCTGGTATTGAGACAGGCTGTAATGCAATGAGGGATACATTGGGTTTCAAGAGATAAAATGGTTAGGGGACTCTCTAGTCTGAGGCACAGACAGACGTTTCTGTGGCCAGCAGCGAAAAGGCAGAATGGTGTGTTGCCTCCCTGGTGCCAGGTTCAAGGACGTGTCAGAGAGGGTGCAGAAATGTTCTGAAAGGAGAGAGGGCCCAGCAAGAGGTCATTGTACACATAGGAAGGGAAAAAGGATGAGATTCTGAAGGGAGATTACAGAGAGTTAGGCAGGAATTTAAAAAGGAGGTCCTCGAGGGTTGTAATGTCTGGATTACTCCCGTTGCTACGATCTAGTGAGGGTAGGAATAGGAGGATAAAGCAGGTGATAGGAACAGATGGCTGAGGAGCTGGTGTATGAGAGAAGGATTCACATTTTTGGATCATTGGAATCTCTTCTGGGGTAGAAGTGACATGTAGAAGAAGGATGGAAATCACCTGAATTGAAAGGGGACTATATATTAGCAGGAAGATTTGCTAGAGGTGATTGGGAGGATTTAGTACATAGAACATTACAGCGCAGTACAGTCCCTTCAGCCCTCGACGTTGCGCCAACCTGTCATGCCAATCTGAAGCCCACCTAACCTACACTATTCCATGTACGTCCATATGCTTGTCCAATGATGACTTAAATGTACTTAAAGTTGGCGAATCTACTACCGTTGCAGGCAAAGCATTCCATACCCTTACTACTCTCTGAGTAAAGAAACTACCTCTGACATCTGTCCTATATCTATCACCACTCAATTTAATTCTATGCACCCTCGTGGTCGCCGTCACCATTCTTGGAAGAAGGCTGCCCCTGTCCACCCTATCTAAACCCTCTGATTATATTATATGTCTCTATTAAGTCACCTCTCAACCTTCTTCTGTCTAACGAAAACAACCACAAGTCCTCACCCTTTCCTCGTAAGACCTTCCCTTCATACCATGCAACATACGAGTAAATCTCCTCTGCACCTTTTCCAAAGCTTC
>NC_057712.1:125037159-125039250 GCF_004010195.1 Chiloscyllium plagiosum
AATCCATATACATCACATCAACCAGTTTACTCTCATCTACCTGTTTGGTCACCTTCTCAAAAAACTCAATAAGGTTTGTGAGGCACGACCTATCCTTCACAAAATCATGCTGACTATCCCTAAACAAATTATTATTTTCTAGATGATTATAAATCCTATCTCTATAACCTTTTCCAACACGTTACCAACAACTGAAGTAAGGCTCACTGGTCTATAATTATCAGGATTGTCTCTACTCCCCTTCTTGAACAGGGGAACCACATTTGCTATCCTCCAGTCTTCTGGCACTGTTCCTGTAGACAATGACGATTTAAAGATCAATGCCAAAGGCTCGGCAACCTCCTCCCTCGCTTCCCAGAGGATCCTAGGATAAATCCCATCCGGCCCAGGGGACTTATCTATTTTCACACTCTGCAGGATTTCTAATACCTCTTCCTTGTGAACCTCAATCCCACCTAGTCTAGTAGCCTGTATCTCAGTATTCTCCTCGATAACATTGTCGTTTTCTAGAGTGAATACTATCGAAAAATATTCATTTAATGCTTCCCCTATCTCCTCTGACTCCACACACAACTTCCCACTACTATCCTTGATTGGCCGTAATCTTAATCTTAATCTTGATTTAAACTAATGGGTTGGGACCCAGGGAGATAGTGAGGAAAGAGATGAATTTGAGACTGGTACAGTTGAGAAAAGAAGCAAGTCAAACAGTCAGGGTAGGCAGGAACAAAGCAGAGAACAAGGTAGGACTGATAAATTAAACTGCATTTGTTTCAATACAAGAGGCCTAACAGGGAAGGCAGATGAACTCAGGGCATGGTTAGGAACATGGGACTGGGATATCATAGCAATTACAGAAACATGGCTCAGGGATGGACAGGACTGGCTGCTTAATGTTCCAGAATACAAATACTATAGGAAGGATAGAAAGGGAGGCAAGAGAGAAGGGAGAGTGAGTTTTTGATAAGGGATAGTATTAGAGGTGTACTTAGGGAGGATATTCCTGGAAATACATCCAGGGAAGTTATTTGGGTGGAACTGAGAAATAAGAAAGGGAAATCACCTTATTGGGATTGTATTATCGAACCCATAATAGTCAGTGGGAAATTGAGAAACAAATTTGTAAGAAGAATTCTGTTATCTGTAAGAATAATAAGGTGGTTATGGCAGGGGATTTTTACTTTCCAAATAGACTGGGACTGCCATAGATAAATGTGCACAAGAAAATTGTTCTCTACCTTGTTCTCTGATTCAGTATATGAATGTACTTACTAGAGAAGGTGCAAAACTTGACCTACTCTTGGGAAATAAGGCAAGGCAGGTGACTGAGGTGTCAGTGGGGGAGCACTTTGGGGCCAGCGACCATAATTCTATTAGTTTTAAAATAGTGATGGAAAAAGATAGACCAGATCTAACAGTTGAAGTTCTAATTTAGAGGAAGGCTAATTTTGACGCTATTAAGCAAGAACTTGCAAAATGTCCAGATTACAGAGGAGGAAGTGCTGGATGTCTTGAAATGGTTAAAAGTGGAAAAATCCCCAGGACCTGATCAGGTGTACCCAAGAACTCTGTGGGAAGCTAGAGAAGTGATTGCTGGGCCTCTTGCTGAGATATTTGTATCATCGATAGTCACAGGTGAGGTGCCGGAAGACTGGAGGTTGGCAAACGTGGCGCCCTGTTTAAGAAGAGTGGTAAAGACAAGCCAGGGAACTATAGACCGGTGAGCCTACCTTGATGGTGGGCACGTTGTTGAAAGGAATCCTGAGGGACAGGATGTACATGTATTTGGAAAGGCAAGAACTGATTCGGGATAGTCAACATGGCTTTCTGAGTGGGAAATTGTGTCTCACAAACTTGATTGAGTTTTTTGAAGAAGTAGCAAAGAAGATTTATGAGGGCAGAGCAGTAGATGTGATCTATCTGGACTTCAGTAAGGCATTCGACAAGGTTCCCCATGGGAGACTGATTAGCAAGGTTAGATCTCATGGAATACAGGGAGAACTAGCCATTTGGATACAGAACTGGCTCAAAGGTAGAAGATAGAGGGTGGTGATGGAGGGTTGTTTTTCAGACTGGAGGCCATTGACCAGT
>NC_057712.1:125039581-125046028 GCF_004010195.1 Chiloscyllium plagiosum
AGGGCATAGGTTTAGGGTGAGAGGGGAAAGATATAAAAGAGACCTATGGGGCAACCTTTTCGTGCAGAGAGTGGTACGTGTATGGAATGAGCTGCCAGAGGATGTGGTGGAGGCTGGTACAATTGCAACATTTAAGAGGCATTTGGATCAGTATATGAATAGGAAGGGTTTGGAGGGATATGGGCCGGGTGCTGGCAGGTGGGACTAGATTGGGTTGGGATAACTGGTCGGCATGGACGAGTTGAACGGAAGGGTCTGTTTCCGTACTGTACATCTCTATGACTCTAACTTTCAAAAGCTGATTAGAGGCAGATGTTCGCAGGTACAGGGACGGCTGGAAAATGGGAAGCCTTCAGAAATGAGTTAATGAGAGTCCAGAGACAGTACTTTCCTATTCGGGTGAAAGGAAAGGTGGATAGTTGTGGGGAATGCTGGATGACTGGACAAATTGAGGTTTTGATTAAGAAACCGAAGGAAGCATATGTCAGGTATAGACAGGATGGATGGAGTGAATCCTTAGAAGAGAATAAAGGCAATAGGAGTACAGTTAAGAGGGAAATCAGGAGGGCAAAAAGGGGACATGAAATAGCTTTTGCAAATAGGGTTAAGGTGAATCCAAAGGGTTTTTACAAATACATTAAGGACAAAAGAGTAACTAGGGAGAGAATTGGGCCCCTCAAAGATCAGCAAGGCGGCCTTTGTATGGAGCCACAGAAAATGGGGGAGTATTTTGTATTGATGTTTACTGTGGAGAAGGACATGGAAGATATAGAATATAGGGAAATAGATGGTGACATCTTGAAAAATGTCCGTATTAGAGAGGAAGAAATGCTGGATGTCTTGAAACGCATACAAGTGGATAATTTCCCAGGACCTGATCAGGTGTACCCTTGAACTCTGTAGGAAGCTAGGGAAGTGATCACAGGTGAAATGCAGGAAGACTGGATGTTGGCTAATGTTGTGCCACTATTTAAGAAAGGTGGAAAGGAGAAGCCAGGGAACTATGGACTGGTGAGCCTGATGTCGGTGGTGGGCAAGTTAGAACATAGAACATAGAAAAGTACAGCACAGAACAGGCCCTTTGGCCCACGATATTGTGCCGAGGTTTAATTCTAATGTAAAATATAGTAACTTAACCTACACAACCCTCAACTCATTACTGGACATGCACATGGATAGCAGTCACTTAAATGTCCCCAATGACTCTGCTTCCACCACCACCACTGGCAACACATTCCAGGCATTCACAACTCTCTGCATAAAGAAAAATTGTTGGAGGGAATTCTGAGTGACAGGATGTACATGTATTTGGAAAGGTAAGGACTGATTAGGGATAATCAACATGGCTTTGTGAGTGGGAAATCATATCTCACAAACTTGATTGAGTTTTTTGAAGAAGTAACAAAGAGGATTATTGTTGGCAGAGCAGTAGACGTGATCTGTATGGACTTCGGTAAGGTGTTCGACAAGGTTCCCGTGGGAGGCTGGTTAGCAAGATTAGGTCTCATGGAATACAGGGAGGACTCGCCATTTGGATCCAGAACTGGCTCAAAGCTACAAGACAGAGGGTGGTGGTGGAGGGTTGTTTTTCAGACCGGAGGCCTGTGACCAGTGGAGTGCCACATATATTGGTGCTGGATCCCCTACTTTTTGTCATTTATATAAATGATTTAGATGTAAGCATAAGAGGTACAGTTAGTAAGTTTGAAGATGACACCAAAATTGGAGGTGTAGTGGACAGCGAAGAAGGTTACCTCAGTTTATAATTGGATCTTGACCAGATGGGCCAATGGGCTGAGAAATGAAGGATGGAGTTTAATTTAGATAAATGCGAGGTGCTGCATTTTGGGAAAGCAAATTTTAGTAGGACTTATGCATTTAATGTCCAGGTCCTAGGGAGTGTTGCTGAACAAAGAGACCTTGGAGTGCAGGTTCATAGTTCATTGAAAGTGGAGTCGCAGGTCGATAGGATAGTGAAGAAGGCATTTAGTATGCTTTCCTTTTATTGGTCAGAATATTGAGTATAGGAGTTAGGAGGTCATTTTGCGGCTGTACGGGTCATTGGTTAGGCCAGTTTTGGAATATTGCATGCAATTCTGGTTTCCTTCCTATCAGAAGGATGTTGTAAAACTTGCACTGGTTCAGAAAAGATTTACAAGGATGTTACCAGGGTTGAAGGATTTGAGCTCTCGGGAGCTGTTGAATAGGCTGGGGCTGTTTTCCCTGGAGCGTCGGAGTCTGAGGGATGACCTTACAGAGGTTTATAAAATCATGAGGGACATAGATATGATAAATTGTCAAGGTCTTTTCCCTGTGGTCGGGGAGCACATAACTGGAGGGCTATAGGTTTAGAGTGAGAGGGGAAAGATATAAAAGAGACCTAAGAGGCAACTTGTTCACGGAGTTCATGGTACATGCCTGGAAAGAGCTGCCAGAGGATGTGATGGAGGCTGGTACAATTGCAACATTTAAATGTCACCTGGATGGGAATATGAATAGGAAGGGTTTGGAGGGATATAGGCCAGGTGCTGGCAGGTGGGACCAGATTAGATTGGAATATCTTGTTGGCATGGACGAGATGGACTGAAGGGTCTGTTTCCATGCTGTACATCTCTATGACTCTATGACTGTGGAGCATGAAGGTCTTGAACTTGAACCTCCTGGCTCAGAGCTACCATTCAGCTATGAGAACCCTGAGCTTAAACATGTATCCTGAATTTCTGCAGCTCCTACCATCACCTTACCTTTAGCTCTTTCTGACTTAGTAATGCAGGATTGCTGCTCGGAATTGGCTTCATCCAGCTTCCACCTTTTTTCCCTCACTATGTGTGGGATGTCAAATGCAGCCTGATTCCTCTTTTTATATCCTGAAGTGCTCTTACACAAATGAAGTTGGTTTGCTCCCTATTGCCAAGTCGCCTGTAAATGTGTTTTTAAATCTATTCACCATCTGCAATCAACCTTTCCCATGTCCTGCATGCAGTGCTGTGACCCACCCATAATCAGTCCTACCTGTTGCTATTCAGCCTAATTACATAAATTGCCCAATTCACTGTGTAGCTTATCTTGGCCCCACAGTTACTTAATCAACGCTGCAGAATTTGCCAGTGAAGCAAGCATTGCACAACTATTAAACAATTCAAATTCCCTTGGTTTGTTTGGAACTGATGTAATGTTTGAGGAGCTGTTTGCACTCAGTGATTCCCATTCACCTTTTTGACACGAGACTAGAAGTGGGAATGCTGCCAGTACACTTTGTAAGTGGTAGGCAGGGTTGGTTGGGCTGGTCCGCGACATAAATAGGCCGAGTTCTACAGCAGTAAACAAATCACAATGAGTGGGATTTTCCTCTCTTAAGAATAAGCATGAAGGTGGCCATTAAAGCAGGGTGGATTTCTGATCAGAGGCAGATCGGATTTTCAAATTTGTTCTTGGAATATGAGCACTGTCAGCAAGACCTGTATTTATTGCCCATTTCTAATTGCCTGGGTGATCTTCCGCCTTCAACCACTGTAGTCCATTTGGTAAGCCATATCCACAGTGCGAGTGGGTTGGGCATTCCAAGATCCTGAGCCAGTGAGATTGAGAAATGGCCATATGTTTCCAAGTCAGGATGGAATGTGTCTTGGAAGGGGTGTCCCCATGCATCTGTTGCCCTTGTTCCAGGTGGTAGAGTTGGCAGGTTTGGAAGATGGACAGCTGAAGGAGCCTTGGTGAGCTACTGTAGTGTATCTTGTAGATGTGTTGCCGGTGAAGGATGTCAAGGATCGGGCATGAAGCCAAGTGATTATGCACCTCACAGCTCATTACATTTGCACAGGTAAAAGAGCAGGGTTTTATAGTAGGAAGTCCTGCCCTGCCCAGTTAGGACCTTCAGGCTCCAGCTGGGTGCCTGTTGAAAAGGCTCCCAGGGGCATTAACGTCCTGTCCATCATACCCCCCAACCTCCCCTGGAGATGATGTCAGAGACTAAGCAAAATGAGGCATCACATATTGGCAGTCCTTCCCATGTCATCCTACTGAGAGAGGGAAGGGCAGATTTCTTCCCTATGGGGAGCAGGGAGTGGCTACTCTGACTGACAAAGGCATCCTGGTGACTGCAGTGTTCAGAAAGAGTTTGAACAATTTGCTATGTTCCTTCAGCGTATGGGCAAATATCTCATTAATGCTTCATGTCCCTGTGAGTGTGTGTTGGCAGTGCAGAGACCATGACAACATAAGAACTCTGAGCAGGAGTAGACCATCTGGCCCTTCGAGCCTGCTCCACCATTCAATAAGATCACGGCTGATCAATTCGTGACCCCAACTCCACTTACTCGCCCCCTCACCCTCGCACATAATACCTTTAATGTTCAAAAAATTACCTATCTTAACTTTAAAAACATTTAATATGGAAGCCTCAATTACTTCACTGGGCAGGGAATTCCACAGATTCACAATCCTCTGGGTGACGAGGTTCAGTCCGAAATCTGCTCCCCATTATTTTGAGGCTATGCCCTCTTCTCCTAGTTTCACCCGCCAATGGAAACATCTTCCTGGGTTCTATCTTGTCTATTCCCTTCATAATTTTATATATTTCTTTAAGATCCCACCTCATTCTTCCAAATTCCAATGACTATAATTCCAGTCTACTCATTCTCTCCTCATAGGCCAACTCCCTCAAGTCCAGAATCAACCTAGTGAACCTCCTCTGCACCCCCTCCAGTGCCAGTACATCCTTTCTCAGATAAGGAGACCAAAACTGCACACAGTACTCCAGGTGTGGCCTCACCAGCACCCTGTGCAGCTGCAGCATGACCTCCCTGCTTTTAAAGTCAATTCCTCTCACAATGAAGGACAAAATTCCTTCAGAGGACTGCCACACAGGAGGTTGCGTGATTGATATCACCATCAGAGGCTTCATGTTCATTTAATATTTGTCACTTCATCGTAGCTACTGACGTATCTCCAAACAGATCTTCCTTTCACTTCTGACATGGTTCAGCAGGATATCAAACTTGGGACTTCCTGTGCCCACATGAGCAAAGGATGGGGAAGCAAAATGGGTCAGCGGTAGGTTAGTGATTTGTTCGGTAGGTATTAATCAAAGAACTGCAGATGCTGAAGATCTGAAACAAAAGCAGAAAATGCTGAGAGAAACCTGACAGGTCTGGCAACATCTGTGGAGAGGGAGCAGCGTTAATGTTTCGAGTCCAGAGATCATTCTTCAACACCCACATCCCATGGGGGAAAAAAATCAGGTCACTGACACTCCATTGCAACTGCGAGAACGTGGAAATCTGAGAGCTTTTCACCGCAGGCTTGTGTGCGTGGCAATGGCACAACCACAAAAGGTAGTCTGTTGAGTTCAGCCCCAGTTGTCTGACCTGATCAGAGTTGCTGCTGTCAGCTGGTGTAACTACCATGCTTGGTTAGGCTTAGAGGCCTAGTTGGCTTCGACCATAATGCTGCTAAAGCATTTAACATCAACCAGTCAGACCGCATGCGACTGAGACTGGGGACGCTTCACCAGTTACACTGTAAGTGTTCGCGCAAAGAAATGCATTGGTTTTGAGCAGCCAAGTAACTAAAGAAATTTGTACTCCCTGAAGTTTGAGCAAAGAAGCTTCCCTGGCTGGGAACACACCTCATATATCGTCAAGTTTGTGAACGCATGTTTTTGGCTAACAAGATTGCACCAGTGAATGGAATCGCGGTGGGCAAGGGGGGAATGAGTATTCAAGACAAAGGCACAGTAAGTTCTCAATTGTAGCTGACCCACCTGAAAAGTTCGGAGAACTTAATAACAAAATGTTAACTAACCCAACCACCCCCCAACACCAACAACTTTCCATTAAACCCCACCCACCTCCATCCTCTGAAAAGCTCCAAGAGTTCAGAAAATTCTGCCCCATATTTCATGCACTTGTGCCTCACATTTATCCTGTGGCAAAGTTTATTGAGTCTCTGAGGGTAAATATAAATATAACTTCTTTCAATGTTACCCTCTCTTCCACTTGATGTTTGGTAATCCATACACTTGAGCATTGCTTATCTTGGTATCATATTTTTATTTGTCTTTTCACAAATATTTATTTCAGCGTTCATTGCGGCAAGGAGTATCAGTACTGAATCTTCCAGATTTTCAATCAGCATCTACATTAGGTGCTGCTGCCAGGCCAGATACCAGACGGTAACAGTTAACAGTGAGTGAGGTAAAAACAAGGACTGCAGATGCTGGAAACCAGATTCTAGATTAGAGTGGTGCTGGAAAAGCACAGCAGGTCAGGTAGTATCCGAGGAGCAGGAAAATCGACATTTCAGGCAAAAGCCCTTCATCAGGAATAGAGGCAAGGTGTCTGCAGAGTGGAGAGATAAATGAGAGGAGGTTGGGAGTGGGGAGAAAGTAGCATAGAGTACAATAGGGTGAGTGGGGGTGGGGATGGAGGTGATAGATCAGAGAGGAGG
>NC_057712.1:125046613-125080453 GCF_004010195.1 Chiloscyllium plagiosum
TTGGAGGGCATCTTTAACCAGGTGGGAAGGGAAATTGCGGTCTCTAAAGAAGGTGGCCATCTGGTGTGTTCTATGGTGGAACCGCTCCTCCTGGGAGTTGATACGGCGGAGGCGGAGGAATTGGGGATACGGGATGGCATTTTTGCAAGAGGTAGGGTGGGAAGAGGTGTAATCCAGGTAGCTGTGGGAGTCGGTGGGTTTGTAGAAGATGTCAGTGTCAAGTCGGTCGTCACTGATGGAGATGGAGAGGTCCAGGAAGGGGAGGGAGGTGTCAGAGATGGTCCAGGTAAATTTAAGGTCAGGGTGGAATGTGTTGGTGAAGTTGGTGAATTGCTCAACCTCCTCGCGGGAGCATGAGGTGGTGCCAATGCAGTCATCAATGTAGCGGAGGAAAAGGTGGGGAGTGGTGCCCGTGTAACTACAGAAGATGGACTGTTCCAAGTAACTAACAAAAAGACAGGCATAGCTGGGGCCCATATGGGTGCCCATGGCTATCCCTTTGGTCTGGAGGAAGTGGAGGATTTGAAGGAGAAATTGTTAAGGGTGAGGACAAGTTCAGCCAAACGAACGAGAGTGTCGGTGGAAGGGTACTGTTGGGGACGTCGGGAGAGGAAGAAACGGAGGGCTTGGAGGCCCTGGTCATGGCAGATGGAGGTGTAGAGGGATTGGATATCCATGGTGAAGATGAGGCGTTGAAGGCCAGGGAAATGGAAGTCTTGGAGAAGGTGGAGGGTGTGGGTGGTGTCTCGAACATATGTGGGGAGTTCCTGGACTAGGGGGAATAAGTCAGTGCCAAGGTAGGTGGAGATGAGTTCGGGGGGGGGGGGGGGGCAGGAGCATGCTGAGACAATGGGTCGGCCAGGATGGTCAGGCTTGTGGATCTTGGGAAGTTAACATTGAGCCCCTACAGAATCCCTCCCTCCTGCACCACTCCTTCCACCCTCCCTCATATTGTTCTAACTCTGATGGCAGTTCCCTTCCAAACGCCTCGCGAGGGCGGGGCAAACAATCAGGAAGGAATTTGCTTTGTGGGTTTGTTTTTGTTAAGAAGTGAATTCGCAAAGCGTCTCAGCTAGCTCTTTCAAAGAAAGCAGCCTCAAAATACATGAGGAGCTGCATCTTTCAAATAAGATGCTGAACTGTTTGCAGATCTGTGCTTTGTTTGCTCTTTTTCAATCCAGGATCTATTTCATCATCCTTCCTGCAGCCCATGTGTCCCTATGGGCACTGCTGCCATCTCTCTGTCACTCACTGTTACTGCATGCAACTTGTTTCCTCTCAATTGTTTCAGTCCACTTTAAGTCTCTGAATCCCGATGTCCAATTGAGTATGCTGTTTGATTTCTTTCCCCCCTTAGAATAGTGAACGTTTCAAAAGTGCCGTACAGCACTTTGGAGCATCCTGCAGCAATTCATAAACACATGCTTTTTTTCTTTATTATGGCTGAGATCAGTTTCAGTCAAAGACCTATTTGCCGTATTGATCATTTTGAATTCAGTCGTTTAGGCTGGGTGGAGGATTCGAACAGGTTAGGTCTGGTTTTGTCATCATGAGCTGTCTCGGGTAAGCAATGTTATTCAGGGAGTTGCTGGAAGCGGGCCCAAGTGCTTAGCTGTGTGTAAACATGTTTGTCTAGTGTTCACATGAACACGTGTACAGGGGCAGAATGAGATTGGGGGTCAGCTCCAACAGAATGTCAAACAGTCATAGCCCCGGGGGCCATTGCATGGTCACCGTAACTGCAAACCCAGCATGTAGCTTCGATGTAAACCAGGCCAGCACTACACAAACCAGGCTCTGTGACAACAACACTGCAGACTGCTGCTTCATTGAAGAGGTCTGGATCGAGGAAAGTTTGCATTTTTACAGAGCACCTTTTCACATAAAGAAACATTCTAAGGTGTTTCCCAGAGGTCTTACAATCAAAATATAACACTGGGGCATAAAATGAAATATCAAATGCAAAATACTACAGATGAATGCTGGAGAAACTCAGCACGTCTAGCAGCATCTGTGGAGAGAGAAACAGAGTTCATGCTAAGAGTCCAGTGACCCTACTCCAGGAGGGACGATGTAGTGGCTCAGTGGTTAGCACCATTGTCTCATAGCACCAGGCTCCTGGGGTTGATTCCACCCTTGAGCAACTGGCTGTGTGGAGTTTGCATGTTCTTCCCATGTCTGCTCCAGTTTTCTCCCACAGTCCAAAGGTGTGCAGATCGAGTGGATGGCCATGTTAAATTGCCCGCAGTGTTCAGGAATATGCAGGATAGGTGGATCAGCCATGGGGAAAATGCAAGGTTACAGTAATGCTCTTCAGAGGGCCAGTGTAGACTTGATGGGCCAAATGGTCTGTTTTCACACTGCGGGGATTCTATGACCTGAGTTCCAAGTTGAACTCAATTCTGAAGAACAGTTATACCAGAAACATTTGTCTGCTTCTCAATGTGCAGATGCTACTGTGCTATTTTTCAGTGTTCTCTGTATTTGTTAAGTAATTACATCAAATGATCAAAACTTTGTCAAAGAGGTAGGTTGTAATGTGTGTGTGAAAGGGGGTAATGTGATAAAAAGGTGTAGGGAGGGAAGACCAGAGCATAAGGCCGCCTGAGGTAGAACAATTAAAACCAGCAATTACTGGGGTGGGGTGGAATTGTTGAGCTGGAGTAGACTGTAGCTATTAGCCGGAATGCAGCTATGGAGAGATTTCCAAACAAGGAGGTGGATCTCGAGGATCCAAGTCTAAGCTGCTCAAAGGCAACGTGAGCATTTGACTTGGATTTTAAAAACAAGTCATGAACAAAAAACTGATCGAGATGCTATCGGATTGTCACAAAATCCCGGCTGCTCCTTGCCCTGTCCCACGATAATCCAACTGAGTATAACTGTGAAGATGACTGTAGTCATTCAGTTTTGCCAGGGATGGGCAATCAATGTCAGGTTTGTTAATTAATGCACCAACTGTGAGAATGAATGGACAGGTTTGCTAATGGACGCAATTTTAACAGCATGTCTGATTAGCAAAGTTCTGAAAAGGATCACTGCACTGAAAACTTTAATTCTCCATAGATGCTGAGTTCCTCCAACAACTTCTGTTTTTCTTTTAGATTTCCAGCATCCATAGTCTTTGTTTTACTTCAGCAAATTTCACTAGCGCTCACAGTCATTTATTTCTCAGTCAAATAATGCTCAGTAGCAGCAGTATGCACTATCTACAAGATGCATGCAGGAATTCACCAAAGATCTTCAGACAACACCTTCCAAACCCACAACCACTTCTATCTAGACTGACAAGGGCAGCAGATACAAGGGAACAGCACCACCTGCAAGTTGCCCTCCAAGCCACTTGCAATCTAACTTGGAAATGTATCGCCATTCCTTCACTGTTGCTGGGTCAAACTCCTGGAACTCCTTACCCAATGGCATTCTGGGTCAGACTACAGCACGTGGACTGCAGCAGTTCAAGAAGGCAGTTCACCATAACCTGCTCAAGGGTAACTAGGGACGGGCAATAAATGCTGACAAGTCAGCAAAATGCATCCTCCAAGACAGAATAAAATATACAGTGAAGATAAATTCCTTCTTGTTGTATTTGTTCTGCAGACACTAGGATTCAAGATGCACCTTGGTGGAGCTCACCTCCTGGAGAAAGTCACGATGCGTGGGGCAGGGTCGACAAGCCTTGGTCATGATCTTGTACATTATATGAAACCTGACATTCCCTTGCCCTTCGTCCTCCCTCAAAAAGTGTCTGCTGACTTTACTCGTCACACAATTATGACAGTATTCAAGATCGATTTCAGTGAGATAAATAATGGATTGTTTATGTCCCTGAAGTAACTCGATACAGCTCGATATCTTTAATATACACAGCCAGTGCTCAATAGGGTTGTCACGAGCATCAGGCTAGATAAATGTACAATGTTGTTGCTGCACTGCAGCAAAATGGCAAAGGAAAATGCCAAGGTAGATTCATTTAAGATGCGTCTGAACAGATGCATGAGTAGGTGGGGAGAAGAGGGATACAGACGCTTAGGAATTGGGCGATAGGCTTAGACAGTGGATTTGGATCGGCTCAGGTTTGGAGGGCCGAAAGGCCTGTTCTTGGGATGTAAATTTTCTTTGTTCTTTGAAACATTGCAGTGTTTAAATTCAGACCATGTATGCATACAGGCTGAACCACTATGGGGGATCATGAAAACAAAATTCATAGCTGTCACCCCCACTTCCCAGTGTTAACCATCGCAATGTGATTTGAAACAGGAGCCGAGAGCATTCATTTTACTTTTCAAGTTTTGATGTGACAAAGTTGTTAGAAATGGTAAAACTGTTAGAAGAAATTTTTAGTAATTTAAAAAAAAGTAAAGGAAAATATTAAGTTCTTTAAACATTAAAATATTTAAAACTATATAAGAGGATAATGTTCGAGGATAGAAAATGTTAGTGTAAAAGCAAAGTTGAAAGAATCAAAAATTAATTAGAAGGCTAAATAGTATACAATTTCATGCGGGTCCATGAAAATGAGTAGGGGCATAGTATACAAAGCAGGGAGTTTATGCTGAACTTACATTTGAGACTGATATACCTCAGCTAGTGTACCACACCTGATGGAGGATTTAATCTGAACAGAGAGGACAGTTGAGGGTTTCAAGAATGAGACAGAAATTGAACAGTGACAGGAACATTGGGAGGGAGATTGATCAGTGACAGGAACATTGGGAGGGAGATTGATCAGTGACAGGAACATTGGGAGGGAGATTGATCAGTGACAGGAACATTGGGAGGGAGATTGATCAGTGACAGGAACATTGGGAGGGAGATTGATCAGTGACAGGAACATTGGGAGGGAGATTGATCAGTGACAGGGGGGGAGATTGAGCAGCAATAGGAACACGGGCTGGGGGAGACTGAACAGCGACAGGAACAAGGGATGGGGGAGACTGAGCAGCGATAGAAACAGGGGATGGGGGAGATTGAGCAGCGATAGGAACACTGGCTGGGGGAGATTGAACAGTGACAGGAACAGAGAAAGTTTGGTTGAATCTGAAAGTCTCATTACACTTAAGTAGTAATGAACTATTAACTTGCATTGCCATAGCCTCTAGGGCTATGATCGAAAAGCTTGGAAATGGGGTTAGTGTCACTGGATTGTTGTGGGCACAAAAGGCTGAATGACCTCCTCTTGTGCTGTAGGTATTTGAGTAAAATGTATGCGTTTCATTTTATCTTATGATAATATTAAGATTACCTTCTCTGTGTCATTTCTGGCTTGGTATCTCACCTCTTCATTAAAATACACTTAGGCAATGATGCCCACATAATTTGCTGGAAAAATATAGCAGCATTATTTCTTTGAAATAAGTGAGTACGATCCTGCTTTGTGCTGCCTTTTCTTAATTTACAACACACGACTTTGTTGCTGCATTATTTCAAGGTAGCTTGAACTTTAATATGACAATATGAAGCCAACACATTCTTACGCTAATCTGTGATGAGGAATGAGCTTGCACTGCAAAGCACTTTTCTCTTGTGCTGCCACTGTATAAACATTACGCTGTGTCCTTGTCAGGGATGATGTTGTCATTGGTGAAGACCTTTTGTTGCAGCTCAGCCAGCCTCCTCTAATAACACTGTCTGCTTTCCTCAACAGAGTGGATTCCATAATGTTAGTGGAAGAAGGCTTCACCATGGTGAGTGCAGATGCCAGTGACAAAATGCTGAAATATGCGTTAAAAGAGAGATGGAACCGAAGGAAAGAAGAGGCGTTTGATAAATGGGGTAAATATTGGGCCTTGAGAGAGAGCATAAAAAGGAATTCTTTATCAAACAGAACCAGACATTGCTAGAGAAACTCAGCAGGTCTGGCCGCATCTGTGAAGAGAGAAACAGAGCTAACTTTTCAAGTCCTGTGACCCTACTTCAGAGGTTCCTTATGGGAGACTGTTTCGCAAGGTTAGATCTCGTGGAATACAGGGAGAACTAGCCATTTGGATACAGAACTGGCTCAAAGGTAGAAGACAGAGGGTGGTGATGGAGGGTTGTTTTTCAGACTGGAGGCCTGTGACCAGTGGAGTGCCACAAGGATCGGTGCTGGGTCCACTACTTTTCATCATTTATGTAAATGATTTGAATGTGAATATAGGAGGAATGGTTCGTAAGTTTGCAGCTGACACCAAAATTGGTGGTACTGTGGACAGCAAAGAAGGTTACCACAGAGTATAATGGGACTTTGATCAGATGGGTCAATGGATTGAGGAGTGGCAGATGGAGTTTCATTTAGATAAATGTGAGTTGCTGCATTTTGGAAAGGCAAATCAGGGCAAGACTTATACACTTAATGGTAAGGCCCTGGGGAGTGTTTCTGCAGGCTCATTGTTCCTTCGTCGTGGATTAGGAGTGGAGTCCCATTTCTTACATTACCATTAATGGTCTGTCTAGGCCTTAAGCTCAGAGATTTCCCCATAATCTACCTTTCATTTTTGTTTCAAGCTGCTCTTTAAAGGCTACCTCTATGGCCAAGCTTTGGGTCATCTGACCTTCCATTGCCTTATGTGGTTTAGTGTCAATGTTGGCTTTGTAATGCATCTGTAAGCACCTTTGGATGTTTTGTTATGCTAAAGGCACTATCAAAATGCACATTGTTGATATTTGAAGAGTTATTTCTCATTCAACATTGGAACGGACTCTTGGGGAGGTTCTGTTTACTTCTGCAGTTTGCTGAGTCCTTGTCCCAGCCAATGGTAGCTCTATGAGATGGTCTCTTCATCAATATTTGTCCCTCAGCTAACAGCATTAGATAAAAGTATTTGCTCTCACTGTAGTACTGTATATCTCTTAGCTGCTGCTTTTCCTATTCTGTAAGAGTAATTGCATTTACATTGGCTGTCAAGCTCTATTATAATCTGGATGGTGTGAAACAGCTATGCAGAAGAGAAGGAGTGTGTTTGGTTCATGATGTCTGCATTGGCTCTTTTAAAGAGCTATCCAATTATTCCCACTATTTTTCTCTATGAGTGGCATATTGGCTCAGCTGTTAGTACGGCTACCTCACAGTGCCAGAGACCCAGGGTCGATTCCAGTCTCTGCTGACTGTGTGAACTCCACACACACACACACACACACACACACACACACACACACTCTCCCTGTATCTGCTTGGGGTTTCTTTTGATTACTCTGGTTTCCTCCCACACTCCAAAGATGTGCAGATTAGGTGGATTGGCTGTGCTAAATTGCCCATAGTATCCAGGGACGTGTAGATGGAGTAACCATGGGGGTATTGTGGATTGGGTCTGGGTGGGATACCTTTTGAAGGGACAGTGTGGACTCAGTGGGCTGAATGGCCTGTTTCCTGCACTGTGAGGATTTTATGATTTAATGGTAGTTCCCAAAGGTTCCCTTTTCAAGTGTAATCCCATTTTATATTGAGAGTTACGATTGGATCAGCTTTAGCAACATTTCAGATTGTAAACATTTTCTGTAGTTTAATGCTCCTTACCTCTTCTTTGGTTCTTCTGGCAATTCTCTTAAGAATGTGTTCTCTAATTACCAACCCTCCTGAAGTGAAATGGAGTTGCCTCATTTATTCTGTCAAAATCTTTTCAAACAATTAAATTTCCATACATCCTTCTCTTCCTTAAGCAGAGCAATCCCAGTTTATTTCATCTACACAGACCCGCACAAGGATTGACTTGTTAATGTGAATGGATTTTGAATAGTTTGCAACCTTTGTCTACAGAGTTTGCAGCACAGAAACTCTTGACCTTCTCCTCATTCACTTTATAACAAACTGTTCATTGAACTCCAAATATGATTAAGTACACATTCCGTATGAGTTTGTAAAGGTGTGTAGCATCCTATGCTTTATTAATAGGGGGAACACAGTACAAAAATGAAATGGTAGGACGATGGTGACTTTACCTGATGACAATAAGGTTGTTCTCTTTGTAGATCTACATTGTCACAAAAGCAGTTTGGTTCAATACAGTTGCATATCAAGTAAATAAACAAAACATTGGACTTTGACTGTATCCAAAAGTTCTCCAACCTGTGTAATCCCTTTTGAGCTCCTTAATGTTTTCTGGGGTCAACCACTTCATGTTCAGCTTCCACGTTCCCTTGCTGGCCTGCTGCTCCTCCTGTCGGTGACAGTCAGCCAGCAGGAGGCAGTGGTCAGAGAAGAACGCTGGTTCGACATTGGTGGATCTGACTGAGAATGTGCGGGATGCAAATGGGAAATCTATCCTTCAGCGTATAGACCCATCTGGCCATGACCAGAGGCATCTGTCTGCAGGGTTGCTGAAGACGTTGTGTTGATTAGCAAATTGAACCATTTCCATTGGGAATCTGAATGTGGTGTCCAGTTTGCTGTCAGCCCCTCTGGATTGTTGATCTGCATCAACAATGTGATTGAAGTCTCTGGCCAGAATGACTGGTAGTGGGAGCTGCTTCAGGTCAGCCAGCCACTCACTCTGTACCCCCGGGAAATACATGTTAATTAATCTCAGGGGAGCGTTTCTGTATGTAACATCTGCTACGAGAAGGCACCCACCCACCACCTCCTTAACCTCAGAGATGGTGAAATCTCCTCCTTGCACCATAATACCCAGGCCGGGGGAATGACTATCGCTTCCCCCCCCCTACCAAGTTGAAGGCTCGACCCTCTCCTGTGGCTGCTGGGGTGCAGTATTCCACACTCCTGCAGAAACACGAGGTCTCCCGCAATGGCATTGACCAGATAAGTCAATGTGGAGACACCTCACGTAGTAGATTTAATGCTGCATGCACGTTAATACTGACAATTTTAACATCCATTTGTGGGAACGAACCAACAGGGTCCAGCTTGGAGTCTGACAGAGGGACTGTCAGAGCGTCACTACTGCTGGTTGCCTGTGACTGTCGTGCAGAGGGTACCTGTGGGTCCGAATGGCTGGATGTTAGTCTTCACCGGGCCCCACCCGGGGAGTCCAGCATTTCTGGGTTAGGGGGTGCTTCTCTCCTTCGCCCCTGCTCTGCCCCTTTTTTATGTGGATGGCCATCCCTCTGCACATCTTCAACCTCACAGAAGTTGTTGGTGTGTCCATTATGCCTCTTTCTGTTTTGCTGTGAGGCTTTGGGGACCTGACTGTTCCAGTTGTTTCTCACTGCAATCCATTCCCCGACCTCCATGGTTTCCTCCTCCTCCTTCTCCATTGACTCCATCTATTCATGTTGGAGTTGGGTCAGTTACTATGTCTTTGCACTGACTACCTCTTCCTCCTTTCCGGCCTGTCCCTCCCTCTGAGTGCCCCTCGTCTCAGTTTTCTGCTGGGAGGTGGCATCTTCCTGACCTTTGGGGGCCATCTGAGGGTAAGTGGAACCCCCCATCCCCACAAGTTTGGACAACCTGAATTGGCGGTAGGCTGAAGCCAACATTAAGGTCCACCAGCGTCCAATTACTATCTCGATCTAGCAATGATCTCGATAGTTTTGATGTCTTGTAACCCATCACTGGTGCAGTCCCTGCAGAACCAATGTCCCCCCCTGCCAGGGCCTTTATACAGTAGCTTTATTGAACATTGGTTCAGCCTCAGTTGGAGCATTGTGTCCCATTCTGGGTTCTGCACTTTTGGAAAGATGTGCGGGCTCTTGAGATAATGCAGAAAGGGTTAATGTGAATGGTTCCAGGAATTCGGATAAGACCATAAGACATAGGAGCAGAAGTTAGGCCATTCAGCCCCTTGAGTCTGCTCTGCCATTCATTCATGGCTGATAGGTTTCTCAACCCCATTCTCCTCATTTCTTCCTGTAACTCTTGATCCCTTTGATATTAAAGAACTTATCTCTCTCAATTTTAAATATACTCACTGACCTAGCCTCCACAGCCTTCTATGGCAGTGAATTCCATAGACTCACCACTCTCTGGCTGAAGAAGTTTATCCTTATCTCCATTCTTCCCTTTATTCTAAGACTGTGACCTCGTGTCCTGTCTTTCCCACCAATGGAAACATGTTCCCAACGTCCTCTTTGTCCAGGCCATTCACTGCCTTGTAAGTTTCAATTAGATCCTCCCTCATTCCTCTAAACTCCATCGAGTATACATCCAGAGACCTCAAACGTTATGAATTTAGATTGGAAAAGTTGGGACTGTTTTCTCTGGAGAAGGCAAGGCTGAGAGGAGATTTGATGGGTTATGTAAAATCATGAGAGGTCTGGGCAGAGCGGATTGGGAAAATCTGTTCCCATTGGTGGAAGAATTGAGAACAGAAGTACCGAGATTTCAAATAATTTGCAAAGAGAGCAATAAAGATATGAGCACAAGAGCAAGTGGTTTGTGTCTAGAATGCACTACCTGAGTGTGTGTCGGAAGTAGGTTTAATCAAGGTACTCAAGGAGGAATTGATTTACAATCTGAATTGTGCAGGATTTGGAGAGAATATTAAGTACAAGGTGCATCATTTCCATAGGGGGCCTGCACAGAGATGGTGGGATGAATGGCCTCCTGAGCTTTAATAATTCCGTGATTCTGAGAAACTTAACATATAACCCTCTGCTTTTCATTTCTCCCCTGCTAGAAGTGAACCTCATTGCTTTTCTGTGTTGTTGCTTGTCATGTTTTGTGTTGCTGTCTCTCTGCTCCAAGTATCCATGCTGTTTTTCAAGAAATGTGTAGCCTCTTTATTCTTTCCACCAAATAAACCGTATGTGTATTGCCAATTATGTGCCTATTCTGCAAACCCATATATCGGCCCAGAGTTTGCAAAACACTGGCCATGAAACTATTGGCAATTGCCATCATTATTCTCCTGAGACCGGTGGCCACTTTTGGTGTCCACACCTACCCAGGAATGAGTGACTTAATGAGAAACTAAGGTTGCCAAAGCTGGGATTAGAGAAAAGAAAATGGAGAGGAGGTTTGAGCCCAGTGTACAAGATTATGACAGATGTAAATAAGGTGGACAGAGAAAAGCTGTCCCTGTTCATTGGTCATGCAATACTGAGGGAACATAGTTTTAAGGCATTGGGCAAGAGATGCATGGAGAACCAGAGAAGGCATACTATTTATGCAACAATGGCAAGGATCTGGTCCTGGGCTTAATGGTTAGCACTGCTGCCTCACAGCGCCAGGGACCTGGATCTGATTCCAGCCTCGGGTGACTGTCTGTGTGCAGTTTGCACATTCTCCCCCTGTCTGTGTGGGTTTCCCCCTGTTTCGTCGCAATGTCCAAAGATGTCCAGGTCAGCTGGATTGGCAATGCTAATCTTTGAGGGAAGCACAGGCAAGCTGGATTAGTCATGGCAAATGCAGGGTTACAGGGATAGGATGAGGGTGGCTGTGCCTGGGTGGGATGCTCTTCGGAGGATCAGTGCAGACTAGATGGGGCGAATGGCCTCTTTCCACACTGTAGCGATGCTGTGACCTCAAACCTGCAGTCTAAGAGGGTGTGGTTACAATGAGGTCAGCCAGGTGGACTTCTTAGAATATGTGTTTTCTGTTTGTTAATCTGATCTAATCAGGGAGCCATGGCTGACAGATAAGAACAGGAGTGTCAGACATCCTGTTCACTCTGAGAGCTGGCTCTGAGGGAGCTGGATCAGTGTCAAGGCCTCTCCACATGTAAGTAAAGGGTGACTTGGTGGACGGGATACTATCCTCTGTGGAGTTATTTCAGTGGTAACGAGAATGGGATTAATGATGTAACCACGCAAAAGTGCTGACTAGCTGAAGTCGAACTGGACTTCAGACCGTCACTACAACTGGCTTTGTCACTGGAAAATGCAGCAAGTATAGCATATGATTTACTGGGTATGCTGAAGGATGTGGACACCCTCGCTAGTCTGACTAAGCTTTGGGAACACCACTTGAGTGAAAGTAATGACATAGACCCACTCAGGACATTTCCTGAACAGACGGACTCTCAGTCGACCTACAGCAAAACCCCAAAACAAAGCCAACCTTCGGCCAAACAGTCACCATTTTCTTCATGATCTGGACTGGCAGGCCATTGCAGTGGCTGCCAGTATGTAGACTCAAGGCAGCAAAAAAGTCCCACTAGACCTAGAGTGAGTAAGTTAACTCACAGACCAGTATCCAGGAGAGTGCACACCCTGGAAAGCCCACCTACATCTGGCTTGGGACAGATAAATTGCTAAGCAATGTCCAAATCAGAGCCAATCAAAATAAACGTCTGGTTAAATGTTTACCTGGTTCTATTGGAGCTCGATACTAGCGCAGCTGTATCAGTGATTGCAGAGTCAGTCTTTAATGACATTCACTCTGGACTCCAATCCTTAAGTTTGTGAAAGACCTTGGCGAGACCGAGACCCTTCACTGGGGAACCTTTAGAGATTAAGGGAACAACTTTGGTTCCAATCTGATGAAAAACAGCTGGCTCAGTTCCCTTTGATTGGGGTAAAAAGCTCAGGCCCAAGCCTGATGGGGCAAAATTGGTTGAGGAAGCTCAACATTTTTCGATTAGAGAATGGCTGCCTGAGTGACGTCCTAATTAAATACCCGGATGTTTTTCTAGATACTATCAAAGGAGCTAAGATTACCTTGCATGTAGAGTGGGAAGCAGTTCCGTGATTCTGAGAGGCAAAACTGGAGGCAGAAATCAGGAGGCTGTCAAGTGAAGGGATCATCAAATCAGTCCAGCTTGTGAATGGGCAGCATCTGGACAGTACAAGCCTGCCTTTTGGGGTATCATCAGCCTGTGCCATTTTTCATCAGACCATGGCAAGCATTTTAAAAGGTCTACTCCCAGGTCAGCATTTATCTGGATGATGTGCTAACAACAAGGAAGATCAATAAAGAATACTGAGAACTTGGACATAGTGCTTCAACGTTTCTCCTTAGAGGGCCTTAGAAGAGAAAGTGTATGTTCCAGGCACTGCAAGTGACCTACCTGAGTTACAGAATTGACAAGACCAGGTTACACTCATTGGAAGATAAAGTAAGGGCAACCAAAGGTGCCCCAGCTTCCAAGTCTATACTGGAGTTTTGGTGTTTCCTTGGATTGGCAAATGATTACAGTAAGTTCATACCTAACCTGGCCTCCATCCTGACACTGTTACATCTGCTATTAAGAAAGGGTCAGCCTGTGAAATGGTCTAGAACCCAAGCTGTAGTCTTTAGTGAAATGTAGAAGCAGCTATCATCATGCAAGGTGACTCTGAGTTCAGGCAGGATCTGATGCTGACAGGCGATGCCTCCCCATATAGTATCAGGGTAGTGTTAGCTCACAGATGGCCCAATGGAGAGGAACACCCGATAGTCTAAGCTTCCAGGACTCTGGCTGATGCAGAGTGCAACTACTCCGAGATAGAGAAGGAAGGTTTAGGGGTCATGTTTGGTGTGAGAAAGTTCCACCAATACCTTTACAGACATAAATTTGTAATAATAACAAATCACATATCCTTGGTAGGGTTACAAAAAGAGCAGAAGACCGTGTTGCCCATAGTTTCAGTCGAATTCAGCAGTGGGCTCTCATTCTAAGTGCGTACAATTACAATTTAAAACACTGTTCGGGAGGCCGAGTGGCAAATATGGATGCCTTGAGCCACCTCCCACTGGTGGTGCCATGCCTGGAAGAGTCCGTTCTGGTTTTAAACTTTTAGGACAGCCCGCCAGTCACCACTGACAATATGGACACAAAAATGATCAAGTCTCAGCCAAACTAAAATAGTTGGGGGAAACAAAAGGGCCTTTTCTCACAACCAGAATCGAGAACATTCTGGACCCGGTGAGACCAACCAAGAGTGATTGTCCCGAGCAAAGGTCACTGCCAGATACTGGCTGAACTCCACCCAGGTCATCCAGGAGTCTCCAACACGCAGATGCTGGCGAGACGTTATGTCTGGTGGCCAGGATTGGATGCTGACAAAGCAGCATTGGTGGGTCAGTGCCAACAAGGACAAAAGTTACAGTCATCAGCTCCCCCACATTCATGGGAATGGCCGGGTAAACCTTGGACTCGGTTACATGTCAACAGTGCCGGCTGGCCTCATGAGCTGAATGTTCTTAGTCATTATGGATGCCCACTCAAAGTGGTTGAATGTGCATAGAGTTCATTCATCAAACACAGGTACAATGATACAAAAGCTACTGGCATCTTCTGCAAAACATGGACTCCAAGAAGTTTTGGTCATAGACAACAGCCCATTGTTTGCCAGCAGGGAATTTGAATTTTTCCGAAAGTCAAATGGCATTCGTCATGTTCGGACAGCTCCATACCATCCATCATCCAATGGCCTGACAAAAAGAATAGTCCAAATTTGAAGGTAGACTTAAAGAAACAGCCTACAGCCTACCTCATTACCAAACTGTCCCAGTTTCTATTTGATTATGGGACCACCCCTCATGCAACTAATTCGTAAAGTTGGATCAGATGTGATTCAGGGTGAGCTTGCCAATTGAATATCAAATTAGTTTAATTTAATGGCAGGAGATAGAGACTGATGGTGGAGGGTTGTTCTTCAGACTGGAGGGCTGAAACCAGCAGTGTTCCATGGAGATCAGTGCTGGGTTCACTTTTGTTGGTCATTTACATAAGTGTTTTAGATGAAAATATAGAAAAAGCACGATTCGTAAGTTTGTGGATAGCACCAAGATTGATGGTGAAGTGGAGAAGGTTATGTAAGATTACAAAGAGATCTTGATCGATTGGGTCAGTGGGCTGAGGAGTGGCAGATGGAGTTTAATTTGGATAAATGGTAAGTTATTACGTTTTTGTGAAGCAAACAAATGCAGGGTTTATACAATTAAAAATAGAGCCTTGGGTATTGTTGTAGAACAGACAGACCTTGGAGTTCAGGTACATCATTCTTTGAAATTTGCATTACAGCTAGACAGGGTAGTTATTGAAGGCATTTAGTATGAGAGTTGGAATGTTCTGTTGAGAATGTACAAGACGTTGGTGAGGCCTCTTCTGGAATACTGTGTGTAGTTCTGGTCATCCTGTTATAGGAAGGTTATTATTAAGCTGGAGAGGGTTCAGAAGAGATTACCAAGATGTTCCTGGGTATGGAGGGTTTAAGTTATAAGGGGAGGCTGGATAGGCTGGGACTTACTTCACTGGAGCGTAGGAGGCTGAGAGGTGACATTTATAGAGGTTCCCTCAGGGAGGTGATTTCAAGACGAGGGGACAGATTTTTAAGATGAGACGAGCAAGATTTTAAAAAAAGATATGAGGAACAACTTCTTTTATACAGAGAATTGATAGATGCAGATGCAGTTACAATGTTCAAAAGACATTTGGATAAGTACGAGAATAGGAAAGGTTTGGAGGAAAAAGGGCCAGGAGCAGGCAGGTGGGACTAGTTTAATTTGGGATTATGGGCAGCAGGGACTGATTGGACTGAAGTGTCTGTTTCCGTGCTCTATGATGATAACTACAGGGGTAGCTCCAGCAAAGTTGCTAAAGGGGTGGGGGATGACGCCACACCAGGTTAAATCTGATCTTCCCGGACCTGGGGGAGGCATTGGCATCAGGAATGCCAATGCCAGGCAAAAGTATCCACTAAACAAGAGAGCCAGTTTACTTCAAGGGATGAAGTTTGATCCAAAACCAGGAAAATGGCCCTGCATGGATGACGGGCATGGTCACATCCTGTGACGTACAAAGTTCAGGTAGGTGGGGCCTGCACATGGACCAAATGAAACCTACAAACTCACAAGTGGGGCAGGAGCAAAGCATACCCAGCTCCTCAGAACAGGCTGTCAGAACCTGTGGGTTTGTCCCCTTCCCCTGGTGTGGAAGAAAGCTCGGAGTCTGCGACAGGCACAACAGATGTTGCAGCCTCAATGCCTTTACCACTTGAAGAAGACAACAAATTCCTTCCTAGACTCTCTGGGGCCCAAGAGGCAGGCTACAGTCTGATACACGCTGCCCGTATCTGAGGCTGAGTTGGAGGAAGAAGAGGTTGAATAGGCTGGGGCTGTTGTCCTTGGGTCATCAGAGACTGAGGGGTGACCTGTGCAGAGGTTTATAAAATCGTGAGGGGCATGGATAGGGTAAATAGACAAGGTCTTTTCCCTGGGGTGGAGGAGTCCAGAACTGGAGGGCATGTGTTTAGGGTGAGAGGGGAAAGATATAAAAGGGACCTAAAGGGCAACAATTTCACACAGAGGGTAGTGCATGTATGGAATGAGTTGCCAGAGACATTGACAGATGCAGATGCAGTTACAATGTTTAAAAGACATTTGGATAAGTACAAGAATAGGAAAGGTTTGAAAGATAAAGGTTTGGTGGAGGCTGGTACAATTATAGCATTTAAAAGGCATCTAGATGGGTATATGAATAGGAAGGGTTTAGAGGAATATGGGCCAAGTGCTGGAAATGGGATGAGATTAGTTTAGGATATCTCGTTGGCATGGACAGGTTGGACTGAAGGGTCTGTTCCCGTGCTGTACATCTCTATGACTCTATGAACTGGATCCAGTTCAAAAGTGCCCTAGAAGAGGCTACAAGAGAAAGAATGGGCCAATGTCTCCAGACTTAGAGGGGGAGGGATATAGCGACTGTAACGAGGTCAGTCAGGTTGACTTCATAGAATATGAGCTCCCTGATTGGAGCTGTTAATTTGGTCCCATCAGGGAGCGCTGGCTGACAGATATAAACTGGAGTGTCAGAGATTCTGTTCAGTCTGAGAGCTGGCTCTGTGGGAGCTGGACCAGCATCAAGTACTGTGCATGTGTAAATAAAGGGTGACTTGGTAACAGAATGACAGTGGAGAAAGTGAGGACTGCAGATGCTGGAGATCAGAGCTTTTCCAGCAACACATTTTCAGCAACAGAATGACAGTCTCTGTTGAGTTATTTCACAGATGATGAATGGTTTAAAAAGAATATTGTATTGGAATTTAAGTGAAATAAGCTTGCGCAGAGGAGAATGTATGAATGGGACTGTCTGGATTGATCTATGGAAGCTAGCATGGGCATGATGGACAAATGCCTCATTTTTGTGGCATGACCCCATTCTGGCTCTGTTTTTAATGCTAGATGAGTTGCATCAGAAGGAGTTTTTAAGTGTGAGTCTTTAACAGGAGCTGTAAACTTCCTCACTTTCCTTCACAGTGATCGAGGAAGCTAATTGGTTGACCTTACCCAACGACATCCAGAAGCCTGGTGATGGATTCGATGCTGTAATTTGTTTAGGAAATTCATTTGCGCACTTACCAGACTTCAAAGGTAAAAGAAAAAAGAGCTTACTTCCTGTTTGTCTCTGGCAAAACCTTGAGAGAGTTCCTGGTATGACATCAGCGGGGCATTTGATACCCGTGATGTAGAAGATACTGTTTTGGTCAATCGATCAGGAGCTGTTTGTGCCAAGACTTTATTTGCGGGGGTGAGGAGGTAGGGGTTTGCTATCAGAGGGGTTGATGGAGGGTCAGGGTGGGCCTTTCAGTACTGATGGGTTGACCAGAGATGTCAATGGAGGGTGTGGTTTCAAGGTTAGCTTGTTGGCCTTAGGGAAAATACTCCTGGTCCTCTTGCCTCACTCGTAGTGCTGCAAAAACACAACCTACCAATCTGCATTCCTTCCCGATTCCCATAGAGTACTAACGCTGTGTGTAAAAATAGGTACACTTAAAATGGAGGCTGCTGCTTCGTGGATCACAAGACCATAAGGACATGGGAGTGAAGGTAGATAGGCCATGGAGCCCATTAAGTCTGTGCCAGCATTCAAGAGATGATCTTATAATTCTCAACTCCACTTTCCTGCCTTTTCCCTATAACCCTTAAAACTCTGTCCACCTCCGCTATGAATATATTTAACACCCATCCTTGACACCCCTCTGCTGTCTACAGAATCACTAACCTCGGAGAGAAGAAATTCCTCCTCACCTCTGTCTTAAATGCGTGACCCCCTCTTTCTGAGATTATGCCCTCTGGTTCTCGACTCTTCCCACAAGCAGTATCTACCCTGTCAAGTTCCCAAAGAATTCTGTATGTGAAAGATTTAATCCTAATTCATGGGACTGGATTGGTGGCACTCTACCCCTCTGTTAAAACTGGGAAACATGTGGGATTCTTGTCTCAGATTTTTTTTCCCGGACTAAGTTCGCACCTGGGTGAAAACATCTCCTTCCTAATCTGTGAACGGCCAGTTGGAATTGTTTTAAATTTTGTTTCTCTAGGTGACCAGAGTGACCAGAAGCGAGCCCTGAGAAATATTGCCAGCATGGTAAAACCAGGTGGGATTTTAATCATTGACCACAGGAACTATGATGCCATCTTAGATACTGGCGAAGCACCAAAAGGCAAAAATATTTATTACAAGGTAATTCGTGCCAGTAGGCATGGAGCTGTCTGAGAGTGTTCTGTATTTTGGGTGGCTTGGTGGCTCAGTGTTAGTACTGCTGTCTCATAGCGCCAGAGACCCAGGTTCAATTCCAGCCTTGGGTGACTGTCTGTGTGGAATTTGCACATTCTCCCTGTATCTGTGTGGATTTCTTCCCATAATCCAAAGATGTGTAGGTTAGGTGCATTAGTCAGGGGGAAATTGAGAGTAATAGGGTAAGGGAAAGGGTCTGGATGGGGTACTCTTCACAGGGTCTGTGTGGTCTTGTTGGGCCAAATGTCCTGCTTCCACACTGCAGGGATTCTGTGATTTGTTTTAAGGCACCAAAATGTCGCTACATTTATCATCTTTAATATATCTATACTCCCCTGTTCTAGATTCAGATCAATTCCCAGAGATATTCTGTTTTGATTTAACTAACCAATCGCTTCCTAATTTTGATCTCTATTAAATTAACCCTGAATCTCCTCAGTGTTGGAAACTGTAGCCACAATTTTCAACCCTCTCCTTTTTTATATTCACATACCAAGCATAATCTAGTTATCATATGTTTCATTGCCTCGCCATCCTACCTATATGATAGCCATTTCATTCTCAATTTGAAGATACATGTTTTAACTCTTAATTCTTTATGTCTACCCTTCTAACCATCTTTTGATCCAAACTTCTGCTCTTCCTCTGAAAACCATACCCACTATTTTTCTCCAGTAGTCTCCTTTATTGTACCTTATCTAAAGTATTCTTGAAAATGGATGTAAGTTTGCTCGCTGAGCTGGAAGGTTCATTTTCAGACGTTTTATCACCATACTAGGTAATATCATCAGTGACCCTTTGGTGAAGCACTGGTGTTATGACCTGCTTTCTATTTATTTGCTTATTGGGTGGGTTTCCTTGGACAGGTGATATAATTTCTGGTGGTGATGTCACGTCCTGTGTTGGTGATGTCATTTCCTGTTCTTTTTCTTAGACGCTGATAGATGGGATCCGAATCGATGTGTTAGTTGATTGAGTTCTGATTGGAATGCTATGCTTCTATGAATTCCCATGCTTGTCTCTGTGTGGCTTGTCCTAGGATGGATGTTACATGCACAAGGACATGTATCCATCCTAGGACAAGCCAAACAGAAACACACATGAAAATTCCTAGAAGCATAGCATTCCAACTGGAACTCTATCAACAAACACTTCGATTTGGATGCCATCTATCACCCTCTGAGAAAAGGAACAGGAAATGACATCACTGACACAGGAAATGACATCACCAGCTCAAGGAAACCTAAACACATAAATGGAAAGCAGGCCATAACACCAGTCCTTCACCGGAGGCTCACTGATGATGTTACCTAGTATGGTGACGAGACATTTGAAAACGCGCTTTCCAGTTCAGCGAGCAAACCTGCGTTCAGAACCTCAACCTGAGCTACAAATCTTCTCCACACTCCCTATTCTTGAAAATCCATGCACATGACACATATATTTTATTTATTCACCATGTTTGTCTCTCCCATCTCAAATCTGTATTGGATTAGGTTACGATTACTCATCTTTCCTTCATCTGGATAGTAACTTTACCTTTGGTTAAAAATTCAGAATGATGCTTTAGCACAGACATTAGATGTATTTACCTGAGTTCACTTTGAGCAAATTACACTCTTGGGACTTCTCCTCCAGTTCTCCCCAGCACAATCTCTCTCAATAGGGCCCTGAAATATAATTGACCAAAGAATTAAAAGCATAACGTGGAAACAGTATTTTTTTTCCACACAGCAGGTTGTTCTGATCTGTAATGTATTTTCTAAATCATGTTTGAATTAGAATCAATCACAGAAATTGGAATATACTTGAAAAGGAAGATGTGCAGGGCTCTGAGATGGGTACAGGAATTGGGTCTAATTTCAAATAGATGACACAAACATTTTGGGTCAAATGGATTTCTTCAATACTATGTCATTCTATGATACCTCATGTGGTCTCAGCATATTGCCTTCCCTTAGTTGAAAATTGTTATTGTCATTTGCAAGTACGCACTGCTAAAGCCATGCACCTCCAGGTCAGATACAGAGATGCAAAACCAAACTCAGATAAACGCAAAATACTGCAGATCTGGAAATCTGAAGTAAGCACAGAGAATGCTGGAAAAACTTAGCAGGCATGACCGCATCATAGAGTATAGAACAGTGCAGCACAGGAATAGGCTCTTAAATTCACCATGTCGGAACCAACCATGATACTATCCCAAACTACTTTCGAATCCTGTATGAGTCTTCTTCAGAACTGAAGATGGACTTGAAATGTCAACTCTATTTCTCTGTCTTCATAGATGTTGCATTGCTGTAGCATTGTCTGTTTGTTGTAAGGCAAAACTCCCTGAGCTGTACAATAACAGTTTCTTACTGCATCAGCACAAACCGTGTAGCTCCTGTGACAGAGAATAGCAATTCAGGGTCTTTTCTACTCAGTAATATGTGCTTAGCTTTAACCAAGCTGCTAGAGGGAAGAGGTCAATTATTTCCCTCACAGTTCAGCACATTTGTTACACTCTTTTGATGTTGTGTTAAGTGAGAGACAAACACCCAGTGTGTTCGTTGGAGAATGGCTTTCATGATTTTTGTTTCAGTTACTTATTAAAATAATATTTGTAAGTCGCTATATCATCAGAGAGGAGTAACGTATTTGCAATTTTTGCCTTCCAGAGTGACCTCACCAAGGATATAAATACTTCTGTGCTGTATGTAAACAACAGGCCTCACATGGTGACACTGGATTATACTATTCAGGTTCCAAACATGGACAGCAATGAACAACCAGATGTGAGGTAGGATTGTGCCCAAGAACAGAAAACTAATTCAGAAAATGCTGAATATGGACAGCCCAATGAGAGCGAACAGTGCTAAGGGGAGAGCCCACCATTCGTGGTTAACTATAGCAAAAGAAAAAACATGCAATTTTACAAAGATGTGTGGCAGCTCAGAAGGTTAGATAAGTTTAAAAGAGCAACACAATAGGATTAGTGAGGGGGGAAATGTTACAGCACGAAAGACAACTAGTTGGAATTATAAGAAGGAGCTAGCAATATTAAAACATGTAAATATATAAATATTTGCTAGAAATATAAAATCTGTTTCTATTGATATCTGAAAAAGAAAAGAACTAACAAAATGAGCATTTGCCCTATACAAAGTTGATGGATTGGTCCTAATTTTCCAAAGTTCCTTAGATTTAAAGTAGGTTCCATTAGATGAGAAAATAATGATTTTTTTTTAAGCAGAGAGACAGACAGAATTGAGGAAGTTACAGGGCAGTTGGCTTCAGATTTGTCTTAGGGAAAATGTCAGAATTTATTATTAAACATGTTATAGTCAGACTTGTAGATAAATTCAAATTAATCAGGCAGAGTCAGTATGGTTTTGCGAAAGTGAAATCTTGCTTAACAAATTTGTTGAAGTTCTTTGCAGAAACTACTAAAGGAAAGATCTTGTGAAACTTGAAAGAGTCCAAAAAAGATTTACAAAGATGTTGCTAGGGTTGGAGGGTTTGAGCTACACGGAGAGGGTGAATAGGCTGAGGCTGTTTTCCCTGGAGCGTCAGAGGCTGAGGGGTGACCTTACAGAAATTTATGAAATCATGAGGAGCATGGATAGGGGGAATAGCCAAGGTCTTTTTCCCAGGGTAACAGAGCCAAAAAGTAGAGGTGAGAGGAGGAAGATTTCAAAGGGACCCAAGGAACAACGTTTTCACACAGAAGGTTGGTACGTGTATGGAATGAGCTGCAGGGGAAGTGGTAGAGGCTGGTACAATTGCAACATTGAAAAAGCATCTGGATGAGTATAGGAATAGGAAGGGTTTAGAGGGATGTGGGCCAAATGCTGGAAAATGGGACTAGATTAATTTTGGATGTGTGATTGGCATGGATGAGTTGGACCGAAGGGTCTATTTCCATGCTGTACATGTCTATGACTCTATGTAGTATGTGCTCTGGATAAAGGAATGCTATAGGGATCTCAGGAGTAGGTCATTCAGCCTGCTCTGACATTCAGCACAATCTTGGCTTAAATTCATTTTTCTTACATTTTCCCCATATCCCTTGGCATCATTGGTGTTTAGAGATCTGTTACCTTTCGTACATTCAAGGTCTGAGCTTCCACAGCCCTGATAGGTATATAGTTCCAAAGGTTTACAGCCGTCTGAAATTTTTTAAAAAGTCCTCATCTCAGTATTGAATGCCTTCCCCTTTATTTTTGAAATTGTGTCCTAATTATGGCATAATTCTCTCATTC
Source organism: Chiloscyllium plagiosum (assembly GCF_004010195.1). NCBI lineage: Eukaryota > Metazoa > Chordata > Chondrichthyes > Orectolobiformes > Hemiscylliidae > Chiloscyllium > Chiloscyllium plagiosum. The sequence continues at coordinate 125,069,169 of NC_057712.1, forward strand.
CTCTGGACCTCATGCTATAAAAAAAGATTCTATTGTAAACTTAGTGGTTTGGTCTGAGATCATTTTCTGTTTAGTAGAGGTTCATTGCACATCACTATACCTCATACAACATTTTTTTGAATTAAAAAATGATTGTTCCATTGTCTCGCATGCACATAGGAAATTTGGTGCCCTTAGGACTTTAGCAGGCATTTCAGTGAAACGTGAAGTTGGTAGCATTGTCACCTCTGAGTCAGAACATGATATGTTCAAGTCCCACTCCAAAGTAATCATGGCTGACACTCCTGTGTGATTCTGAAGAACTGTTGCACTATGGGCAGTATCATCCCTAAGGGGAGATGTTAAATCAAGGTGCTATTTGCCCAGAGATTCAGTAGCAGATAATCATTTGGAGAGTTGGCACATCATGTAACAACTCTGACTCATTGTTTCAAAAAAGAGAGTGGAAATTATTCCCAGTGCCTTGGCTAGGACCTTTCCTTTTCTCAACATCCACAAAAAAAACTCAGATTGTTTCGTTTCCTTTCACATTGGTATTTGAGGAGTTTGCTGTGTACAAATTGAATTGTTTCATTTCCTAAAATCATGAAAGGCGTCATATAAATGGGTTTCTTGCACTGTTTTTGCAACAAGCCAATCTGATTTCTGTGTTCAGTGTGCTGCAATTTTATCACTGAAATAAACAAAATTCACTGGAGATTTGCATTGACACAACAACCTACCCTTGGCATTTCTATAGTCTTGTCATCCTCCCTATATCTTCTCTTTATCAAGTGGAAATATTCTTCTTTGTTAATACTGCTATTCCTCATCCTTTTCAACACACACAAGTATTTAAAGACCTTATAACCTGGAATATTTATCTGTCAGTCAGGCCCAGCTCTGAGTGATCACACTGCAACATAATGGGTAAGTGAGAGGTAGAATGACTTCCTCCTCTTATTAATTCATATATTTGTATGAAATATCCAGGAAACCCTTCAGCTGAGTTTGCATGCCTAATTCACTTGTGTTGCTACTTGCCTTGGGTTGGGAACGTGAAACTTTACTCTGTAACATTTACATTGAAAAGCCCCAAAGGCTGCCATTCCTTGTTAATGATTGTATGACAACCCAATGAAAACCCTTTGCCTCCTTCTCTGCTCCTCAGCACCTTCCGCCTGTCCTACTATCCTCACCGTGTGGATGCCTTCACAGAGTTGCTGAAGAATGCTTTCCAAGGTAAATGTCAGCACAGCCTGTACAGTGACTTCAAACCCCACACGCCAGGCCAGGATTACGTTCCATGCTATTTCATCCACGTGGTGAAGAAGACTGGCTGAACAACTCTTTCTCAGGAGAGATGAAGACTTTGTCACTGGGGATGATGGGGTTAGGCAATATGCAATTACAAGAGCAATGACAAAAAGGAAATCCATGGAGGGAAAGAAGAAGATCGAAATAGGAGGTGCAAATCATCATTGTTAGCAGATTGTAGGTTCATGTCTTCTATTTAGCAATTGGTGTGGATCATGATGGGAACGATAATCTGTATAATTACATTGTAATTTGTAAACGTCTGGCTGAATGTGTCAACTGTTGTCCCTGTATCAGACCCAGACCCAGACCCAAAGCTGTCAACATTGACCAAATATTAGGAATGGCATTCGTGTTCAGGAAGAGTGACTGTAGACCAAACTGGTCCCTGTCTCCTGAAAATGGCCCACATCAGGTGAGTGGGCACCAAAAGCCTCTAAAGCCCCCCAGCACTGTGTCCAGGAGCATTAAACTGTAAGGCCAGAAAGCAAATGTAGGTGTGCACGCATCCATTGAGCCCAGTGCGATCAGCCTGTTTACTCAAGGACCTTCCATGTTTTACATGGTTAAAGCAGCACATGACAAGAGTGTCACAGCAATTCTGCGGTTTTGCTTTTGTTGTCCTGTAAGTCGAGGGAAAAGTTTCAAGCCAGAGGCTATTTGCAACCAGAAAACCTCACCTTTGACCTCCAGTCCACCTCAGAAAAGCAGGAGCAATATTCCTGAATAAGTGGAGCTGTTTTGAAGGTGATGTTTGATTGGCTGTTGTAAGAAATAAAAATATACGCAGCCGTAAACTTTACCAGCTCTAATTGTGGGAGAGATACAAATGAGCAAAAGCCCGATAACCCATCTTCGTTCATCCATCCAGCAAATAATTCCACACATCACCCATTCAATTGCTTCTTAACTGTTCCTGTGAATGCTGACCCAACTATCTCATCTGATAATTCATTCCCAAATGTTACTCGGTATTTATATGATTAATTTCATAATTTTAATGTTAGTTTATCATTTGTTCCCCAATCACTACCTTAACTGTTTCTAAGGTACCCCCTTTTCCAGTGAGGAAGCCAAGGTTTCTATTGGATTTTGTAGAATCCCTACTGTGTGCAAAGAGTCCATTCGGTCCAATGAGTCTGCACCAATCCTCTGAAGAGCACCCACCTAGACTCAGACCCAGCACTCCCAACCCTTGGCTAATCCACCTAGCCTGCACATCCCTGGACACTATGGCTAATTCAGCATGGCCAATCCACCTCACCTGCATATCTTTGGACTGTGGAAGGAAACCGGAGCACCTGCATGAAACCCACTCAGAGGGGAGAGCGTGCAAACTCCACACAGATAGTCATCTGGTGCGGTGAGGTGGCAACGCTAACCACCGAGCCACCATGTTGCCTGGATTTACTTATAATTCGGTCCTTTGTCCCTTTGGATCAATTGTAAGTGTATCCTTGAAATAAAAACCTCCCTTTTGTCTTTGTGGTAAAGACAGTGCTTAAGGTTTGGCGTGGTCACCACAGACAAAGGCAGTGCAGCATGGTAGCTTCCAGTTGACTGTATGGGTTTTGCTGACCTGTCAACAAAGGATCTGTCGACAGTAACATTTCAGCACCCTTCCTATTGTAGGGGAATGTTTAAAAATATAAGATTGCTGAGGTTTGCAGGGTCTTAATGACATTATGCACTTTTTAAGCCTTTGACCATGATTATTATTAATATTATTACTGTTTGTGGCTAACAAAAAGCACAGTGACATCTCTCAGGCATATACTCTAATGTGATTCATTGTTCACAAGTGAATATATGTGCTATATATATATATCAGAGTTGTTGTTTCTGAGTACAGTTAATACCAGCTGTGATTAATGTCTGGTTATTTAAAAGCAGATCCTTTATCATTTAATCTCCATTCCTCCAGCACTCTGTAGAGCATCAGGTGTATCATGTAACTGTTTCCTCCCTCACCTTTTCCCCCTGGCTTAACCAGAGCCTTTGGATGTTGGTGCTTCCCGGTCAGTGAGTGATCTAGTGTTAACAGGAACACAAACACCTCGCTGACTGCATTGCCATAAGGCTTGAACCCCAAAACTGGTTTGCATCTCCTGTTTCGGGGTATTCAGGGGATTCACTATCAACTTCACTCTCAATTTGAGCATTTTGCATAATGTGCTGTGTTCTATTTAGTTAACAGACTGAGTCTGATGTACTTATTAGCAATTGCACTGTGTGAACATTTATTCAGTCGTGCTCATAATGTGATGAAGTGCAATTGAAGCACTTGAAACATAAGGTCGCCATAGTCCCAGAGGACCACGTTGTCATCAGAGAACGACAGCTGGTGATGTGTTTAACCTGAGGGTCACCACACCTCAAATGAAGGCCAATGCTGAGAACACAAAACCTTATGGTAATTTCAGCCTGTGGGAATTGAGCCCATGCTAGTGGTGTCACTCTGCATTGCGAACCTGCCATCCAGCTAAAGGAGCTAAGAAGGAAATGCAAAACAGCTCTTCATTTTAATAGTTGAATTCAATGCCACCAGGTGGAAAGAGGAAACTGAGCAAATCTGCGAATGGGTAAAATAATGAGGTCAGAAAAAGATGGTGAGAAAGAAAATAATTTTATGTGATGTAACTTTTAATTCTAAAGGGGAAGATGTCTAGTTGCCAGCTATGAAGCGTAAGAGGTAACAGAATAAGTAAAGGATGTGAAAAATAGCACACATCCTGATAACAAAGAAATCAAAGCACCAAAGAGTGAGACGTACAGAAAGGAAGTAGGAAAATAAACTTACCAGGGATAGTAAAATCAGTAAAAAGCCCACCCACAACTATATTTGGGAAAATAGAAGAGTCACTGGCAATAGGGATTCTGGAAAACCGATCGCAGTGATCTTAGCAATGAGGAAAGTTGCAGATAGATGCTATAATGTCTTTGGATCAGTGTTTATAGTGGATGCAGTGCTGAACATCACTAGGAAACAACGATAGAATCGGGGACAGGAGCTCACTCAAATCAGCAAATTAATGATACTGCAGAAAATAATGGCACCGAAAAGCGACCTGTTCCGGAATAGATGGACTCCAGGATTTTGAAGAAGGTAAGTGGGGAAAATTGCAGGTGACCTCACTGTTAGTTTTCCAAAGTTCTCTTAACTCCATAACTATTGAGTACAACGTTTTTTTTTTAAATCATCGGTGGGGTGAGGGCATCACTGGCTGGGTCAGTATTTATTGCCCAATCCTAATTGCCCACATAGCAGCAGAGAAACAACCATCTTGCTGTGGGTCTGGAGTCACATGTAGGCCAGACAAGGTGAGGACGGCAGATTTCCTTCCCTGATGGACATTAGTGAACCAGATGGGTTTTCCTAATAATTGACCATAATTGCATTGACATCATATTAGACTCTTCGTTCCAGATGTTTATTGATTCAGATTCCACCATCTACCATGGTGGGATTTGAACTCAGTCCCCAGCACATTACCTGGGTCTCTGAATCAATAATCTAGTGATAACCGTTTCAGAAAAGTGAGAGAGGAAAACCAGAGAATTGTAAAACAGGGAGCCTAAAAGTTGCTTTTGGAAAACTATCAATGTCTACAATAGAGCAAAGGCTGCCTGAACACCTTAGAAAATTCAACTGGGACATATATGGTAAAGCTGCCATTCTCTCACCAGACTATAGGGCTGCTCTCACATTAGTGAGAGATGACTGGTGGTGGTTTGATCAGAGGATTACCTTACCTCAGATAAGGGGAAAGGAGAAGGAGTCTTTCATCATGGCCTCAGCCAGTGCAGAATTAACCCCATGTTGTTGGTGTCACTCTGCATTGCAAACCCAACCAACCCCCATCACTGAGTATGGGCATTGGTGGAAATGCCAAAACTGAATTACTCAGTAATTGCACTTGAGAAGGTGTTGATGAGCTATGCTCTTGAAAGTGGAGGGTTGAAATGATCACAAAGGAGATGGGAAAGCAAACAGGATGCAAGGAGGTGGCTAAATGGAGGCTGGCTATTTGCATTGACGCTGCAATGATCTTGGAAGAGGGACTTCTGTGCTTGGCATGCCCCACATTCAGATTTTCAAAGAATCAGAAGGCACAAGGCTGCATAAGGGCTGCTTCTAGTGGCTCCACACAGACTTGCCATCACATTCCTGATGAAGGGCTTATGCCCGAAACATTGACTCTCCTGCTCCTCGGATGCTGCCTGACCTGCTGTGCTTTTCCAGTGCCACACTCTTTGACTCTGACCTCCAGCATCTGTAGTCCTCACTTTCTCTTTGCCTTCATTGTAGGTAAAGGGAGCTGCTGCTGCCTGCCTCTGTCATGCATTAGTGGGATAGGATCAATGGAATGGCCCATGCTGCTCAGGAGCCAAGTGCCCACCCCCCCTCACAGAGAGATCTCAATAAGCCGACAAGTTGCACCAGTATCACATGGGTCAACAAGACTCTAGGTGCACCTTCCTATTTACTCTGGCAACAATAAGAAATATGTGCACTGTCCTGGAGCTATTTAGAAGTTCATTCAACACATCACACCCAGAAGTGCTTTTAAAATCATGTGATTCCTATGCTGCAGAAAGAGGCCCTTTTGGTCCATCAAGTCTGAACCAAAGAGCATCCTAGCCTATCTCCATAATCTCACATTTACCAAGGCTCATTTACCTAGCCTGCGCAGCACAGATAATCTAGCATAGCCAATCCACCTAACCTGCACATCTCTGGAGTGTGGGAAGAAACTCCCACAGACTCAAGAAGAATGTGCAAATGCCACACAGACAGCCACTCAAGGCTAGAATTGAACCTGGGTGCCTGATGCTGTGAGGCATCAGTGATAACCACTGAACGACCATGATGGCCACATCTGGGTGACTGACCTGCATTCGATTGACTTGTACTGAGATTAAACTTTAGAGGCATTGTCATGATTTGCTGGAGGATCCTGAAGGTTTTTCACATCTGGAGAGTGGCTGGTAAATATTGAAGCAATCTTTTGATGTTAGCAAGTACGCACTTCTGTTTCAATACGTTGAACACTGACTGGTCAAAACTTCATTGAAATAAAACAAAGAATTGCGGATGCTGCAGGTTGCAAACAAAAAATAGAAATGTTGGAGAAAACTCAGTGGGTCAGGCAACATCTGTGGAGAGAAAAACAGTTAACATTTCGAGTCAAGATTAAAGTGGTGCTGGAAAAGTACAGCAGGTCAGGCAGCATCCGAGGAGCAGGAAAATCCACGTTTTGGGCAAAAGCTCTTCATCATTCCTCAGATGCTGCCTGACCTGCTGTACTTTTCCAGCACCACTCTAATTTTGACTCTAATCTCCAGCATCTGCCGTACCCACTTCCGCCTGGTTAACATTTCAAGTCCAGTGACCCTTCATCAGAACTAAAAGCCGATGATGATTGAGATTGTCGGTGGTGGGGTAAAGGAGTGAGTCAAATAAATGGAGACAGAGCCTCGAGACAGAGGGAGGGAGTGAAAAAGCAGCAGAGGTGAGGATTGCTGGGAGAGGGATAAGTATTGAATGGCTGCTAATGGGATGTGTGAATTGTTGTAAGTAGATTGGCTGCATTGGGAACAACCCATACAGAACAGAATAGGAGCTGGGAGTGTGGGTGTTCCCGCTCTGAAATTGTTAAACTCAGTACTGAATCCTGAGGGCTGTAACACGCCCAGGCAGAAGACGAGGTTTTGTTCCTCCAGTTTAAGCTTCACTGGAGCACCGCAGCAGCTCTTAGACAGACATGTTGGTACAAGAACACAATGGTCAAAACCTCAGCTCTGCTACAAGGCGAAGAGAGAGAACTATCTCCAAATCATTATCCAATGTTATGTCATTACCCAGTGATGCTGCAAACAATTTTATTTAGATATTCACATTAACTCTTTAGACTACATCTTCCCCAAATTTCTACTTCTGAGATCACATCTCACATCTCCTTATCTCAACAAAGCCTACAGCAAATTACTGTCATTCCAGATGGCCATAACATGATTGTTATCGAAACTAATCCCATCTGCCCCACATGGGCCATACCTCCTATGCCCTGCCTATTCACGTGTTTGTCTAAGTGTCTCCTAAGCAGGTGGGAAAGAAAGCATACAGCATGCTTGCCCTCATCGGTCAGGACATTGAGTAGAAAAGTTGGCAAATCATGTGGCAGCTGTATAAAACTTTAGTTCAGCTGCATTTGGAGTACTGTGTGCAGTTCAGGTTGCCACACGGTAGGAAGGATGTGGAGGCTTTGGAAAAGGTGCAAAGGAAATTTACCGGGATGTTGCCTGGATTGAACAGTATTAGCAAGAGTTTGAACAAACATGGACAAACTAAAACTGCAGTTACAGAAGAATTGCTGGGGAAACTCAAGACGCTGAAGCCTGATCTGACCCCCTGGCCTTGACGGGATATATCCTCAGATTCTGAAGGATGTAACTACAGAGATAGTGGCTCCCCTAGTAGTAATCTTCCAAACTTTAGATGGAGGCAGATGGGAGATAGATTAGAATGACCTCATGTTCAGCACAGACGTAGTGGGCTGAAGGGCCTGTTTGTATGCTGCATTGTTCTATATTCTAAACATTCAGTGGTATATGACTTTTCAAAAGGACGAGACGTAAAGGGTGGATGGTATCATATTGGTATTATAGGAAGGAATAAGTACGATGGCAAGAAATGGACATCTGTCATAAGATATAGAATCCCAATGGGTGGAGGTAGGAAGTCGAAAGGGGGAAGGAGACATTGCTAGGAGTCATCTACGGGTCTCCTAACAGTAATTGTTGGTGGAACAGAGAATAAATCAGGAGATAATGAGAGCATGTAACAAAAGCAGTACATTAATCATAGGTGACTTTCATCTTCATGTACATTGGAAAAGTTAAATTGGCAGAGGTAATAATTCAGAGAGTATATTTGGGACAATTTCCAAGAGCAATACACTGTGGATCCAAACCCAGACCAGGTAATTTTGGAGCTGATAAAAGAATAATTCATTTCTTTGTTTGATCGCTGGCACCAAATTTCCTTTGACAGAACCTTCCAAATCTGTGGTCTCTACCATCTAGAAGGACAAGGGCAGTAGACACATGGGAACAGCCCAACTTTAAAGTTCCTGTTCAAGCCTCATACCACCCTAACATTGAACTGGATCACTGTATCTTCACTGCTTCTGTACTATGATCCCAAACTGCTCAATAAGTCAGATCCAAGAATGAAATCTGGTTCGATCAAAGCAAATGTTCTTATGTTAATGGTGGTAGTCATTCACTGAAACATGGGTGCATGAGGCTGCCGATTTTCTTTATCAGTACTACAGACATTTATTACACAAAGGAATGAAAAATTGAAATGAGTGAAGCTATCTAAATAAACAACACAGTTTGAAAGTTCTCAAAACACATTGAGAAGCAAAGTCTGATCTATTTCCCAGATTTGCAGAGATCAAAACCCAAAGGAATGGTCCCTCTATGTCAGATATTTCAGTTTGAATTAGCCTTGCTCTTCTATCCAATTCTGTAAATTGAATTCTGAAATCTTCAGTCATGAACACTCACAAAATCGAAATCTTAGAGTTTGTCAATCTTTCAGTAACTCTCCGATTTCAAACCAAATACTCCTGGTTTGGAAGTTTTGCAAGCTGGATATTTATACTAGGGTAACTGTGTTGTTATGAAACTGTCCTATATTCCCTTCAGAGGCAGAAAATATCATTTTCTGGACCCCTGTCAGATTTCCTCCAAAAAATGTCTTAAAATCTTTAAATTTCTGGATTTTTCTGAGCTAAAACAAATCTCATGTCATATATTCTCCCAAGCTTCTACAAACTAATGCCTTTCAATGTTTACTCCCTGTCATAAACCCCACAGTATAAACAAAGACTTTTCCATTAACACTCCAGGGGGCTTAAATCAGCTTCTCTTTGACACATACTGAATGAGGTCATGATTCTGGAAGGACTGTCTGACCTTGTTTTTGTTTTCTTAAACCCATTTATAAAATTAACGAATACCTAAATGCCATTAGTTCGAAATCCAAACTTTAAAGATGACATACATACATATTTATATTCAGTACAAGACATGGGTGTTGCTACCTGTGTCCTAGTTACCTTTGTAAAGGTGGCAATGAGCTACCTTCATGAACCACTGCAGTCCATGTACTCTGCGTTGACCCACAATGCTGTTGGGGAAGGAGTTCCAGGAGTTTGACCCAGTGAGGCAGAAGTAACAGCAATACGTTTCCAAGTTAGGATGGTGAGTGATTTGGAGAGGGACTTGCAGATGGTATCATTTCCATGTATCTGCTGCTCTTGACCTTCTAGTTGGAAGTGTTTGTGGGTTTGTGAGGTGTTATCTAAGGATCCAGTGAATTTCTGCAGTGCATCTTATAGATTGTACACCCTGTTGCTGTTGATTGGAGGGAGTGGATGATTGTGGATGTAGTGCCAATCAAGTGAGCTGCTTTGTCCTGGATGGTGTCAAGCTTCTTGAGTGTTGTTGGAGCAGCACCCATCTAGGCAAGTGAGGAGTATCCCATCACACTCCTGACTTGTGACTTGTCGATGATGGACAGGCTTTGGACAGTCAGGAGGTGAGTTACTCACCGCAATATTCCCAGCTTCTCCCAGGAGGACGTCCAACATCCTGAGGACAAGGTCTCAGGCAAGAGCTGCTTGAGGATATTTGTGGCAGTCTTTCTGGAGTTAGGGCAAAATGAGAGAGGGGGCAGGGTGACAGAAGCAAGGGCAGGAGCATTGGCTCTCAGAGCCCACCTCCCTGAACTATGCCCAGTCTCTCGATTGTGCCCAAATTAGTGAAGATCTGGGGATCCTGCCTCCACAGCAGACAGACTGCACTGGGTTAAAGTCAGGGGGATCTGACACTTTCGATCCCACCTGGAACTGAAAGAAAAGTAGCCCTGACGTGTGTAGGCCAGGAGCTGGTCCTGAACCGAGCACTGGCGGCCTCATACAATAGGAATCGAGCTAAAGCCTCCCTCCCTAGAACTCAGTTGATCAGTGAGACTCCAGGTCACCACCACCTTGGCTCATTATGTCAACATCCTGCTTCTAAGTAACAGAAGACTCTGCACTCTGTCTCTTTATTCTTTCTCTTTGTTTATTTTAATCTTCAATACTGTGGTATCAAACTTGGAAATTTGGCACCAGTATTTGTGCAGGACCTAATATGATCATGCGCAATGATTATGTATCTGATCCATGATAACTCTATTATAGAGAACAGGGACAAAACAAATCATGCGGAGGAGTTCTTCCAGATGATGTGATGAAAGAGCCTTCCTAGCCATATCGGAAATTAAAGACAGTAAGTACCAAAAACTTTCATGTACTTACCCCCACACTCTGGGTTCCTCAACTGTTCCAGAATCTTCCATCGGCCTCCGAAATCGTTCCGGCACCATTAACCACGCGTCTGCTACGTCGCCCGCGGCAACAAACGCCGCCGCGGACCATGACGTTACTTCCGCCCCCACCGACCTCGCAGCATCCGCGATCGCCGCCCAGACAACCGCCTCCACGATCGCCGCCCAGACAACCGCCTCCACGATCGCCACCCAGACAACCGCCTCCACGATCGTCGCCCAGACAACCGCCTCCACGATCGCCAGGAAGACCATCGCCGACAGATTCGCGGCTCCCGCGGCTATCGGGAATAACACTGTCTCGGTCGTCGCCACAGCCACTTCCGCCCCCTGGGTTGCCACTGCCGCAGCCACTTCCGCCCCCAGTGACATCACCATAACGCCGCATATGTCTCCGCCCCCACGCCGATCTCCGTCACCATGCCTAATCCCGCCCCCACGCCGATCTCCGTCACCACGCTCAACTCCGCCCCCACGCCGATCTCCGTCACCATGCCTAATCCCGCCCCCACGCCGATCTCCGTCACCACGTCTAACCCTGCCCCAACGCCGATCTCCGTCACCACGCCCAACTCCGCCCCCACGC